>NC_084798.1:70177691-70499775 GCF_963169125.1 Humulus lupulus
TTTGTTTGGTGTTGTTTAATAATATTGAGTATAATTGAGATACATCATCTTTTTTCTTCTCTCTGTACATTGCCTACGAATTATTTTTTGACTCTTCATCATCTGGGGAAGAGTTCAAATTAAATTTAGCTCATGTTATTGACAAAGAATGCTCGGGTAATAGAAAAGGCTCAACATCACACCGTTGTAGATACATTCGAAGAAATTCACTTAAGGGGCACTAATGTCTTTTTGAATATTATTTTGTCAAATCACCTACATACTCGCCAAATTTATTTCGTAGGAGATTTTGAATGCAACATCATCTTTTCTTGCCCAATCAAGCAAAAGTAGAAGCACATAAACCATATTTCTTCCAAAGAAGAAATACTGCTGGAAGACTTGGGTACTCCTCCCTTCAAAAAATAATTGTTGCGATGAGAATATTAACTTATGGAGTATGTAGAGATTTTTGGACAAATACTTAATCATTGCAGAAACTACAGCCGCCAAGTGTTTGAAGAAATTTGTTAAGGCTATGATTGAGATATTCTCCAATGAATACTTAAGATCACCAAAAGAAAATGGTATTGCTAGATGCTATTGGAGAAAGTCGTGGGTTTCCTCGAATGTTAGAAAGTATTGATTGCATGCATTGGAAATGGAAAAGTTGTCCAAGTGATTGGAAAGGAAAGTATTGTGGTCACATTCATGAGCCAACAATAATTTTAGAAGCTGTGTCATACGACCTATCGATATGACATGCATATTTTGGATTACCAGACTCTCGTAATGATATTAATATCCTAGAACACTCATCTGTTTTTAGGGAGCTCACTAAAGAACATGCTTCGAAGGTCAACTACTCAATAAATGGAAATGACTACTCAATGAGATATTATCTTGCTGATGGTATATATCCTTCATGGTCGACTTTTATCTAAACAATTCATGCTCCACGGAGTCATAAGAAACATTTTGCAGCAACTGAAGAATCAGCAAGAAAAGATGTAGAATGAGCTTTTGGAGTGCTTCAAGCTCGATTTGGTATTGTATGCGGACCAACACGATTTTATGATCGACAAACGCTAAAGGAGATTATGATGGCATCATAATTTTGCATAATATGATCATAGAAGACGAGCGACATACTTATTTTCCAGTAGAAGACTTTGTTTATAAACAAAGTGATAAAATGCCAAAAGAGCTGGTGTCCCATGAGCATACAAATGAGTTTGTAAACTTCATTCAACATCATCATTAGATTCGAGATCAAGCACTTCATGTTCAACTCCAAGAAATTTGTTAAGGCTATGATTGACATATTCTCTAATGAATACTTAAGATCACCAAAAGAAAATGATATTGCTAGATGCTATTGGAGAAAGTCGTGGGTTTCCTGGAATGTTAGGAAGTATTGATTGCATGCATTGGAAATTGAAAAATTGTGCAAGTGATTGGAAAGGAAAGTATTGTGGTCACATTCATGAGCCAACTATAATTTTAGAAGTTGTGTCATACGACCTGTAACGCCCTGGTTACCCCAAGACAGTTACGGTGAAAGTTGAACTGTGAATTTAACTCGCCACCCGAGTTCTTTGGTTAAAAACGTGCTTCTAGGTGTTATTAATAGGTTAAGGTGGAAAACCAATCAAAAGGAAATGATATATTTTATTTTAAACATAAAACTGTTCATGGGCCCAGAAAAATATTTACAAGTTATTTACAACTCAAAATGGTCAATACAGTTCAAAGTTACAACCCGTCGACCTAAGCGACAAAAATAGGGTAAACCCCCTAATTCCTCTGAGAATTCCTTGGCCGTGGAGGTCAAGCGGCCGCATATGTACACAGCACCACCTAAGCTCTCCACTCAAGACTGGGTGAGCTTTTCTGTCCCTTTATCTGCACCACTTAGCACCCATGAGCCAAATCCTAGCAAGAAAACACAATATTGCATGAATATAATATCAACAATGATCATAATAATCATTCAGGACTTTCATTCCAAAATAAAGGAGTGACATTTAGCGAAGTCACTAAAGTGGCATCCGTTCCCATTAGCCATGTGACGATAGGGTCACCGGGGCTTTACAAATAAGTGATTCTTTCACTAGCTTAAACAGGATAGGTGCTTGATGAACTAGTCACCAACATAACCTACCTCGTGACCATAGAGTCACAACCAGGGATTCCGCTCCCTAGCCAAGTGATAAGCTGTCACCTAGGCCTTTGGCCCTGGCTCTGATTAACTAGTCTTAGACTTGTCAAGCACTTATAATTTTCATCGACCTTAGGGTCGGTCCAGCATTAATGCTCCTAGATTCATTCAACGCTGATATCGATTAGATCTAATCTTTTTTCGGCCGTGCGTTCATGACGCTTATGCCGTTTCTGACTCTCAGGTCAGTAATATGCGACCAATGCTGACCCTGGCTAATCAGTGCCATACACAAATAAGCAAGATTTGCTAAGCATTTAATATGCAATCAACGTCCACATTTAACAACCAACATGCCTTTATAACAACAATCACACATGTCATATACACAGGGTGCAGTTTTCTTACCTCGGGTTCGAACGAGAAATAGTATAAGAACGACCCTTGAGAACGATTAACCTTTAGATTCCTTAGCGGTCACCTAGTCATAACCAAATATGGGACACCATCAATAAAATGAATAACAAAGGTTCCCGAACCAAGATCTAGCCTCCGGGACATCGAATCCCACTAATCCGGGTAGTAGGAGCGATAAAACGGAGTTCCCATGATCAAAACGCCCAATTGGCCTCAAAACTCTTCATGAGCCACGACCCCCAGCCACACCAGGAGAAAGGGTCGTGGCGCCCAACACAGACAAAACTTCTCCTCCTGCTTCTTGGAGCTTGGGTCGCGCCCCCCACCCGACAACTTGCCATAACCTCGTTTTTTCCCATTTTAAACCTTCCAAAAACATACCAAAACATCTCCAAATCCAAAAATCAAAGTTCCCAAACTTCCCAATAATCCAAAACTATCAAATCTCGAGGGTCAAACGAATCAAAAACTCATTGATACACAAAATCCAATTCAAAGCTTAGAAACTCTAAAAACTCAAAACTTAGATTACCTTTGATTGGGCTGTTTCTCGTTAAATCTTTCGGTTAAGAGGCTTCTAATCTTTCTTATGATTGCTATGCCTCGATCCTCGCTTGATTCCGACTCCTAAAACTCAAGATTTCTTCGAAATTTCCACGAACGGTAAAAAGACTAACGGGAAGAGAGAGAGAAGGGTGTTTTAACGCACGGTTTCTTTCTGACGAACTACTTCAGGCTTAAGTAACCTCAAATAAAACTTAATGCTCAGGGTCCCAAAAACAACTCAGGGACATAATAGTCAAAACTTCCAGAATTTCCTCCTGATCTCAATAACTCCCAATATATCATCAAATAATCACTCCCATTATCTAATATTCCAATAAATGACCCCGTTATGACAAAACTGCTAATTTACAATATAAGACCGTCTCATGCCGAATAGATCAAATATATAACCATAATAATGAGATCTCATCCATAACTCACAATATGCACCAAAATACACAAATATGCCCTCAACGGGCCAAATTACCAAAATTTTCAAATAATCAAATGTGGACCTACATTCATGCATTTAATATCATATTATAATATAATTCACATAAACATGCATATAATCATTTAATGGTATAATTAAACAATTATGGACCTCCCGACCTACTAATCCAGCCACTAAACCGCATTAGGGATTTCGAGGCATTACAACTATCCCCTCCTTACAGAAATTTCGTCCTCGAAATTTACCTGAACAGTTCGGGATATTGACTCTGCATATCTGACTCCAGCTCCCAGGTCGCTCCCTCGACCTCACTGTTCCTCCATAACACCTTAACCAAAGGTATTGTCTTATTCCTGAGGACCTTATCATTTCTACCAAGTATCTGGACTGGCTGCTTCTCAAAGGAGAGATTTGTCTCAAGCTCCACATCTTCATAACTCAAAATATGATTCACATCAGATACATATTTCCGAAGAGCTGAAATGTGAAACACATTATGCACAGCCGACAACGCCAAAGGCAAGGCTAATCTGTAAGCCACCTGACCAATCCTCTCCAGAATCTCAAATGGACCTACAAATCTAGGGCTCAGCTTGCCCTTCTTCCCAAACCTTCTCACCCCTTTCCATGGCGAGACTCTAAGGAAGACATAGTCTCCCACTTGGAACTCCACGTTCCTACGCTTGGGATCTGCATAGCTCTTCTGTCTACTCTGAGAAGCGAGCATCCAAGCTCTAATCTTCTCAATGGCTTCACTGGTCCTCTGAACTACCTCAGGACCCAAGTATCTCCTTTCACCTGTCTCATCCCAAATAATGGGAGATCTGCACTTCCTACCATACAGCACCTCATAAGGTGCAACTCCAATGGTAGACTGATAACTGTTGTTGTAGGAGAACTCTATAAAAGGTAGATACTTACTCCAAGATCCACCAAATTCCAGCAAACATGCTCGCAGCATGTCTTCCAATATCTGGATCTTCCTCTCAGATTGCCCATCTGTCTAAGGATGATAAGCAGTACTGAACTTCAACTGTGTACCCATGGCCTTTTGTAAACTCCCCCAGAACTTGGAAGTAAAAGAGGGGTCTCGATCTGATACAATCGACCTTGGAAGTAAAAGAGGCGCACAATCTCTTTCCCATAGAGATCTGCATACTGATCAACTATATATGTAGTCCTCACTGGAAAGAAGTGAGCTAACTTGGTGTAGCGATCCACTATCACCCAAATAGAATCATGCTGACCAACAGTCCTGGATAATCCCACCACGAAGTCCATCGTGATGTCCTCTCACTTCCACTCTGGGATATCCAGAGGCTGCAATAACCATGCCGGTCTCTGATGCTCAGCCTTGACCTGTTGACATGTCAAGCACTTAGCCACATATTCCGCTACATTCCTCTTCATCCCCGGCCACCAATACAACGATCTCACATCTTGATACATCTTCATGGTGCCTGGATGCAAAGAGTAAGGTGTAGTATAAGATTCATCCAGAATCTCTCGCCTCAAAGCAGTGTCTAACGGAACACATATCCGACCCTTGTATCTCAACAAGCCCAAGTCAGACACTGAATAATCTCTGGATGCTCCAGCCAAAACATCCTCTCTGATCTTGATTCGCTGTAGCGTAATATTGGCCAACTGGCTCACCAAAACCTCAATACCAGCTCTAGTCATATCATCTACTAACTCTTTGGCTATCAGCCTCACACCATACATCTGTCCCGGACCTTTCCGGCTTAAAGCATCAGCTACCACGTTGGCTTTTCCTGGATGATACAAAATCTCGTAGTCATAATATTATACTAACTCCAGCCAACGCCTTTGTCTCATATTTAAATCTTTCTAGGTGAAGAAGTATTTCAAGCCCTTGTGTTCTGTATGGATCTCACACTTCTCTCCATAAAGATAATGCCTCCATATCTTTAGAGCAAAGACCACAGTCGCCAACTCCAAATCATGAGTGGGATATCTCTTTTCATACTCCTTCAACTGACGAGAGGCATAAGCAATTACCTTCTCTGACTGCATTAGAACACAGCCCAAACCCTAATGAGAAGCATCGCAGTAAATCACAAACTTCTCCTGATCTGTTGGAAGACTCAGAATCGGAGTTGTAATCAATCTCTGCTTCAGTTCCTGGAAGCTGTCCTCACACTTATCTGACCAAACAAATTTCTGACTCTTGCGTGTCAGCTCAGTCAATGCAGTGGCAATCTTTGAGAACCCTTCCATGAAACGCCTATAATAACTTGCCAATCCAAGGAAACTTCTAACCTCAAAAGCATTCTTTAGCCTTGGCCAATCTTTGACTGCCTCAATCTTTGTTGGATCTACCTTAATCACCTCCTTACTGACAATGTGCCCAAGAAAGGATACCTAAGATAACCAGAACTCACATTTCTTGAACTTTGCAAACAATCTGTGTTCCCTCAGTCTCTGTAGAACCAACCTCAGATGCTGCTCATGCTCTAACTCAGATTGAGAATAAACCAAGATATCATCGATGAAGAAGATCACAAACTGGTCCAGATAATCCTTGAACAATCTATTCATCAAAACCATAAAAGCAACAGGGCATTAGTCAATCCAAAAGACATGACTAAGAACTCATAATGCCCATACCTGGTACAAAAAGCAGTCTTCGGTATGTCTCCCTCCTTGACCCTCAACTGATGATAACCAGAATGAAGGTCGATCTTTGAGAATACCGTCTTACCTTGAAACCGATCGAACAGATCATCTATCCTTGGCAAATGATACTTGTTCTTGATTGTTAGCTTATTCAGTTATTTGTAATCAATGCACATCCTCAAAGAACCATCCTTCTTTTTCACAAATAGAACTAGCACTCCCCAAGGTGAGAAACTTGGTCTGATAAAACCCAAATCCAACATCTCTTGCAACTGTACCTTAAATTCTTTCAACTCAGCTGGGGCCATTCTATAAGGTGCTCTAGACACTGGCTCCGTCCCTGGTGCCAGTTCTATCACGAACTCTATTTCTCTGTGTGGTGGCAACCCTGGCAAATCTTCTGGAAACACATCCAGAAATTCACAAACTAATCTGGTCTCATTGGCATGACCTGGGTGGTGTCAACCACACTGGCTAAGAATCCAATGCAACCTCCTTGCAATAGAACTTTAGCCCTCAATATAGAAATCATAGGTATGCGAGGTCCATGCACATTACCAACAAACATAAAAGGATCCTCACCTTCAGGCTCAAAGGTGACCATCTTCCTTTTGCAATCAATGGTTGCCCCATACTTCACCAACCAATCCATACCCAATATCATGTCGAAGTCAGTCATAACCAACTCTATCAAATCCACTGATAACTCTCTATCCTCCACTGTCACTGGCAAAGATCTGACCCATCTCCTAGATACCACTAATTCCCCAGCGGGTAAAAAAGTTCCAAACCCCACAGCATAAAAATCACAAGGTCTACACAGCCTATCAATAATTCTATTAGCAACAAAAGATGTGTAGCACCAGAATCAATCAATACATTATAAGGGGTTTCAGCACTAGGAAGCTGACCTGTAACTACTGAGGGAGAAGCCTCAGCTTCTACTTGAGTCAATGCGAACACTCGAGCTGGGGTCGAGCTGTTCTTTTTCCTGGGTTCTTCTTTTCTGGCCTTAGGGAAATTCTTTCTAAGATGACCCACTACTCCACATGAGAACTAGGCCCTTGCCCTACACTCTCCCAAATGACACCCCTTGCATCTAGGGATAAGACTTCCAGGCTTCATTACCACCTGGACGACCCATTGAAACACCACAAGGTCGCCTATCAGGACCTGGAACTGGGAAGATGTCAGGAACCTTCCTCTTCTGATCACTGGGGCCTCCACCTCTACTAGAACCCACAAATGGAGGACCTATCCTCCTAAACTCCTTTCTAGCTGCACTATCCCGCCAGATCTTGTTCTCTGCACTCTCAGCTGTGAGTGCCTTTTCAACCACTTGTGCATAGGTAGTAACCCCAGCCACAGTGGTAATACGAATATCACGGGCTAATCTGGGCTGTAGCCCCTAGAGAAATCTCTCATGCCTAGTCCCATTAGTGGGCACCAATTCCATCGTAAACTTTGCCAAACGATCAAACTTCAAGGCATACTCAGTGACTGACAAACCTCCCTGAAGTAGCCTGATGAACTCCTCAACTTTTGCCACCTTGATGGCATCATTATAATATTTCTCGTTGAACAGAGTCTGAAACTCTTCCCAACTCAAGGCATTAACATTTCTGGTCTGGGTAATAACATCCCACCAAATTCGGGAATCCTCCTGAAACATATAAGTGGCACAAGCCACCCTCTCATTACCAGTCACCCTCATAAAGTCCAGGATGGTGGTAATCATACTCATCCACTGCTTTGCCTTGGCAGGATCTGCACTGCCTTAAAAAAATGGAGGTTGCTGCTTCCTGAACCTTTCATAGAGAGGCTCCCATTTATTACCAACCTCAGGCAGCTGCTCAGCTGCTGGCACTGACACAGAAGGTGCCTCTGATACACTGGCCATTGCAGGAGCTTGCTGGTGTCTCAGGAGGCGAAGTTCTTCACCCTGCCTCAACAATGTAGCTTGCAGATCGCTAATTAACTGCTGCCAGTCTCTCGACCCTGATTATTATTATTCTGGCCTTGATCACTCTGGCCAGCTAACATATCTATTTGTCCTAGATTCATTCTTATCAACTTATACCTTGCTGAAACAATAGTCAATACGGTCAGTCAGGTAGTGATAACTAAACGTCTTGCCACCTTACGGTCCAAGAACAAGCAGATAACTATCATATTCCACAGTCATACAAATATACAAATAGATCCATGATTATAACATTTAGCACTTAGCATGTATCACATAATAATTCACAATCAACCATACTAATAAGTATGTGCCCAAAATTTCAGTACTATTTAGCACACGGTTGCTGAAGATGCAATATTCAGGGCACAGGTTTAACATGGTGTCTCATGCATAAAGGTAAAGCATTTATACTATATTTAAGCAGTTATACATATAATTATATAAATAGTTACCAAACCATGAGTCGAGCTTGTCTTCAGCTGTGAGTGTACATGCCCAACTAGTCTACAGGAACCCTAACCTTGGCACGCTCTGATACCAAGTTGTAACGCCATGGTTACCCCAAGACAGTTACGGTGAACGTAGAATCGTGAATTTTACTCACTACCCGAGTTCTTTGGTTAAAAACGTGCTTCTAGGTGTTATTAATAGGTTAAGGTGGAAAACCAATCAAAAGAAAATGATATATTTTATTTAAAACATAATACTGTTCAAGGGCCCATAAAAATATTTACAAGTTATTTACAACTCAAAATGGTCACTACAGTACAAATTTACAACCCGCCAACCTAAGCGGCAAAAATAGGGTAAACCCCCTAGTTCCTTTGAGAATTCCTTGGCCGTGGTGGTCAAGCGGTCGCAGATGTACACAATACCACCTAAGCTCTCCACTCAAGGCTGGGTTAGCTCTTCTTTTCCTTTACCTTCACCACTTAGCACCATTGAGCCAATGCCCAGCAAGAAAACACAATATTGCATGAATATAATATCAACAATGATCATAATAATCATTCAGGACTTTCATTCCAAAATAAAGGAGTGACATTTAGCAAAGTCACTAAAGTGGGTTTCGTTCCCATTAGCCATGTGACGATAGGGTCACCAGGGCTTTACAAATAAGTGACCCTTTCACTAGCTTAAATAGGATAGGTGCTTGATGAACTAGTCACCAACATAACCTACCTCTCGTGGCCATAGAGTCACAACCATGGGATTCCGCTCCCTAGCCATGTGACAAGCTGTCACCAAGGCCTTTGGCTCTGGCTCTGAGTAACTAGTCTTAGACTAGTCAAGCGCTTATAATTTTCATCAACCTTAGGGTCAGACTAGCATTAATTCTCCTAGAGCCATTCAACACTGATATCGATTAGATCTAATCTTTTATTAGCCCTGCGTTCATGACGCTTATGTCGTTTCTAACTCTCAGGTTAGTAATATGCGACCAATGCCGACCCTGACTAATCAGTGCCATACACAAATAAGCAAGATTTGCTAAGCATTTAATATGCAATCAACGTCCACATTTAACAACCAACATGCCTTTATAACAACAATCACACATGTCATATACACAGGGTGCGGGTGCAGTTTTCTTACCTCGAGTTCAAGCGAGAAATAGTATAAGAACGACCCTTGAGAACGATCAACCTTTAGATTCCTTAGCAGTCACCTACTCATAACCAAATATGGGACACCATCAATAAAATGAATAACAAAGGTTCCCGAACCAAGATCTAGCTTCTGGGACATCGAATCTCATTAATCCGAGTAGTAGGAGCGATCCCGAGGCCTAAAACTGAGTTCCCATGATCAAAACACCCAATTGGCCTCAAAACTCTTCATGAGTTGCGGCCCTAGAACCTTGAGTCGCAGACCCCGGCCACACCAAGAGCAAGGGCCGCGGCCCCCACCCGACAACCTGCCATAACCTCATTTTTTCCCATTTTAAACCTTTTAAAAACATACCTAAACATCTTCAAATCCAAAAATTAAAGTTGTCAAACTTCCCAATGATCCAAAACCATCAAATCCCGAGGCTCAAACGAATCACAAACTCATCGATACACAAAATCCAATTCAAAGCTTGGAAACTCTAAAAACTCAAAACTTAAAACTTAGATTACCTTTGATTGGGTTGTTTCTCATTAAATCCTTCGATTATGAGGCTTCTAATCTTTCCTAGGATCGCTATACCTCGATCCTTGCTTGATTCCGACTCCGAAAACTCAAGATTTCTTTGAAATTTCCAAGAACTGTAAAAAGACTAACAGGAAAAGAGAGAGAAAGGTGTTTTAACGTACGGTTTCTTTCTGACGAACTCCTTCAGGCTTAAGTAACCTCAAATAAAACCTAATGCTCGGGGTCCCAAAAACACACTGGGGACATAATAGTTAAAACTTCCAAAATTTCCTCTTGATCTCAATAACTCCCAATTTATCATCAAATAATCACTCCCATTATCTAATTTCCCAATAAATGACCCTGTTATGGAAAACTGCTAATTTACAATATAAGACTGTCTCATGCCGAACAGCTCGAATATATCTCCATAATAATGGGATCTCATCCATAATCCACAATATGCACCGAAATACACAAATATGCCCTCAACGGGAAAAATTACCAAAATGTCCAAATAATCAAATGTAGACCCACATGCATGCATTTAACATCATATTATAATGAAATTCACATAAACATGCATATAATCATTTAATGGCATAATTAAACCATTATGGCCCTCCTGGCCTACTAATCCAGCCACTAAACCGCTTTAGGGATTTCAGGGCATTACACGACCTATGGATATGGCATGCATATTTTGGATTACCAGACTCTTGTAATGATATCAATATCCTAGAACACTCATCTATTTTTAGGGAGCTCACTGAAGAACATGCTCTGAAGGTCAGCTACTCAATAAATGAAAGTGACTACTTAATGAGATATTATCTTGCTGATGGTATATATCCTTCATGGTCGACTTTTGTTTAAACAATTCCTGCTCCACGGAGTCATAAGAAACATTTTGCAGCAACTAAATCAGCAAGAAATTATGTAGAACGAGTTTTTGGAGTGCTTCAAGCTCGATTTGGTATTGTATGCGGACCAACACGATTGTATGATCGACAAACACTAAAGGAGATTATGATGGCATCATAATTTTGAATAATATGATTGTAGAAGACGAGCGACATACTTATTTTCGATTAGAAGACTTTGTTTATAAACAAAGTGATAAAATGCCGAAAGAGCTGGTGTCCCATGAGCATTCAAATGAGTTTGTAAACTTCATTCAACGTCATCATTAGATTCGAGATCAATCACTTCATGTTCAACTCCAAGAAATTTATTAAGGATATGATTGACATATCCTTTAATGAATTCTTAAGATCACCAAAAGAAAATGGCATTGCTAGATTCTATTGGAGAGAGTTGTGGGTTTCCTGGAATGTTATGAAGTATTGATTGCATGCATTGGAAATGGAAAAAGTTGTCCAAGTGATTGGAAAGGAAAGTATTGTGGTCACATTCATGAGCCAACAATAATTTTAGAAGTTGTGTCATAAGACCTATGGATATGGCATGCATATTGTGGATTACCAGACTCTTGTAATTATATTAATATCCTAGAACACTCATCTGTTTTTAGGGAGCTCACTAAAGAACATGCTCCGAAGGTCAGCTACTCAATAAATTGAAATGACTACTCAATGAGATATTATCTTGCTGATGGTATATATCCTTCATGGTCGAATTTTGTCTAAACAATTCATGCTACACAGAGTCATAAGAAACATTTTACAGAAACTGAATCAGCAAGAAAAGATGTCGAACGAGCTTTTGGATTGCTTCAAGCTTGATTTGTTATTGTATGCGGACCAACACGATTTTATGATCGACAAATGCTAAAGGAGATTACGATGGCATCGTATTTTTTCATAATATGATCCTAGAAGACGAGCGACATACTTATTTTTTGAGTAGAAGACTTTGTTTATAAACAAAGTAATAAAATGTCGAAAGAGCTGGTGTCCCATGAGCATACAAATGAGTTTGTAAACTTCATTCAACGTCATCATCAGATTCGAGATCAAGCACTTCATATTCAACTCCAAGAAATTTGTTAAGGCTATGATTGACATATTCTCTAATGAATACTTAAGATCACCAATAGAAAATGGTATTGCTAGATTCTATTGGAGAAAGTCGTGGGTATCCTGGAATGTTATGAAGTATTGATTGCATGCATTGGAAATGGAAAAGTTGTCCAAGTGATGGGAAAGGAAAGTATTATGGTCACATTCATGAACCAACAATAATTTTAGAAGCTGTATCATACGACCTATGGATATGGCATGCATATTTTGGATTACCAGACTCTTGTAATGATATTAATATCCTAGAACACTAATCTGTTTTTAGGGAGCTCACTGAAGAACATGCTCCGAAGGTCAGCTACTCAATAAATGGAAATGACTACTCAATAAGATATTATCTTGTTGATGGTATATATCCTTCATGGTCGACTTTTTTCTAAACAATTCATGTTCCACAAAGTCATAAGAAACATTTTGCAGCAACTGAAGAATCAGCAAGAAAGATGTAGAACAAACTTTTGGAGTGCTTCAAGCTCAATTTGATATTGTATGCGGACCAACATGATTTTATGATTGATAAACGCTAAAGGAGATTATGATGGCATCATAATTTTGCATAATATGATCGTAGAAGACGAGCGACATACTTATTTTTCGAGTAGAAGACTTTGTTTATAAACAAAATGATAAAATGCCGAAAGAGCTGGTGTCCCATGAGCATACAAATGAATGTGTAAACTTCATTCAACGTCATCATCAGATTCGAGATCAAGCACTTTATGTTCAACTCCAATCAGATCTTATTGAACATTTGAGGGAAATATATAGTTTATCTTAAGTACTTTTATTGTTTATAATTTTTTGATGTTGCTACTTGTGCTTTTTACCACACCCTTGTATTTTCCCCTAAAGTAAGGTTGTTATGTTTTAAAAAAAATCTTAACTACTTTAGTTTTTATTTCACTATCTTCTCATTATGTTAATTCTACTATTATATTAATTTGATAAAAGTAATCACAACAAACTAGTTTAATTAAATTGTCTCGTTAAATATTCTAGTTGGTAAAACTTTGTAAATAAATGATGTTATTTATAGTTAAAATTTAAGGGAAAAAAATATTAATATTGTAAAATCAATTGATTTTATTTTTTTGAATTAATCTATATTTTACTTTACTTGATAAATTTTTATTAATTTAAAATAGAATATAGTTATATGATATTATATGTTATCCCCAAAATTTCAGTTCGATGACGTGGCAATCAGAAGTGACAAGTGGCAATGCATGGTCAGTAAATGACACATTAATATTTAATAAATGTATTGGCTCTTCGAAGTTGTGATATTATTGGTCATGAAAATTATTTATCTGGTTGGAAAGTGATTTGACTGACCACGTAGAATTTTTGTCCGACCGGTAAAGATTTTTGACTGACCAGTAAAATGTTCTGGCCGACCAGTGGAGTATTTTGGCCGACCAGTAATTTGTTTTGCCCGACGAGTAAAGTGTTTTGCTAGACCAGAGATGTGTCATGCTAAACCAGATATGTGTCATGCTAAACCAGATATGTGCTAGAGATGCTTTGCCTATACTAACCAGAGGTGTGCTAGAGGAGTGCTTGCCTATGCCGACTGGGGAGTTGTCTTGGCCGACTAGTCACTTCGGGGATGGATTTGGTTGGTCCACGGATCAGAATCTCAGAAGTTACCATCTAGTGACTCTTCAGTAAAGCCTCAGTAACAGCTTCAACCCGAATCATTCTCAACTGTCGCGGGAATCTCTCAGATATCCTGGAATAATAGCTATATTATTGTAATTTAAATTTATTTATATTTTAGTTAATTAAAGTACGTTGGAAGAACCAATGACCTGGTCAAAGGGATATATCTGATGTACGATCCATGAGCCTATAAATAAAAGGCTCATGGCATCATTTAAGGGGATCTGATCTTTTGAGACCTAGAAAACTCTCTAGTTTCGAGACTTTGGGACAGTTACTTGCGACATTCTTGGGGCATTTTCTGAGAGCTTAGAGAGATAAAGCTTGTATTCTCTAGAGAGAGAAACTCTGTATTTTTGTTCTTACACATAAGAAACTCAGTTGGCACAAGTTCATCTGATCTTAAGTGTAAGCTAAATATATTACACCTCCAAGTGGATTAGGCTATTACCAACAAATTTGGGCTGAACCACTATAAAAATTACGTGTGTTATGTATTTATATTCAAGGCTTACTGTAGTTTTGACATTTATTTGTTGTTGGCAAAAATTGTGGTCAAAATTTTTGGTGCTTTCATTGAGAGCCCGAAGAGAAGAAACACACGACTATCATATCAAGATGGGGCCCAAGAATACCAATGTGGCATCCAAAAAGTCAGGCACGTCAAAAGAGTCTGCTAGATCAGAAAGTCCTGGACTGCAGAACCCAGAGACTGAGCCCAGGGTCTTTCTCGAGGAGACCACTCTAGAAGTTGAACAACTCCAGGAAGCAATAGGCACTTTCTAAGAGGAGATGATGCAATTCAATGCTCGGCAGGAGTCTTACGTTGAAGAGATGGCCAGGCAGAGAATAGCGTTAGAGCAGCAAAGGCGCGATATGGAGGCCAGAAGTGAAGAGATCAGACAACGATAGGAGGAAGTCGACCAGAGACATCGTGAAGCAGCACTTGCTCTAGAAGCGGATACCTAATTGGCCCAAGCCAATGCTCAAGCCGCGGCACAAGCAGCCACCCAGGGAGCAAGAAATAATAATGCTGGTTGGAGGACCACTGACAGAGTCAATTCTCGGGGACCGGACAGAAGCAGGAGTAACCCCCCTGGTCGGGAAGATGATGGGGTCCAGTACATAATTGCCTCGACACAAAGGGAGAACTCTAGAACCCCTACCGAGAGCCACCAATCAGAAACTTCTAGATCAGGGAGTCACCGATCGAGCAGTTAAAAGACTCCACCCAGGCAGGATTAGACCAGGACTCCTTGAGAAAAAAGGACTTCACAGTTCAAAGATGGGCATGGTCCTGATGAGGCTGATAGTCATCACACCGGCCAGTCAAAGGATAAAGAAGACAACAACCCACAAGGAGGAAAAGACTTCCCGGGACGTACCGAAAAGCCTCCACTGCACCCCGGCCAGTAGCGTAGTGGGAGAGAGCAAGTCCCACGTAGTAAGCCCTCAAAAAAATAAAAAAGTATGGTGTTCGTTCGGGTAGGAGAGCATGCTTCTCGGAAGGATCTAAGGGACGTTATCACCAACAAGAGGAGGACTGTCCCGATCGAAAGGAAAAATCTGAACCGCCTTGCCAGTCAATCAGAAATACTTGACGACAGTGCACTAGATGGTATTGCCCGACTAGGCGGTCAAGACCTTGAAACTTCATCAGTTGCACTAGCCATCCAAGCCCAGCTTGACGTGCTAACGACTCCAGTGCAAGGTTTGTCAAAATGACCTTCCTAGATGGATGCGATAGACCACCGGATTGGAAAACCATTTTGTGCCCAGATTAGAGCAGCCCAGCCACCGGCAAAATATAAAGCACCGGTGCTGCCAGGGTATACAGAAAAGGAAGATCCCATTAGACATGTTGGGAAATTTGAGGACTAGATGGAACTGCTTGGGGTAAGTGATGATTATCGGTGTAGAGTTTTCCCGACTTCATTGTTGGATACTGCCCAGGAATGGTATTGGAAGTTTAAGCCGAACTCCATTACCTCTTGGGAAGCATTTAGGAAGGAGTTTTGTAAACAATTTAGTGCTACTCAGACTCCACTAGTTTATGCTAAGCACTTGGCTGATATCAAACAAGGGAAGGATGAATCTCTAAAGAATTATATACAAAGATTCATGAGAGAACCAATAAAGCAACTGTTGTCGGAGACGAGGGGAAGATGGTTGCCATATCCTCCAAAATCACTTATCAGAGCCCTTTGTGGGATAGTATACATATAAATCCAATTTCAACACTTCAACAATTTCTTGACCGAGCAGACAAGTATATGAAATTGGATGATGCAATCGAGAAAGAGGAGAATGGCATAAAGAATCCGAGCGGATCAGCTGACCCTCCTAAGAATAGTGAAAATGGTCAGAATGGTGGAAAGAAACATGGGAATAATAAGTCTGACCACCATGAAGAAAAGAAGGCTAAGTCTAGTTGAAATGAAAAGCCAACCAAGTATGAGCCTCAGTTTACTAATTACACCACTCTTTCGACTAGCCGAGCGAAAATATATCTTACTAGTCATGAAGAGGTTCCTTACAAGAAACCTCCACCCATCAGGAAAGAGATGAGTAAGAGAGACATGAATAAGTTTTGTTGTTTCCATGGAGATTATGGTCACGATACGAATGAATGCAATCACCTCAAGGAAGAGATAGAATTTCTTCTCTGGTCGGGCAAGTTGAGAAATTACCGGGCAAAGACACCCCAAGGAGAAGGAGGCAGCAACAATTCTGGGTTCAAATGACAGAGATCTCCACCCTTGCAACCTAGGCCTGTGGACTTTACCTAAGACACTATATGTGGAGGTCCACACTACTTGGCTGAGGATAATAACAAAGCAAGGGAGAGGTATGCCCAGATACTTTAATCAGGAACCACTGGAATGGCGAGCATCTAAGGATATATTATCACTAAATACCGCTTTCAAAGTAGTAGTTTAATTTCAAGTTGTTTAGCCTATTATTCAAATTTTGTTTATGAGCTGGTTATTTGCTGACCAGTCATCTATTTTTGAACAATTTTCGTTGTTTAAGACTCGTTATTAGGCACGTTTTGTCCTTTTTTAATTTACGAGTAATAAAAGAGATTACGCGCAGCGTGGTCGATTCTTGCTACAAATGTGCATGTGTGTTAATTATCCGAACAGTGTTCAACTGATCGGTGAAATCAGATAGTATTCAACTGGCCGATACGTTCAAGAAGTGTTCAATTGCTCGAATATTTTCAATATATTCTATGTGTTTCACGAGCAATTAACTGCTCGAACAGATTCGGTCAAGTAGCAAGTGACCAAGGATCTTTCAACCCTCGATCACTTGGGAGCACATGGGGTATACTGGTATATAATTTAACATAGGCAATAAGAGCACGAGTTAAGATATTTGTTTTTAGGCTGACTTGTAAATTTTCGAAGTAAAAAAAGGCCATTAAGCTAACTTGTTTGTCAAAGCTTAAGTAACTTGGAATTTTTCAAAATTTCAAGTTAGAAGCAAATATTCATGTGACAATGAACATTATGCTCATAAAATGTAAGAGCAATAAGAGCGTGAGAAAGTATACTTAGTAGGGACTTATGAAATGTTTGGAATTTCTAACTTTGAAAACTAAGTAATCATGCAAAAATATAAGGCATACATCAGAGTGACTTTACTATTCACAAAAAACTTATAATGTTTTAAGTCTAAAAGACATAGAATGTTTCAAGTTTGCAAAGAAAAGTAAAGAATAAATGCCAACAGCTCGGCTGTACGAGAAAAATATCAAAGCTGCTAAGCAACAATTGACTTCACAAAGTATAAGAAAAAAGAGTAAACTACTGGCTAGGTACAAAGTTTAGCTGGTTAGGTGCAAAGTTTTCCTGGTCGGGAGAGCAGATACAACTTCCATGGTCGTCTGAGCATGTTTCACTGGTTGAGTAGGAAACTCTGTTGATGGATAGGTTGCTCTCAGGTCAGCTAAGAGTGTCTACTGGTCGGGTAAACTAGTCCTTGACTGGTCAACACCATCGTCAACATCCAGGACCTCCTCTGGTCGGAGTGATTTACTGCCAGATAAAAATGTATGAGAGCAACAATAATAATTTGAAATTTTTGGTGCCTAATTGCATGAACCATAAAGTTTTGTACAAGCCCAAGGAGCTAGGAGGGCCATGTATCCGAGTGGCTTGAAGGGGCACGCCAAGGAGCTGAAGGCAGGTGCCCGAGCGGGTCCGTGCGCATCCAAAGGCTTGTGCATCCGAGGAGCAGCTGCACGTGCATCTAAGTGGCAGGGCTTGTCTAAGGAGCTTATGTGCGTGCATCCGAACGGCTAAGTGCATGCGTTCGGGCGACAGGGCGTGTCTGGGAGCTTACGTGCGTGTGTCCGAACGGCTAGGTGCGTGCGTCCGGGTGGCAGGGCGTGTCTGAGGAGCTTAGGAGCATGCATCTGAGCGGCTAGCTACGTCGTGTCTGAGCGGATGGGGTGGTGTCCGAGAAGCTGAGGAGCATCCGAGGAGCTAGCAGGAGTGCATCCGAGCTCGTGTGTCGTGCGAACGAGGAGCCAGGTGTCCAAGGAGATCCGTGTGTGTCCAAGGAGCTAGGCGCGCATCTGAGGAGCTGGCAGGTGCGCATCCGAGCGTTTGTGTCATGCGTTCGAAAAGCCAGGTGCACCAAGGGAGGCGTGCATCCAAGGAGCTCTGCCCTGATGCCGAGGAGCCAGCATGCCAAGGGCGGCTATCCGAGGAGGTTATGTGCCCCAAACGGAGAGGGCATTCCCAAGGAGCAATGCAGGCGTCCATGCAGCAGGAAACAAAGCACCCAAGGGTCAGCAGTTAAGAAATTATTTAGGTCCCGAGGACCAAATAGGCATTTCCAATCAGCTAAGCAAGCACAAGTTTACTCAAAAACGTGGAGCAAACATGTTTTCCTACTCATGGGGTAATACAACAAGATAAAAAAAATGGACTTTGAAGAATTCAAAAGAAAATTTCAATCGTGGGTTTACTATAAAAGTGAAAGTTACTGGCTGGATGGAAGCTTTTGGATGACGTCAAAAACATTTTGCTAGAGAAAAAGTTTATCATACAAGTAAATCATATAATAAACTTTGGGGGGGGGGGGGGGGGGGGGGGGCAAATGTTATCCCCAAAATTTCAGTTCGATGACGTGGCAATCAGAAGTGGCAATGCATGGTCAGTAAATGACACATTAATAGTCAATAAATGTATTGGCTCTTCGGAGTAGTGATATTACTGGTCATGAAAATTATTTATGTAGTTTGGAAGTGATTTGACCGACTAGGTAGAATTTTTGTCTGACAGGTAAAGATTTTTGATTGACCAGTAAAATGTTCTGGTCGACCAGTAAAATGTTCTGGCCGACCAGTCATTTGTTTTGCCCAACCAGTAAAGTGTTTTGCTAGACCAGAGAGGTGTCATGCTAGACCAGATATGTGCTAGAGGTGCTTTGCCTATACCGACCAGAGGTGTGCTTGCTTATGCCGATCGATGAGTTTTCTTGGTTGACCACTCACTTCGGGGATGGATTTGGTTGGTCCACAGATCAGAATCTTAGAAGTTATCGTCTAGTGACTCTTTAGTAAAGCCTCAGTAACATCTTCAACCCGAATCATTCTCAACTGCCGCGAGAATCTCTCAGATATCCCGGAATAATAACTATATTATTGTAATTTAAATTTATTTGTATTTTAGTTAATTAAAGTATGTTGGAAGAACCAAGGACTCGATCAAAGGGATATATCTGATGTATGATCTGTGAGCCGATAAATAAATGGCTCATGGCATCATTTAGGGGATCTGATCTTTTGAGACTGAGAAAACTCTCTAGTTTCAAGACTTTGGGACTGTTACTTGGGGCATTCTTGGGGCATTTTCTGAGAGCTTAGAAAGATAAATCTTGTATTCTCCAGAGAGAGAAACTCTGTATTTTTCTTCTTACACTTAAGAAACTCGGTTGACACAAGTTCATCTGATCTTAAGTGTAGGCTAAATATATTACACCTCCAAGTGAATTAGGCTATTACCAATAAATTGGGGCTGAACCACTATAAAAATTACATGTGTTATGTACTTTCTATTCAAGGCTTACTGTAGTTTTGACATCTATTCGTCGTTGGCCAAAATCGTGGTCAACATTATATCTGGGTAAATATTGTAAATATTCAAAAATAGAGGGATATTATTGATATTCAGGAAAAATATTTGAAATGAATAAAAGACATTAAAAATATAATATTTAAATGATATAGAAAAAAAATAGTGAGGTAGATGTATGAGTTAATGTAAAAGTTTGGTATAAAAATGAGAAAATATATATATTTTTGATAGATTCTGAAAGATGAAGTAAAGAAGCTAGTCGCTCTAAGAGCACTCCCAATGAGTGATCTACTCCATCCTTTAAAATACCTCCCCATAACATACATTTTTCTATTTTACCTCTAAGTTTTACATTATACCATACATCAGCTTCTCTATATATTTCTCTACATCATTTAAATATTACATCTTTAAACATATTTTATTAATTAAAGTAAAATAAAATAATTGAAAAAGAAAAAAGAAATAATAAATATATTCTAAATAGGAGAGAGAAAGCTTATAAAGAAAAATAATAATATTGAAATATTATATAAAGGATATGTAAATGTAGATATAGATTAATTGGAGTTTGTGCATAGCTATTATAAATATATGTATAAATGAGCTAATGGAAGATGTTTTTGTGAGTTTTAGCTAAATATTATAGAGAAAGTATACTACAAAATACATCACCAAAACGTAATTCTTTATAATTTACCTCAAACTTTTACATTATACCATAGATTTCTCTATTTTTTCTCTATATCATTTAAATATTATATTTTTTGAAAATATTTTATTCATTTTAAGAAATCAAATTGAAATTCCGTTTTTAGTAATTACCAAATTAATTAAACCATGTGAATTAATTAAAGTTCGGAATGGTAATTAACTGTTTACACAGATAGCAGTTCTGTCGGGACAGAATCCGAACTTGTCACGACAGAAACTGTACACAATAAATAGACAGTGCAAAACAATAAAAAACACACCGAATTTTTACAAGGTTCAAAAACCCTTTCGGATAACCTACTCCTTGGGGCCATGCCCAGAGAATAAACCAATTAGTAAAGAAACAATGTGTACAAAAGCATTGACTTAAACAATGTAAGACTCCCTCTTAAACTATTGCCGCAATCTTGTTGTACTCTTCTCTACGAATCTGATTTGATGAAACGTTGATTCTCTTGAACTCCCTTCAAACAATAGCAAGTGCACACTTCCTCCCGGAGTGAGATTTAGATAGAATCCTCTCCCGAAGATTCTTATGAACACGTTCACAATAGACACTATCTGTTTACAATGGACTAGATAGATATCCACAAGTACACTCATCACTCTCACAAAGATTAAGGCGAACAAACTTAATCTCTACAAATAAAGACACTCTTCAAAATAACCTAATGTTTACAAATATTCAAAATGGAAGAGCTGACAACTCCAAAGGCCTTGGCAAGATATTTATAGGCAAGGAAATCGTCTGTAACGACCCAAAATCGCTAATAAGGCTTAAGGGCCTTGATTAGCGTGCCAGGAGGGCATGATGGGATTTATGTGTGACTTTGATGAGTTAAATGCATGATTATGATTTAAAGCATGTTATATGCCTATTTGTTTATCTGAGATGCATGACTATGTATATTAGTATGCATGTAGACCCGGATCGTGTTAGAAGGGCATAATTGTAATTTTAGCCCGCTGAGGGCATATATGTGATAATTGTATTCCGTGATTTGTACCACGTGAGTGTGGTGGTATTATTGTGATGCACGCGCCAAGACGGTCCTAGAGAGCTAGTTAACTCTAGAGTCGCAACGGGATTTCTATACCCGGCTCGGGAGGAGCCTAGGGGTACCTCGGGAATTTTATGGTTAAGTTGAGATTTAGCGGGTAATGGTTATTGGAGATTTAGTAACCTGGGTAACCATTAGTTACTGCTGAGAGTAACAAGTTTTAGAAAGAAAATGGTAGAATTGAAATATTAGTGAAAGGACTAGTGTACCCTTGAGGAATTAGTTGAGAAAGGATCATTTGGAGGGGTAGCATGGTCATTTGGCAAGGGTAATAGTCAATTCTCAGCTGGGTTTTAGTGGGTCACGGTTTGGGTATTTAGGGTCATTTGATGCCTTGACCAAAATTGGAAGAGAAGAAGAAGAAAGGAGAAGAGGTGTAGATGGGGCTGAAGTTTTGAGACCTAGGAGGAGATTCAAAGGGATTTGAGGAACCAAAAACCAGATTTGAGCTAGGACTACTCAAGGTAAGATTTATATTCTGTCATTTCTTGGGTTCAAGGTTGATTTCTCAAAGTTTTAGTGTGGAATTTAAAGATAGGATGGTTGGTTTAAAGTTTGAGGAATTTGAAACTCTAGATGAGATTTTTAAGTTTGATTGTGTGTTTGGATGTCTTTGATGATGTTTATGGGTTGTTAGATGGTCTATTTGATGTTTGAAATTGATTTTGGGGTTTGGGTATTGGTTTGGTATGATTTTGGAAGGTTTTAGCTCGGAGAAACGAAAGTGAAAACCCAGATTTTCTGGGTTCGCGAAGGAGCGCCGCGGCCCTGTTCTTGGGCGCCGCGGCGCGAGGTTGCATCAGGAGAGGGGCATCTCGCTGGGCGTCGCGGCCCTTGAAGGGAGTGCCGCGGCGCTAGGCCATTTTCAGGGCACCAAAATTTGCATTTTGAGCTTTTGCTCCGGGGATTCGGGGGATGTTTTCGATGAATTGTTTTAGGGATTTGGGAGTCCCAAGAGTGTGGGATTGGTCCCGGGAAGCGGTTTTTGATTTGATTAGTGTTGAGGGATATTTCTTGTGTGTTGTGACTAGGTTATTGGAGAGGCTCGTGCTTGAGGACCGTGCTCGCGGCTTTAGTGTATCAGGAGGCTCGGAATGCAGGTAAGAAAACTATAACACCAGTAGGATGGGGCATGGGCCCATAGTGTGATTGCAGGGCACGACCCTATATTGCATGTTGCATGATGAAATGATTGCAGGGCACGGCCCTATAGTGCATTACATGTTTGGGTGTAGATTTAAAAGAATTTATATTTGTTTGAATGTTGTTTGATTTATGCTATATATGATTATAGTGAAATGAACGGCTATGGCCGAGGGCGGCAAGGCCGAGAACGGCAACGGGGCCGGAAGTAACACCTAGCACATGGGATGCTATGGTCAGGGTAGGACCCAGGGGATACGGGTGGTATCCCTATGGTGAAGACCGAGACCCCAGGCTTCGGTAAGGCTTCGGGGGCGGCATGGCCGTGTTTGCTTAGTCTAATGATTGACTTGTTTATATGTGGATTATCTGTTATGATAAACTGTATAGATTGCATATGTTATGTATTGCATGAGTTTTCTTGCTGGGCTTCGGCTCACGGGTGCTCTGTGTTGCAGGTAAGGGCAATGTCTGAGTCAACCAACCATGAGTACGGAGAGCGTGAAGCGACGCGTACATGTTTGGCCTGCCCGACTGCTTTGGTTGGGGGTTTATTCGAAAATGGCTGTAATAATCTATGATTTTATGATTTCTCAACTGTAACCTTATTTCAAGATGTAATTAGTTTTCAAACCTCAATTTGGGATCCCAAATGTTTAATAATAGAAGTTTTAATGAAACGACGCATTTTCAAAGATTACAGCCTTAACTTTTAATTAGTCACACTTTTGTTTCAAAACCTCGGTTAGCGAGTTCATTGCACACTGTTTTGTCTTAAAAACTCACTTAGTAACGGCTCTAAGGAAGTAGGGCGTTACATCTTCCAAGGCCATCATTTTCTGGTATCTTTGAAATCAATTTGCGAAATCCTTTGATTAAGGAAATCAACGAGCCAGATGAATTCTGTGACGACAGAAAAGGAAACTGATGAGTCAGCAATGAAATCAGTGTTATCTGGCAGAACGAACGTGGTCATTTCTTTTGACCATGTTCATTTTCGATACCTTCTTTATTCCACAATAATCTTCTTAATTCCACAATAATCATAATCCCTGAAAATAATCTCAAGATGATTGCAAAATATATTTTTACCAAAAAATGATTATTTGTGATAAATAAGGTCAAAAATATATTCACACTTAAATATATTTTCACATTAGAAAATCAGCTGAATAATTTGATAATTAATCCAAGAATCAATATGGAGATATGCTACTAATTTTCTTTAAACATTTTAAAATATTTTGTCTAAATTAAAGTTTAGCCAATAATGGATTTTACAATCTCCCATTTTGGAAACTTGATAGACAAAAATATTTTAAGAGTTTATTTTGAAAGATCTTGCAACGACAAAATAGGTTAGAGTAAATAGTAATGGAATTACTCCCCCTGCGAAAAGCATCTCAATTGTAACAAGGATCACAAACATAAAACAAGATAAACTGATCAAAATGAAGAACCTTCTTACTCCCCCTTGTTGTCTAGCAATAAGCCAAAGGAGTAACAGAAAGAAAAGACACTAAACAACGTTCTTTTACAATTTATATAAACCAAAAAGAAGCAAAACAAAATAGAAACCGATGGCCTCATTTGGAAGGTCCCGCAGCAAATTGAGACATCATGGTCGAGAGACAATTCTTGAGACTAAACACTTCTGTCTGAATAGATTCCAGAGTGGCCTTGACACCAGCGAGTTCAGTAATGACAGAATCAGCATCGCCAGCCTTGAGAGAAATCCCTTTAGTTGCCTTGAATGATGAGGGTTCCCTCTTGAGTTTGTAGTCTGCACCGACAGTGGGAGGTGTCACGATTTCATATTCCAATCGAAGAGACTTTTGAGAATCAATTAACTTGTAGATCAAATGAGGAAACACCAAATATTGGCCTTTCTTTTTGGCTTTTCCTAAGGCAGTGGTCTGATAAAAAATGAGAGTGGCAAGATCAACTTGGAGACCAGTCCCGACTTTGTACAGAAAAAAGGCTGTGTCAAAAGTAATGGTGGAGGTATGAGTGGTGGGAATCCAGTTGTTGGTGGAAAATTTGTGAAGCACGGCATAGTAATGAGTAAGATCGGTCACTTTGAGTACCGAGTGAGGTTCCCAAACCATATTCTGTCCCACCAATTAAGATAAAACCGTATCTTTGTTGAATTCCACAGCAACATTGTCAACAATAGGGGGCAAATTGAGAACCTTGGCAATTTCAGCAGCACTAAATAAATACCAATGCCCCCAAACATAAACTTGACCAAACATAAAAGACTTGCTATCAAACAGATCATCATTAAGATTAGCATGGAATTCTTGAACAACTCGAGGAACAAAGCCATCCAATCCAGTTAAAGAACCTAACCACCCCCAATCCTCAATATTCTTAATGACCCCAAACACTGTATGGGCAGTTAAAGAAAAAAATTTCTCACAGATAAAATCACGATGCACATAATGCTTCATATTTTTCTCATTCTCATTGAAACAGAAATTCAAAGAGTGACCTTTAAAAGATGAACCTGGAGAGACTTTTGGACCCACTGGTGACTTAGTGAAAATCTCAAGAATTTTCACAGATTTCTTGCCCTTTGGAGAAACAGGAGGGTCCTCTGATGGGTCAGACTCAGCTTCAGATGCAACATTGTCATCAAGAGAGGGATCTTCTTCAAGAGGATCATCATCAGAGGGAACACAATCTGTAGATGGAGCAAATTCAGAAGAGGAACAGGGAGAGGAATTTTCTTTACCTTCGACCGAAACTTGGAACGTGGAACCCACAAGAGAAAAGGCCTTTGGAGTGGAATCCGAAGGATTAGACCCTTTGGACTGATGATATTTTTTAGAAGATGAGACCTGGAACCATCCTTTGCTTTTCTTCTTGGGAGCAAGCACATCAGGGGATTCTGAGGAGTCGGAATGGGTTTTGGCCGAATCACCGTCATGATCAGAGACATCATCTGAGGGGGAAGCTCAGCCCCTTTTGGAGGACCTAGGGACAGAGGCGAGCGGAGCCGCCGATGAAGGAGGTCCAGACGCTACTTTGGGGGTTTCTAGGTCAGGAATGACCACAGCTTTTCTCGTGGTGATGGAACCGTCAATGAGGCTGGGTTGAGACAAGGTACTCTTTCGAGTCTTTTTCTTGGTGAGAGATGGAGATGCAGTCAACAAGCCAGCCACTTCCTTGACAGACCGCGAACCACTTCCTCTAGTTTTCACCATGATTGCACGAGAATGAGAGAAAAACTGTCAAGGAAAAAGAAACCAGAAAAAGAGTGAAGGATGGTGATGGTTGAGATATTGGGCCCAAGGATATCCGAATATAAAGAAAGGGAAAGATAGGGATTTGATCTTTTATTCCTTTATTGAGAATTAAATGGAATAAACACTTTTGGAAAGTACATAATAATATCCCAAAAATAACTACCAACAATTGTTCACGACACAAAATTGGGAAACAAGCCAAAAAAATGGAAATTTTTTATCTTAAAACAATATGAGATAAAGACAAAAACAAACATGATACAACATACCCTTTTCGACACACTCAGATTCGATTTCCCTTAGAAAAGATATATATATATTATTTTTTTTATTTTATATTTTTTATTATGTAATATATATATAACCAAATGTACCAACAAAAATATATCTCATTTTTTATTAGTGCTCAAAGTCTTCGTGCCCTTGCATGTGGAGAAAGAAACAATCATTATTTCAAAACAAATTTTTACTATAAGGTTAGAAAATATATTTAATATAAATCATGCTTTAATTTTTCAAAATAAAATATCACAAAAAATTTATTTCTGTCATAAAAAATATTTTATTCAAATCAATGAGTGTGTATGAGACTTACAAATTTTTCCAATAGTATATCTTAAGCATTTGTGTGTGATTGTGAAAGCAGAGATCATTGCCCTATATGGAAATTTTAGCCTTTTTCAGGGACATTGCCCTATGTGGCAATTTTTAGCATTTTTCTCAATGAGTACCCAAATTAGACGCTTTCACACTACACTGAAGGTTGTATTTAACAGTGGTAGAGTATCTTCTATATAATTTTTAGTTTCATAGTTCCAACTTACTCAAAGTTAGCAATTTACACAACAGTGTAGGTAGCTCTATTCTAAGATTGAGCTTGAAATACTTTTCAAGGATCAAAAGCTCATACACAACAAACACAAATTGATTTGAAAGAATATTAATTGGAGGGACTATTTATTTTGATTTTTATTTTTTTTAAGAAACATGTGCATGAAATATATTAATATAATTTCTAACCTGAAGTAAAAATATATTAACTTTTTCGGTGAGCAAGGACAAGAAGACATCACACAACTTTTTCAAGCACAGGGATAAGGTACAGCAGAAAATAAATTAAATAGGAAATACCCCCAAGGATTTCTTGAGGGAATCAGACCTGACTGTATTAAGGGCTTTTGTAAAAATATCTGCAATCTGTTTGTCAGTCTCAATGTATTCTAAGATCAAAGTTTTATTTTGAACGAGTTCCCTAATAAAATGATGACGAATGTCAATATGTTTAGTGCGAGAATGTTGAACAGGATTTTTTGAGATATTAATAGCACTTGTGTTATCACAAAAAATAGTCAAGGTTTTAAGATCAAACCCATAATCTGTCATCATTTGTTTCATCCATAATAATTGCATACAATAGCTTCCTGCAGCGATGTACTCAGCCTCAGTAGTTGACAGGGAGATTGAATTTTGTTTCTTGCTATGCCAAGAAACCAGATTGTTTCCCAGATAAAAACATCCACCACTTGTACTTTTTCTGTCATCTACATTGCCTACCCAATCAACATCACTAAAACAAGCAAGGTTAGAGTTTGTTTCCTTTGAGTACCAAATTCCATATTCCTAAGTACCATTCACATAGCGAATGATTTGCTTTACAGCTGTCACATGTGATTCCATAGGATCCCCTCGATATCGAGCACATACCCCAACACTGTAACTAATATCAGGAAGGCTAGCTGTGAGATACAGAAGACTTCCAGTCATGCTTCTGTACAATATTGGATCTACTTTAACACCATTTTCATCCTTGGTTAGTTTGACTGTGGTTCCCATTGGTGTTTTGGCATGTTTAGCAGACTCCATCCCAAATTTCTTAACCAGATTTTTTGCATATTTACTTTGAGAAATAGAGGTTCCATCTTCTGACTGTTTGACTTGCAGACCTAGAAAAATCGTTAACTCACCTACCATGCTCATTTCAAACTCATCCGTCATTTATTTGACAAATTCCTGCACTAAAGTGTTAGAAGTAGAGCCAAAAACAATATCATCAACATAGATTTGAGCAATAACAATATCAGAATCAACATTTTTTATGAACGACTCCTCCTCTTTTATACCCATTCAAAACAAGGAATTGAGTCAATCTTTCATACCAAGCTCTAGGAGCCTGTTTTGGACCATAGAGAGCTTTTTTAAGTTGAAAAACATGATCAGGATTATGTGGATCCTCAAATCCTTTTGGTTGTTCAACAAATGCTTCCTCATTCAAAATTCCATTTAAAAAGGAAGATTTAACATCCATTTAAAATAATTTGAATCCAACAACACAAGCAACAACCAATAGTAATCTTATTGACTCAAGTCTTGCGACAGGGGCAAAAGTTTCATCGAAATCAACTCCTTCAATTTGAGTATACCCCTGAGCAACTAGCCTAGGTTTATTTCTTATTATTGTACCAAATTCATCGGTTTTATTTTTGAAGATCTGTTTTGTACCAATAACATTTGTATGATTTGGTCTAGGAGCAAGAGTCCATACCTCATTTCTTGTGAATTGTTCCAATTCCTCTTGCATTGCTTTTATCCATGACTCATCATTCAAGGCTTCTTTCACATTTTTTGGTTCAAAGCTGGATGTAAAGCAAACGAATTGAACCAAATTCACATACCTTTTTCTTGTCACCATGCTTTCTTCCATATCACCAAGAATGAGATCTAAAGGATGATTCTTTTTAATTCTGGCAGAAGGTTCTCTCTATATTGAATCTGTGATGATTTCTTGCCCTTCCTTTGTTGATCGATCAGATGTTGTTGGAACAGATTCAGCTTCTGTTGCAACAGTTTCTGTATGAGAGGGCACAACATCACCTATTGTCACTGCAGGAGATTCTGTCTGAGAGGTTTTGGCAATAAACCTATCAATTTCTTCTTCATTGGAATATTTAGAAAAATCTTTTAAATCATCAACAACAACATTGGATGATTCCATAACAGTTTAAGTTCTCATGTTATAAACACGTTAAGCTCTACTATTCATAGAATATCCAAGAAACACTCCTATATCACATTTTGAATCAAATTTTCCAATATTCTCACGATCTCTAAGAATATAGCATATTGTAAATGTGGAATTTTTTCCTTGTGAATTCTATTCACGAGTGAAGCTCTATACTACGAGATATCCTGAAAGGGCATCACACGATGGTGAGGGAGTTGGGGTAAGAGAGTCACCCTCACTAGGCAAAGGACTTCGGCCACTTGCCAATCCAAACTTCACCCTCGCTATGCGAGGGTCCCTAGCTGGTCATCCGCGTGCGCCCCATTCCAGCAGGCATCAAGCCTCGTCTACACTCAGGAGAAGAAGGTCAGCCTCGCTACACGAGGCACCCTCGTTATGCGAGGGTGAGGCTTCGTGGTGGCATCCATGCCCCTAGCCTCGCGACGCTGCACCTGGGGGAAGGAAAGGCAGCCTCGCTATGCGAGGGTGCTGCCTTGTTACGATGCCCGTGTCCTGAGCCATGCCTACGCCTGGGGGAAAAGGACCAGCCTCGCTACGCGAGGTACCCTCGCTATGCGAGGGTGTGGCCTTGCCACGGCGTCCATACTGCGAGTCTCGTGTCCATGTGACCCGCATAAGCCGGCCCTGACCCTTGACACCTTGACTTCTCAGGACATGCATAGGTTGAAGCCTCCTTGGCATAGGCACGAGATCACTTGGGGGAATCTTGTTGACATGTCCAACGAACATGGAGCATTGAACGGGAATTGATGAGGACAACCGAGTACGGAACACGTGCGCTGACACGGGGTGTACGATTATGGAAAGAACAGAGGCACGACCCTATGATCTGCGTCTGAGGAGTAGTGGCGGTACGGACCTGTACGAAGCGTAGTGGTACCACTTGGACACCCCCGACCATACGCCAGAGCCGACAGTACTTTGTCCTGGGCCACGACTCTGACACCATCAGGGTAGACACCACTACGCCCTGGGCCACTACAATATCAGAATACCTGTGTACGTCCCTGTGGTCTGGGACCTGTTTGTATCCTGGGCCAATAGAGCCCCTCCCCCCTATAAATAGGCTCCAACCCCTCAGGCTAAGGGGTTGGAAAACTGAATGTAAAAATGAGACTTATGAAATATATGCTTCTGGTTCTCATGCTTGCCTGAGTTTTCTCCTGTTGTTTAGAGTTCTTTCTATCTAATTCATAGCTTCTTACAGTATAGAGATTGAAGTTTTCTAACCATCAATCGTTGACGAGTTCTTACCGTCAACAGTTTGGCGCCGTCTGTGGGAACGTAAGCACCAAGCTACTGTTCTGCCATTACTTCCGGCAAGGAAAAATGCCGAGACGTTCGAAGCGTCTCAAGGAGCCTCGAGAGGTGGAGGTCCACCTTACCGGAGTCCAGCTGAAGGCCTCCATGAAGGATCCACCTCCACCCCGAGACGTAGACCCCCCAAGGGACCCTGAGGTTCACCAGAATGACAAGGAGGCCTCGTCTCCGGCCATCCCACCCGGTGAGAATCCTCCAAGGACAACTACTGCACCACCCGGGAACGCCAACGAGTTCCCTCCTCCGAAACCACCGAAGGTACCGAACTCTGACCGGCAAGACCCGGGCCCCTCAACGCACAAACGCCATAAGCAACCCCGGGTCCATTCCGTGAGCTCGAGTTCTAAATCTCGTTTCTATGAAGAGGAGATTCGTGAACTGCACCGTAAAAACCAAAGAATGGAGACTACCCTGGAGAACATGCAGGAGGTGCTGAATGGCCTGTTGCAAGGTAAGTCAAACGTGACCCTGCCCAAGAGGAAAGAGAAGGGTCGGGAAACCACTGTCCCAGTAGGCGACGGAAGAACCAGACACTCCACCAGTAACACCCCCAGGGAAAAGCCACAAGAGCATCCTAGACCATCGAGGCCACCCCAGGAGCCAAAGCAAGGGAACAATGGTGGCTCTCGCAACGACGTCGAGGTCACCTCAAAGAGGACGCCCTCATACCTACGAGAGGAGCTCAACAAGAAGAGGGCGAATAAGAGAACTACCCCTCCTACTGTCCCCCGGGACGGCAAAGGAAAGGAAGATGTCAACCCATCCATGTTGAGGGACTCCCTGAAGAAGAGGAGGCAAGACCTCGATACGGAGATGAAGAGCCTGCGGAGTAAGATTGTCACCGTGTCTGGAGGGCAGAGCCTTGAGGAAGAGTTCGACTATGAATCGCCTTTCACCAAAGAGATCCAAGCCATTCGACTCCCAGCCAACTTCAAGGAGCCTCATATGACCCTGTATGAAGGAAGCACCGACCCCAAGTACCATCTAGACGCATTCAATGACTTAATGAAGCTGAGGGGGATAAGTAGCGGGGCTAGATGCCACTGTTTCGCAGTCACGTTGAAAGGGCCCGCATACAAATGGTTTAAGAGACTTCGACCGGGGTCCGTCAGGTCTTGGCAACAATTTTCAGACGAATTTCTCCAGCAGCATCATGCCGTGCGTGACTATACGATGCCAGGAACTAGCCTAGCCAATGTAAAACAGGGCAAAAATGAGAGCCTAAAAAACTATATCCATAGGTTCAATATGGAAGCGGCCAAAGTGGGGAGCCTGACCCGCAGAGAGTTAAAAATGGCCATCACCGCCGGGGTGCTTCCGGGAAGCAAGTTGTGGGATAATATGCTCAAGAGGGAAGTCACAGATCTAGATGACTTCTACGAGAGAGCACAGAAGTATATTCGTGTAGAGGATGGTCACGCGAACTTAAAGGCGGGAATGGGCGAGTCCCCTGCACAGCCCCCAACCAATGAAGGGTCGAATGGCGCGGAACACCTGAGGAAATACTACCAGTAAGACTTCCACTCCCAACACAGGCAGTAGCTGTGTTTAGTTTGTCGCAGGATAGGCTATCTCAGTAGACGAGAATCAAAGAGGTTACCTACATAACCCCCAAGTAAATGTAAGCCCTCTACATGCATGTCGTTGTAATCTGATTACTATAAATGAAAATGTTCACAACTTCACATGTGATTTTTTCTTTTTCATGCGAGCATCAACCGAACTGCCTGCTGAATTAAATCTCACCAAGCACTTGGGGGTAGGACAGGAGGCATGAGCAAAAAAAAAAAAAAATATCTCTCTTATATTCAAAAGGATTAGCTACCCTTATGAATATCAAAGGAACGGTCTAAAAGGATGACCTCTAACTAAAGGCCAACACCCCAAGAGGTAAGGCCGTAAGGAGGGAATCGCCCAATAAGTCTAGATCGGCCATTAAGCCAGCTAGCCAAAAAGGGTCTTACAAGTGACCCTTGGAAAAAATAGTACTATGTATAAGGACGAGAAGGATGCTTCTCGCAAAAAAATAACAAGCGCGCGCAATGAATATAAAAGGACCCCAACAGCCCAACGGGTTAATGTGTCCTTACAAGTATAATCAAGGTGCACCGGAAAGATTATTGCCATCAGATCAAAGAAAAATATGTGATCCACGAACAACGGCAATAAGAGGGACCTACTAGAGCACCGTAAGTTTAAAAAAAAGAAAAAGAAGAAGATGAAAAAAAAGAAAAAAAGGGAAAGAGCACCTCAAGAGCTTTGGAGGACGATAGAACCCTTGAACTCGTGAAAATAAGTTGGAGAGCATGCCACTGGGCTACGCAGATCTTGGTGTGGACAAGTGGCTTCGAAACTTGGGTTCTGCGATTGAGGATGATTAGTCCTTACGCAACCTTAGGAACTTACGTGGAGCCCCCAAGTATTAGGTGGCTAGTGTGTTTCTTCAAACACTAAGAAGAAACACAACTCCAAGCCACACTTCGGGCTTCTTCGAGCGACGTTGGAAAAATTTCCAAGGCTAAGTCCCCCAAGGCTGGCCGTGCGTGTCAAGCAAGAAAAATAGAGAGAGTCTACAAACACACTTAAAAGTGTACTTATAGACTCGGGGGGAAGTGTAAATGTGGAATTTTTTCCTTGTGAATTCTATTCACGAGTGAAGCTCTATACTACGAGACATCCTGAAAGGGCATCACACGATGGTGAGGGAGTTGGGGTAAGAGAGTCACCCTCACTAGGCGAGGGACTTCGGCCACTTGCCAATCCATACTTCACCCTCGCTATGCGAGGGTCCCTAGCTGGTCATCCGCGTGCGCCCCATTCCAGCAGGCATCAAGCCTCGTCTACACTCAGGAGAAGAAGGTCAGCCTCGCTACACGAGGCACCCTCGTTATGCGAGGGTGAGGCTTCGTGGTGGCATCCATGCCCCTAGCCTCGCGATGCTGCACCCGGGGGAAGGAAAGGCAGCCTCGCTATGCGAGGGTGCTGCCTTGTTACGATGCCCGTGTCCTGAGCCATGCCTACGCCTGGGGGAAAAGGACCAGCCTCGCTACGCGAGGTACCCTCGCTATGCGAGGGTGTGGCCTTGCCACGGCGTCCATACTGCGAGTCTCGTGTCCATGTGACTCGCATAAGCCGGCCCTGACCCTTGACACCTTGACTTCTCAGGACATGCATAGGTTGACGCCTCCTTGGCATAGGCACGAGATCACTTGGGGGAATCTTGTTGACATGTCCAACGAACATGGAGCATTGAACGGGAATTGATGAGGACAACCGAGTACGGAACACGTGCGCTGACACGGGGTGTACGATTATGGAAAGAACAGAGGCACGACCCTATGATCTGCGTCTGAGGAGTAGTGGCGGTACGGACCTGTACGAAGCGTAGTGGTACCACTTGGACACCCCCGACCATACGCCAGAGCCGACAGTACTTTGTCCTGGGCCACGACTCTGACACCATCAGGGTAGACACCACTACGCCCTGGGCCACTACACTATCAGAATACCTGTGTACGTCCCTGTGGTCTGGGACCTGTTTGTATCCTGGGCCAATAGAGCCCCTCCCCCCTATAAATAGGCTCCAACCCCTCAGGCTAAGGGGTTGGAAAACTGAATGTAAAAATGAGACTTATGAAATATATGCTTCTGGTTCTCATGCTTGCCTGAGTTTTCTCCTGTTGTTTAGAGTTCTTTCTATCTAATTCATAGCTTCTTACAGTATAGAGATTGAAGTTTTCTAACCATCAATCGTTGACGAGTTCTTACCGTCAACACATATACATCCAAAAACATGAAAATAACTTACATTGGGCCTTTTACCTTTCCAAGTTTCGTAGGGAGTTTTGAAAGTACCTGGCCTAAGAAACACTTGATTGATTGTGTAGCAAGCAGTGAATATTGCTTCTACCCATAATCGTTTGGAGAGTTTCTTACTGTTTAGCATTACTCTGGCCATCTCCTGCAAGGTTCTATTTTTTCTCTCAACAACCCCATTTTGTTCAGGAGTCTTGGGAGTTGAGAACTCATGGGAAATCCCTAGAGATTTACAAAATCCATCATAAACAATATTCTCAAATTCTTTACCATGATCACTTCTGATTCTCACAATCTTACCTATATTACAATCTTTTCCAACTCTTAATTTAATGCACAGATTTTTGAAGGCATCAAACGTGTCTAATTTTTCCCTTAAGAAGTCAACCCAAGTAAAACGAGAAAAATTATCAACACACACAAAGATGTACCTTTTTCCATTAATACTTTCAACTTGAATAGGACCCATGAGATCCATGTGCAAGAGTTCAAGAACTTTTGAAGTATTGATTCCCGTGACACTTGTGTGGGAGTTTTTTTTAATTATTTTCCTAACTGACAAGGTTCACATTTACCTGCAGATTCTTTACCTAATTTGGGTAACCCACGAACTAACCCTGCACTTGCAACCTTAGTTAAACTTTTGAAATTTATATGACCCAGTTTCTCATGCCATAAGTCAGTGGTTTTAACGCCTTGGCTACCCCAGAATAGTTACGGTAAACGGTGGACCGGAAATTTGAGTCATTGCCTGAGTCCTTTGGTCAAAAACGTGCGCTAAGTGTAATTAACGGGTTAAGGTATATAAAACCAATAAAAGGAAATGGAGATTTTACTACAAACTGCTCTACAGAGCTAAACAAAACATTTAAAAGTGGTTCTTAGTACAAAATGGTCATTACTGTTTTAAAGTTACAATCCCGCCGACCTAAGCGGCAAAAACAGGGTAAACCCCCTAGTTCCTCTGAGAACACCTTGGCCGTGGTGGTCAAGCGGCCGCATATGTACACAACACCACTTTAGCTCTCCACTCAAGGCTAGGTGAGCTTTTCTTTTCCTTTACCTGCACCACATAGCACCCATGAGCCATAGCCCAGCAAGAAAACATAATACTTTTCATAAACATTATCAAATGATTATTATTATAATCACACTGAGCATAAAGCTTTCAAACAAATGAATAACACATGATTTTAGCAGGAGAGTGGCTGTTGAGTAAGCCACTAGCCTCCAAGCTCTTTTTTCTAGCGGGAGAGTGGCTGCTAGGTAAGCCACTAGCCTCCAAGCTCTCTTTTCTAGCGGAAGAGTGGCTGCTAGGTAAGCCACTAGCCTCCAAGCTCTATTTATTCATCGACCCTCAGGGTCGGTCAGGCATTAATGCTCCTTGAGCCATTCAATGCTAAAATTCGATTAGATCTAATCTCTGCTGGCTTGCGTGATTCATGCTAAGGCCGTTCTAACAAATAAATCAGCGCTACCTGACATGTGTCCAGTATCACTGCCAAACCTGACAAATAAGTCACAGCTTCACAGCTGATACTAACACTTTTGTCGATTCTGTATTCAATCCATGTCCATATTTATACAATCAACATGCCTCACAAATATCCATGCATGTCACACTTTGGGTGCAGTTTTCTTACCTTTGATTCGAGCTGGAATGAACAAAAGAACGACCCTTGAGAACGGTTTAGCTTTTAGTCCTTTAGTGGTTACCTAATCACAACACATTTGGGATACCATTAATAATCAAGATAATCAAGGGTCTCAAACCATTATCTAACCTCCAATAGATAAATCCAAACTAATCCAAGTAGCAAGGACACTCCCGAGGCCTAAAACTAGATTTCCGAGGTCAAAACGAGCAAACGGGGCAAAAACAGGGCATGGGCTGCGGCCCTATCACCTTGGGCCGCGGCCCCCAGGGTTCCCAGAGGATAGGGCCATGGCGCCCAGCGAGCACAAGCTCCCCACTTACTTCTTCAAAGAAGGGTCGCGGCGCCTCAAGAACAGGGCCGCGATGCTCCACCCTGGGCCATTCCCAACCGCGTTTCTAACACTTGATAGCCTCCAAAATCATCCCTAAACATTTCCCAATCATTAAAACAAAGTCCCCAAGCTTCCCCATGCATCAAAACCCAAGGCTCAAATGAACCAAAAGCTCAACAATTCACAAAATCAATTCAAAGCTTAGAAACTCGGAAATACTCAAAACTTAAACTTTGATTACCTTCAATTGGTTTGTTTTCCGTCGAATCCTTCGGTTAAGAAGCTTCTAATCTTCCCTAGGATCTCTATGCCTCGATCCTCACTCGATTCCGACTCCTAGAACTCAAGATTTCGTCAAAAAGGCTTAAACGGTAAAACGGACTTTGAAAAGGGAGAACGGAAGGTTTTCTTATCGTATGTTCTATCTGATAAGCTACTTCAACCTTAAGTAACCTCAAATAAAACCTAATGCTCGGGGTCCCGAAAACACCCCCGGGGACATTATAGTCAAAACATCCAGAATTTCACCCTGATCTCAAATAGTCCCAATTTATCATCAAATGAACATTTCTATTACCCCAAAATTGACCCCGTTATGGTAAAATCGCTAATCCACTAAAAATAACCGTCTCATGTTTCTTAGCTCGAATATATCTCCATAATAATAGAATCTCATTCACAAATCATATCATGCACCCAAATACACAAATTACCCTCAACGAGCCAAATTATCATCACACCCCTGTAATTGTAAATATGGCTCATATGCATGCATTTCACATCATAACATAATATAATCAACATATACATGCATTTAATCAATTAATAACATAATAAAGCAAGTATAGCCCTCCCGCCCTACTATTCATGCCGTTAAACACATCGGAGAATTCGGGGCATTACAACTATCCCCTCCTTACTGAAATTTTGTCCCCGAAATTACCTGAAGAGCTCGGGATACTGGCTCTGCATATCTGACTCCAGCTCCCAGGTCGCCTCCTCGACCTTGCTATTCCTCCACAATACCTTAACCAAAGGTATTGTCTTATTCCTGAGGACCTTGTCCTTTCTATCAAGTATATGAACTGGCTGCTCCTCAAAGGAGAGATCTGGCTCAAGCTCCAGATCTTCATAACTCAGAATATGGCCCACATCAGATACATACCTCCAAAGAGCTGATACATGGAATACATTATGCACGGCAGACAACGCCGGAGGCAGAGCCAATCTGTAAGCCACTTGACCAATCCTCTCCAGGATCTCAAATGGTCCTACAAATCTAGGACTCAACTTGCCTTTCTTCCCAAACCTTCTCACCCCTTTCCATGGTGAGACTCTGAGGAAAACATAGTCTCCAACCCGGAACTCCACGCTCCTGCGCTTGGGATCTGCATAGCTCTTCTGTCTACTCTGAGAAGCAAGCATTCTATGTAACGACCCAAATTAGCTAATAAGGTTTAAGGGCCTTGATTAGCGTGCCAAGAGGGCATGAAGGGATTTATGTGTGATTTTTATGAATTAAATGCATGATTATGATTTAAAGCATGTTATATGACTATTTGTTTATCTAAGATGCATGGCTATGTATATTAGTATGCCTGTAGGCCCGGATCGTGTTAGAAGGGCATAACTGTAATTTTGGCCATGTTGTGCATAACTGCATTGATATGCGATGATTGTTGAGACCACAGTGGTATGTGGGTGTATCTATGATTTGTGACTCGAGGCGATCCCAGTGAGCAGGCTAGCGGAAAGTCATGACGGGAATTTATACCCGGCTCGGGGTGAGCCTGGGGGTATAAGCAGGAATTCAGAGAATAGATTGAGATTTATTTTGATGATGGGGGATACTTATTTGGTGGTTTATCAGGTGTTGGAAAGCAACGGGAAAATATTAGAGACACTTGAGGATTAGCGGGAATTGGGTAAAATGACTAAAATGGCCCTATTTGGACAAAAGGATTTAGAGTTAATAGGAAGGGCATTTTGGTCAATTGGATTTTAGAAGGTTTATTTATGAGGCTTTATTCACTTAGTGGGATTTATAGAGAAAGAGTGTTGGCTGTGGAGAGAAAGAAAGAAAAGAAAGAAAAAGGAAAGAAAGAAAAGAGAGAAAAACAGAGGGGTTTTCCAAAGGATCGGTTTGTGCATTTTTGCACCATTCCTCTCCATTTTTCTTGGATCAAAGCTTAGAGGAGAGCAATTGTAGGCTGAGCATCAAGGATCTTGGGTTAGACTTGAAGATTTGGCAAGAACACATCAACTTTTGAGGTAAGTTTTATAGATTTCAGTTTTAAGGGTTTTGATGGTTTGAGTTGTGTTTTGAGCTGAGTTGATGGGAATTTTAGGGAATTTCTGGGCAAGCTTTGATGATGAACAAGCTAAGGAGGTCTAGGGTTGAATCAAGGTCGAAATTTGCATCAATGGTAGGAATTCTAAGCCTTTAACTTTGTTGTTGACTGAATTTCTGGGTTTAGGGTTGTTCATGGTGAAATTTGAGATTTGGGTTGAATGTGCTTGGGTTTTGAGTTCTTGGGAAGCTTGGGATGAGTGTGAGATGTTTGGGGTTTGGAAAAGGTTTGGACAAGTTTGGGGTTGATTTGGTTGAAGGAAATCGCAAGAAGCGATTTTTAGGTTCTGTTGGGCTGCAACTAGCGCTAGTCAGTGGGCGCTGTAGCGCTAACCCCTGATCTGGGGGGTGTGTTATGCTTGTAGCGCTACAGCGCCCTCTTTAGAGCGCTGTAGCGCTGCACTGTTCACAGAGGTGGATTTTTGGGTTTTGATGAGGGATTTTGACCTAGGGTTCGGGGCTCGATTCCGCCACTTTGTTTTGGGGATTTAGGACATCCCGGGGGCTCGGGATTGGTCCCGAGGCTAGGTATTCGTACTTGGGGTTCGGTGTTGACTTTGACCTATGTTTGTGCCTAGGTGTGCGCTAAGGCTCGAGTGGGATCGTGCTCAAGGAGTCAGGTGATCTAAGCTATTGAATGGAAAGGTAAGAAAACTATAACACCCGTAGGATAGGGCATGGGCCCATAGTGTGATTGTGGGGCACGGCCCTATATTGCATGATGAGATGATTGCCGGGCACGGCCCTATATTGCATTACATGTTAGGGTGCAGATTTAAATGAATTGATATTTGTTTGAATGTTGTTTGATTTATGCTATATATGTTTATAATAAAATGAACGGCAAGGGCCGAGAGCAGCGTAGGCCGGGTGCGGCAGAGGGGCCGGAAGTAACACTTAGCACATGGGATGCTATAGTCAGGGCAGGGCCCGGTGGATACATGTGTTATACTTACGGTGTGAACCGATACCCCAGGCTTCGGTAAGGCTTCTGGGGTGGCATGGCCGTGTTTGCTTAGTCTAATGGTTGACTTGTTTAATCTATGGACTATCGGATATGATTAACTGTATATTTGCATATGTTATGTTCTGCATGAGTTTTCTTGCTGGGCTTCGGCTCACGGGTGCTCCGTGTTGCAGGTAAGGGCAAAGACTGGGTCAACCAACCATGAGTACGAAGAGCGTGAAGCGATGCGTACATGTTTGGCCTGCCCGACTGCTTTGGTTGGGGGTTTATTCGAAAATGGCTGTAATAATCTATGATTTTTATAACTGATCAATTGTAAACTTATTTTTAGATGTAAACTTATTTTTAGATGTAAACAATTTTCAAACCTTATTTTGGGATCCCAAGTGTTTATTACTAGAAGTTTTTAATGAAACGACGCATTTTCAAAGATTACAACCCTAACTTTTAATTAGTCACACTTTTGTTTAAAAACCTCGGTTAGCGAGTTCATTGCACACTGGTTTGTCTTAAAAACTCACTTAGTAACGGCTCTAAGGAAGTAGGGCGTTACATTCTAGCTCTAATATTTTCTATAGCCTCACTGGTCCTCTGGACTGCATCAGGACCTAAGTATCTCCTTTCTCCTGTCTCATCCCAATGGATGGGAGATCTGCACTTCCTACCATATAGCATCTCATAAGGTGCTAATCCAATGGTAGATTGGTAACTGCTATTATAGGAGAACTCAATCAAAGGTAGATACTTACTCCATGACCCACCGAAATCCGGTACACATGCTCTCAGCATGTCCTCCAAAATCTGGATCGTCCTCTCTGATTGTCCATCTGTCTGAGGATGATAAGTTGTACTGAACTTCAACTGTGTCCCCATGGCAGTCTGTAAACTCTTCCAAAACTTGGAAGTAAAAGTGGGGTCTCGATCTGACACGATCGACCTAGGTGCACCATGGAGCCGCACGATCTCTCTCACATAGAGATCTGCATACTGATCAACTTTATATGTAGTCCTCACTGGCAGAAAGTGAGCTGACTTGGTGTAGCGATTCACTATCACCCAAATAGAATCATGCTGACCTGTAGTCTTGGGTAAGCCCACCACTAAATCCATCGTGATGTCTTCCCACTTCCACTCTGGAATATCCAGAGGCTGCAGTGTCCCTGCCGGCCTCTGATGCTCAGCCTTGACCTGTTGACATGTCAAGCACTTAGCCACATATTCTACTACATCTCTCTTCATCCCCGGCCACCAATATAACGATCTTACATCCTGATACATCTTCGTGGTGCCTGGATGCAAAGAGTAAGGTGTAGTATGAGATTCATCCAGAATCTCTCGCCTCAATGCAGTGTCTAACGGAACACATATCCGCCCTTTGTATCTCAACAAACCTACCTCAGACACTGTATAATCTCTGGATGCTCCAGCCAGAACATCCTATCTAATCTTGATCAGCTGTGGATCACACAACTGACCCTCTTTGATTCTCTCTAGCAGTGTAGACTATAGCGTAATGTTAGCCAACTGGCCCACTAGCAACTCTATACCAGCTCTGGTCATATCATCTGCTAACTCTCTAGCTATCAGCCTCATACCATGAATCTGCACCGGACCCTTCTGGCTCAAAGCATCAGCTACCACGTTGGCTTTCCCTGGATGATACTAAATCTCGCAATCATAATCTTTTACTCACTCCAGCCAACGCCTTTGCCTCATGTTCAGGTCTTTCTGGGTGAAGAAATACTTTAGGCTCTTGTGGTCTGTATAAATCTCACATTTCTCTCCATAGAGATAATGCCTCCATATCTTTAAAGCAAAAACCACAGCTGCCAACTCTAGATCATGAGTAGGATACCTCTTCTCGTACTCCTTCAGCTGCCGAGAAGCATAAGCTATAACCTTTTTCTAATTGCATCAAAACACAGCCCAAACCCTGATGAGAAGCATCACAGTAAATCACAAACTTCTCCTGATCTGTCGGAAGACTCAGAATCGGAGCTGTAATCAGTCTCTGCTTCAGTTCCTGGAAGCTGTTCTCACACTTATCTGACCACACAAACTTCTGGCTCTTGCGTGTCAGCTAAGTCAAAGCACCAGCAATCTTCGAGAACGCTTCCACGAACCGCCTATAATAACCTGCCAATCCAAGGAAACTTCTAACCTCAGAAGAATTCTTTGGCCTTGGCCAATCTCTGACCGCTTTGATCTTTGTTGGATCTACCTTAATCCCCTCCTTACTGACAATGTGTCCAAGAAAGGATACCTGAGACAACCAAAATTCACACTTCTTGAACTTTGCAAACAATATGTGTTCTCTCAATCTCTGTAGAACCATCCTCAAATGCTGCTCATGCTCTAACTCAGTCTGAGAATATACCCGAATATCATCAATGAAGACGATCACAAACTGGTCTAAATAATCCCTGAACACTCTCTTCATCATATCCATGAAAGCAGCAGGGGCATTAGTCAATCCAAATGACATAACTAGAAACTCATAATGCCCATACCTGGTACGAAAGGCAGTCTTCGGTATGTCTCCCTCCTTGACCCTCAACTGATAATAACCAAAACGAAGGTCGATCTTAGAGAATACCTTCAGACCTTGCACCTGATCGAACATATCATCTATCCTTGGCAAAGGATACTTATTCTTAATTGTCAACTTATTCAATTCCCTGTAATCTATACACATTCTCAGAGAACCATCTTTCTTCTTTACAAACAGAACTGGCGCACCCCAGGGTGAGAAACTAGGTCTAATGAAACCCATACCTAGCATCTCTTGCAACTGCACTTTCAATTCTTTCAATTCAGCTGGGGCCATTCTGTATGGTTCTCTAGACACTGGCTCGGTCCCCGATGCCAGTTCTATAACGAACTCAATCTCCCTGTGTGGTGGCAACCCCGGCAAATCTTCTGGAAACACATCCAGAAACTCACATACAAGTCTAGTGTCCTCTGGTCTCACTGGAATGACCTGGGTGGTGTCAACCACACTGGCTAAGAATCCAATGCAACCTCTCTGCAGTAGATCCCTGGCCCTCAACACAAATATCATAGGAATGCGGGATCCATGCACAGTTCCAACAAACACAAAAGGATCCTCACCTTCAGGCTCAAAGGTGACCATCTTCCTTCTACAATCAATAGTTGCCCCATACTTTGCCAACCAATCCATACCCAGTATCATATCAAAGTCAGTCATAACTAACTCTATCAAGTCCACTGACAACTCTCTGCCCTCCACTGTCACTGGCAAAGATCTGACCCACCTTCTGGATACCACTATCTCTCCAGTGGGTAACAAAGTACCAAACCCCACAGCATAGAAATCACAAGGTCGACACAACCTATCAATAATGCTACTAGCAACAAAGGAATGTGTAGCACCAGAATCAATTAACACATGATAAGGGATTCTTGCACTAAGAAGCTGACCTGTAACAACTGAGGGGGAAGCCTCAGCTTCTGCTTGAGTCAACGTGAACACTCGAGCTGGGGCCGAGCTGTCCACCTTTCTGGGTTCTTCTTTCCCTATTTGAGGGAAATCTTTCTTAAGGTGACCCACTACTCCACACAAATAGCAGGCCTTTGCCCTAGACTCTCCCAAATGGCGCTTCTTGCACCTAGGGCATTCAGGACGAGCCTTCCAGGCTTCACTGCTCCCAGGACGACCTATTGTAATACCACGAGGTCTCCTGTCAGGACCTGGAACTGGGAAGGTATCAGGAACCTTCCTCTTCTGATCACTGGGGTCAACACCCCTACCAGAACCAACAAATGGAGGAACTGTCCTCCTGAAATCCTTTCTGACTGCACTGTCACGCCAGATCTTAGTCTCTGCAGTTTCAACTGTAAGTGCCTTCTCCACCACCTGTGCATAAGTAGTGACTCCTGCCACAGTGGTGATGCGAACGTCACGGGCTAACTTGGGCTGTAGCCCCTGGAGGAATCTCTCTCTCCTGGTCCCATCAGTGGGCACCAGCTCTTTGGCAAACTTTGCCAAACGGTCAAACTTTAGGGCATATTCAGTAACTGATAAGCTTCCTTGGAATAGCCTCATAAATTCATCGGCCTTCGCTGCTCTTATAGCATCATTATAGTACTTCTCATTAAACAAGGTCTGAAACTCCTCCCAGATCAGGAGATTAACATCCTTGGTCTGGCCAATCACCTCCCACCAAATCCGGGCATCTTCCCGAAACATATAGGCAGCACAGGCCACCCTCTCACTACCCACTACCTTCATAAAGTCAAGAATAGTGGTAAGCATGCTCATCACATGCTCAGCTTTGATAGGATCAGCGCTGCCTTCAAAAACAGGAGGTTGCTGTTTCCCGAACCGCTCATAAAGAGGTTACAATCTGTTTTCAACCCCAGGCAACTGCCCAGTAACTGGCACTGACACAGAAGGTGCCTCTGATACATTAACCACTGCAGGCACTTGTTGCTGTATCAGGAGACGAAGCTCCTCTCCCTGTTTTAACACTATAGCCTGCAAATCATTAAACAACTGCTGCCAGCTTGCAGGTGCTGGCTGTGGAATCTGGGATTGGTCATTCTCTTGACCCTGACTGTTGTCTTTATTCTGACCCTGACCACTCTGGCCAGCTGTAGTGTCTGTCTGTTCTGGGTTCATTCTGTCACTGATACCTTATTGGAACAATAGTCAATACGGCCAATCAGGTAGTCATCACTAAACCTCTTGCCGCCTCACGGTCCAAGAACAAGCAGAAAATTATCATATTCCACAGTCATTCAATATTCACAAACAGATACATGTTTATGGCACTCAGCACTCAGTATGTATCACATAACAGTTCATAATATTTCAGGCTTACAGGTAAAGAACTTGCACCACATTTAGGCATTTATAAACATAACTACATAAAGAGTTACCAAACCAAGAGTCGAGCTTGACTTTAGTGATGTGTGTACATGCCCAGCCAGTCTACAGGAACCTTAACCTTGGCATTGCTTTGATACCAAGTTGTAACGCCCTGGCTACCCCAGAACAGATACGGTGAACGGTGGACCGGAAATTTGACTCATTGCCTGAGTCCTTTGGTCAAAACGTGCGCTGAGTGTAATTAACGGGTTAAGGTATATAAAACCAATAAAAATGAAATGGAGATTTTACTACAAACTTCTCTGCAGAGCTAAACAAAACATTTACAAGTGGTTCTTAGTACAAAATGGTCATTACTGTTTTAAAGTTGCAATCCCGCCGACCTAAGCGGCAAAAACAGGGTAAACCCCCTAGTTCCTCTGAGAACACCTTGGTCGTGGTGGTCAAACGGCCGCATATGTACACAACACCACTTTAGCTCTCCACTCAAGGCTAGGTGAGCTTTTCTTTTCCTTTACCTGCACCACATAGCACCCATGAGCCATAGCCCAGCAAGAAAACATAATACTTTTCATAAACATTATCAAATGATTATCATTATAATCACACTGAGCATAAAGCTTTCAAACAAATGAATAGCACATGATTTTAGCGGGAGAGTGGCTGTTGAGTAAGCCACTAGCCTCCAAGCTCTCTTTTCTAGCAGGAGAGTGGCTGCTAGGTAAGCCACTAGCCTCCAAGCTCTGTTCTCTAGCGGGAGAGTGGCTGCTAGGTAAGCCACTAGCCTCCAAGCTCTGTTTATTCATCGACCCTCAGGGTCGGTCAGGCATTAATGCTCCTTGAGCCATTCAATGCTAAAAGTCGATTAGATCTAATCTCTGCTGGCTTGCATGATTCACGCTAAGGCCGTTCTGACAAATAAATCAGTGCTACCTGACCTGTGTCCAGTATCACTGCCGAACCTGACAAATAAGTCACAGCTTCACAGCTGATACTAACACTTTTTTCGATTCTGTATTCAATCCATGTCCATATTTATACAATCAGCATGCCTCACAAATATCCATGCATGTCACACTTTGGGTGCAGTTTTCTTACCTTTGATTCGAGCTAGAATGAACAAAAGAACGACCCTTGAGAACGGTTTAGCTTTTAGTCCTTTAGCGGTTACCTAATCGCAACACATTTGGGATACCATTAATAATCAAGATAATCAAGGGTCTCAAACCATTATCTAACCTCCAAGAGATCAATCCAAACTAATCCAAGTAGCAAGGACACTCCCGAGGCCTAAAACTAGGTTTCCGGGGTCAAAACGAGCAAACGGGGCAAAAACAGGGCAAGGGCTGCGGCCCTAGCACCTTGGGCCGCGGCTCCCAGGGTTCCCAGAGGCTAGGGCCACGACGCCCTTCATCAAGGGCCGCGGCGCCCTGCGAGCACAAGCTCCCCACTTGCTTCTTCAAAGAAGGGCCGCGGCGCCTCAAGAACAGGGTCGCAACGCTCCACCCTGGGCCATTCCCAACCGCGTTTCTAACACTTCAAAGCCTCCAAAATTATCCCTAAACATTCCCCAATCATCAAAAAAAAGTCCCCAAGCTTCCCCATGCATCAAAACCCTCAAAACCCAAGGCTCAAACGAACCAAAAGCTCAACAATTCACAAAATCAATTCAAAGCTTAGAAGCTCGGAAAAACTCAAAACTTAAACTTCGATTACCTTCAATTGGGTTTTTTTCCGTCGAATCCTTCGGTTAAGAAGCTTCTAATCTTCCCTAGGATCGCTATGCCTGGATCCTCACTCGATTCCGACTCCTAGAACTCAAGATTTCGTCAAAAAAGCTTAAACGGTAAAACGGACTTTGAAAAGGGAGAACGGAAGGTTTTCTTATCGTATGTTCTATCTGATAAGCTACTTCAACCTTAAGTAACCTCAAATAAAACCTAATGCTCGGGGTCCCGAAAACACCCCCGGGGACATTATAGTCAGAATCTCCAGAATTTCACCCTGATCTCAAATATTCTCAATTTATCATCAAATGAACATTTCTATTACCCCAAAATTGACCCCGTTATGGTAAAACCGCTAATCCACTAAAAATAACCGTCTCATGTTTCTTAGCTCGAATATATCTCCATAATAATAGAATCTCATTCACAAATCATATCATGCACCCAAATACACAAATTACCCTCAACGAGCCAAATTATCATCACACCCCTGTAATTGTAAATATGGACTCATATGCATGCATTTCACATCATATCATAATATAATCAACATATACATGCATTTAATCAATTAATAACATAATAAAGCAAGTATGGCCCTCCCGGCCTACTATTCATGCCGTTAAACACATCGGAGAATTTGGGGCATTACAGTGGTATTACCTATAGCCGAATGACATGTGACGGTTGGCGAAAGAGTATAGCAATTATCAATAGATCTATATCCTTTCAATACACTCACACCATTTTGATCAATAACATTGCAATCATCCCGAGAAAAATTTACTGTGAAGCCTTGATCACAAATTTGACTTATACTAACTAAATTAGCCTTATGGCCTTCAACAAGTAAAACATTTCTCAATTTTGGTAATCCATCAAGACTTAGGGTACCTTTTCCAAAAATATTACCTGACATACCATCACCAAAGGTTACTGCACCATATTTCAAAGATTTGAAATTGGTGAGTATATTTGCATCACCTGTCATATGTTTAGAACATCCACTATCAAAATACCAAGAGTTAGAGACACGAGATTTATGACAAGTAAAAGCAGCAAGACAATTTGTTCTTGTTTATTCAATCCAAACACTTTTTGATGGTTTTTTTTTCAACCTGTTTTGTTTTACTATAATTATTTAAATAATTGTTTTTGAAAAATTCATCATAGTAAAATATCTGGGCCGGATGTGCCCTTTCACTCCACAAAAATGACATATTGGAATGAACCGATCTGTGTTGGCTCTTTTGAAAAAATTGGTTTGTTTAACAGATGTGGAAACATATTTGATTTTTGTAGAATCACCTGTCTGAGATGTACCTGCGGAGACGTTAGTGGATGCAACAGAATGCATGCCAGATTTCACAAAAATAGTTTTGCCTTTTGATTTAAAACCATCAGATCCTAATCCAGAAAAACTACCAGCTTTTTGTCCTGCACCAATAACATCATCCATGATCCTGGAATTTGGATTAAGCATTTTAACACCTTTTACCATGTGGTTAATTTCATTTGATAATCTCTTAGTTTCACAATCTTTTGCAATAACTTTATCCTCAAGATTCTTCACAGTGTTTACAAGTTCATCATTCTTTTCCTGTAAGGATTTGTTATTGCTTGCCATTAAGGGATTATCAGAACAAACCTTTAACCATTGATCATACATATCTTTGTATGATTATTTTAGGGAATCCTCATCTAGATCACACTCACTGGATTCACATTCAGAATTATCTTCATGAATTGTGTTGTTTAGACAAACAACCCTTTTATTATCCTGCGAATTCAATGTTAATCCAGAAACAACAGAGGTTAAAGCAAAGTTTGAGTTATCTTCCTCATCGCTACTTTCAGATTCATGATCACTCCAAGTAGCTGCCATTACCTTTTTTTTATTTTTCTTCAGTGTATTGGCACATTCAGATTAAATATGACCAAATCCTTCACATTCCCTGCATTGCACACCTCTCTTATTGTTATTGTCAAAAGGTTTAGAAAATTGATTACCTTTGAAAGATTTGAACGTGGATTTTTTGTTACCAATATTTTTCATGTATTTTTGAAAAAAATTTGTTAGCAGGGCCATTTCGTCTTCACCATCATTTTCATCTGAATCTTTTATTTTTGATGATTTGAGAGCAACTGATTTTTCTTTGGGAGCACTTGGATTTTCCTTTTGGCGAATTTGTTGATTGAGTTCAAACGTTCGCAATGAACCCATCAACTCCTCTACTTTCATTGTATTGAGATCTTTTGCCTCTTCAATTGCTATGAGCTTTGTTTGAAACCTATCAGGAAGCACTCTAACAATTTTCCGAACTAACACGTTATTTTCCAATTTTTCTCCCAAGGCAAAATATTCATTAGCTATATCAGACAATCTTTCATAGAATTCTGTGAGAGACTCAGTTTCTGTCATTCTAAGATTTTCAAATCTAGTAGTTAGCATAACAAGCCTAGAATGTTTTACATCAGCAGTTCCTTCAAATTGAGTTTGAAGGATTTCCCAAGCTTCTTTGGCAGATTCACACGAGGATATTAATTTTATGTATCCTATGCCAACGCCATTAAAGATAGCGTGCAAGGCTTTGTTGTTATAACTAGACAATTTATCTTCAGCATCGGTCCAGTTAAGTTCATATTTTACCTTTGTTACATCATCTGATTCAGATGGAGGTGTCCAACTGGTTAAGATTGATCTCCACGCCTTTTCTTCTTGATATTTAATAAAGGCTCTCATCCTAACCTTCCAATAAGGATAGTTGGAATCATTTAGTAAAGGAGGACGAGTTATAGATCCACCTTCTGCAAAGAAAGACATTTCACAAGGCACAAAACAAACAGAAAGAAACAAGATCGCACTTAGAGTTTAGTGACCCGCTCTGATACCAATTGAAATTCCATTTTTAGTAATTACCAAATTAATTAAACCATGTGAATTAATTAAAGTGCGGAATGGTAATTAACTGTTTACACATATAGCAGTTTTGTCGGGACAGAATCTGAACTTGTCACGACAGAAAGTAAGCACAATAAATAGACAATGCAAAACAATAAAGAACACACCAAATTTTTACAAGGTTCAGAAACCCGTTCGGATAACCTACTCCTTGGGGCCACGCCCAGAGAATAAACCAATTAGTAAAGAAACAATGTGTACAAAAGCATTGACTTAAACAATGTAAGACTCCCTCTTAAAATATTGTCGCAATCTTACTGTACTCTTCTCTACGAACCTGATTTGATGAAACGCTAATTCTCTTGAATTCCCTTCAAAGACTAGCGAGTGCACACTTCCTCCCGAAGTGAGACTTAGATAGAATCCTCTCCCGAAGATCCTTATGAACACGTTCACAATAGATGTAACGCCCTACTTCCTTAGAGCCGTTACCAAGTGTGTTTAAAATCGTGCTTTCAACTCTATAATCGAGGTTTTAATTCAAAACGTGTAACTAAGCCATGATTAAAAAAAGAAAACATTAGAGTAAGTAGCTTTTCATAGCTAATCATAAAATTTTACACTTGGGATCCCAAAACATAGTTTAGAAAATATTTACAATACAAAACTGATCAGAGTCAACTAAACGACAAAATCTAAGTTCATTTACAAGCATCTCCCATAATCCTCTAGCTGTGATAGCCAGGCTGGCCGGACATGTACACGTCGCCTCATGCCAGCTGTTCTCATGGTTGGTTGATTTTCTCTTTACCCTTACCTGTACCACATAGCATCTGTGAGCCAAAGCCCAGCAAGAAAACCCATAACAGATAACATATGCAATACATGAATCAAACATATAAACAGGCCACCAACGGCTAAACACATACGGCCTAGCCATCCCAGGCGTTTACCAAGCCCTGGGTTCGCCGACCACGCCGTAAGGATATCCCAAGTATCCTGTTAGGGACTCACCCTGGCAACTCGCACCCCACGTGCTCAACGCCGCTCCCGGCCTCTTGCCGTTCTCGGCCTTGCACTCATCGTGCTTCACGCCGTTCTCGGCCCCACGCCGTTCCCGGTCTACACTGTTCCAGGCTCTTGCCGATCACACATATAATATCAAACACGATATAGCAACAAGCACAGAATTCAAGCATAAACAGATAAAGAGCCATGCTTTGCAATTCTAGCCTATAGGGCTCGACCCTGCATATCATTTCTATTCAACACATTGGGCTCAGCCCTGCACACAAGCTCTATCGAAACAGGGGTTTTCTTACCTGAGTTCCGAGCTTCCTGAGCACCGATGCCCCGAGCACAGTCCGCTAACGTGAGCCTCGCCGGAATCCTAGTCACAACACATAACAATATCCGACCATCAAATTCTAACCCAACAAATAATCTCAAACCATAACCCTAACTTCCGAGACCTTGAATTCTATCAATCCGAATGATATAATCCATCCCGAGCCTTACCCTTTAAGTTCCCGAGTTTAAAATATCATTAAAATCCTCACTGACACTAAGGGTCGCGACCCCACCCTCTAGAGCCGCGGCTAGCCTCAAAACAGAGGCTAGCTCTCCACTAACCCCTACGCGGGCCGCGATGCGCCCTACAAGCGCCGCGGCACGCTTGAATGTTCTCAACCTCCCATGGCTGCGCGTGCATGCGGGCCGCGGCACACCCCTCCTAGGGTCGTGGCTCTATACAACGAACCCATATTTTCCCATCAGTTTTTCATCCTTTCTTCAAGCCAATTCCCACCAAAGCTAAGCCAATAATCCCAGATAATAATACCTTCATTTCAGATCAATATTAACACCAAAACTCAACAGAATTCTACTACAAAATACAACTAGAACACCCAAAAACAGCCTAAATTCTATCCACATGCAAAGCTTAAAACTTGGCTGAAACTTGAACATAACTTCCATGGAAAACTTACCTCTTGCTGAATTCAAACCCCTGATGTTGAACCTTAAAACCACAAGCTTTAAGCTTCTAAGTTAACACAACTGAATCCCCTTGCTTATGCTAGCTTGCACCAAGAATTCCCTATGAGTTTCCTCTTGAGTTTTACCTTAGAAAGTGAGAAAGAGATAATCTCAAGCTAAATTCAGTCCAAAGAAAGGTATGGGTCGGTTTCACAAGTTTCTAAACAATTCCTTTCTTTTATTGTTTTATATAACTTAAGTCTAAAGGTTACCTCAAGGCTCGGGGTGTCAAAACGTCCCCGAGGGCAAAAATGGTAAATTCCCCAAATATTCCCACCTAGGCATTCTATCCTAAAATATATCTCCAAATATTTATTCCCATGTCCCGATAATCCCATAACTCAACTAATACCCGAATTACCCCTCGACTCGCCCCGAGTTCGAATCTCTACCCCGTTGTGACTCTCTGGCTAACCGCTCCCCAGGACTGTCTCGGATCGTGCTGTACAGACATATCACACGTATACAACATATACTTCATTTATCACATTTATGCCCCCAATATCCAGACGGGGCCCACATGCACATTTAACTCAATTAAACAGGCATCATAATCATATACACACATAAATTCACATACAAGCAAATTAAATCACTTATTGCCCTCCAGGGACACTAATCAAGGCCCTAAGCCCAATTAGCAAATTCGGGTCGTTACAACTATCCCCTCCTTACAGAAATTTCGTCCTCGAAATTATCTGAACAACTCGGGGTACCGCTCCCTCTTCTCTGACTCAAGTTCCCACGTCGCCTCCTCAACCTTGCTGTTCCTCCACAACACTTTTACTAAGGCAATGGTCTTGCTCCTCAAGACCTTATCTTTTCGGTCAAGAATCTGAACCGGCTTCTCTTCATAGGACAAATCCTGATTAAGCTCCAAATTCTCAAAACTCAAGACATACGTTGAGTCTGACATATACTTCCGGAGCATAGATATATGAAATACATCATGAACCCCCGATAAAGCTGGAGGCATCGCTAATATGTAAGCTACCTCACCAACTCGTTCCAGTATCTCGAAGGGGCCAACAAACCTGGGGCTCAACTTACCCCGAACGCCAAATCGTTTCATACCCCTAATGGGTGAAACCCTAAGGAACACATGATCTCCCACCTGAAACTCCACGCTCCTACGTCTCAGGTCTGAATAACTTTTCTGTCGACTCTGGGAGGAAAGCATACGTGCTCTGATCTTCTCAACTGCCTCATTGGTCCTTTGAACCATCTCTGGACCCAAATATCTTCTCTCACCTGTCTCATCCCAATGAATAGGTGATCGACACTTTCTTCCATAAATCATCTCGTACGGAGCCACACTGATGGTCCCCTGATAACTATTGTTGTACGAGAATTCAATCAAAGGAAGATACCTACTCCACGATCCCCCAAAGTCAAGCACACCGGCCCGCAGCAAATCCTCCAATATCTAAATCGTCCTCTCAGACTGCCCATCCGTCTGAGGATGATAAGTGGTACTAAACTGTAACTGCATGCCCATAGCCTTCTGCAAGCTCTCCCAGAACTTGGAAGTGAAGGTAGGGTCTCTATCCGACACTATCGACCTCGGAGCCCCATGAAGTCGAACAATCTCCTTTACATATAACTCAACATACTTCTCAACAGTATAGGTTGCCCTAACAGGCAAGAAGTGGGCGGATTTGGTATACCTATCCACAATCACCCACACAGAGTCATGTTGTCCCACAGTTCTCGGTAAACCAACCACAAAGTCCATAGTAATATCTTCCCACTTCCATTCTGGGATCCCCAAAGGCTACAATAACCCCGCTGGCCTCTGGTGCTTAGCCTTGACCTGCTGACAAGTTAAACACTTAGCCACATAATCTACCACATCCCTCTTCATGCCCGACCACCAATATAAAACTTTCAAGTCTTGGTACATCTTCGTCGTACCCGGGTGCAAAGAATAGGGAGTGGTATGCGATTCATCCAGGATCTCTCGCCGGAGATCAGAATCCATCGGAACACAGATCCGACCCTTGTACTTCAGTAATCCCTTCTCTGAAATGGAGAAGTCCTTTTTCGCTCCGACTAAAGCACTCTCTCTATGACCTCGCAACAGAGAATCCTTCTTCTGCGCTTCCTTGATTCTCTCAAGGAGTGTAGACTGAAGAGTGATGTTGGCTAACTGTCCAACCACTAACTCTATACCCGCTCTGGTCATCTCCTCAGCTAACTTATCGGATATCCGCCTCGAGTTAAACAACTGTCCTGGGCCCTTCCGACTCAATGCATCTGCCACAACATTAGCCTTCCCATGATGGTAAAGGATATCACAATCATAATCCTTAACCAACTCCAACCACCGCCTCTGGCGCATATTCAAGTCCTTCTGGGTAAAGAAATACTTTAGGCTCTTATGGTCAGTGTATATCTCGCACTTCTCACCATAGAGATCATGCCTCCAAATCTTAAGTGCAAACACCACTGCTGCTAACTCTAGGTCATGTGGAGGATACCTCTGCTCATACTCCTTTAACTGCCTTGATGCATAGGCTATCACCTTGCCAGCTTGCATCAACACACACCCCAAACCCTGCCTAGACGCATCGCAGTAGACCACAAACTTTTCATTCTCTGTCAGCAAGCTAAGTACTGGCGCAGTAATCAATCATCGCTTAAGTACCTTAAAACTGTCCTCACATCTATCCGTCCAGACATACTTGGTCTTCTTCTTTTTCAGCTCTGTCAATGGCGTAGCTATTTTGGAGAACCCCTCAACAAATCGCCGATAGTACCCCGCCAAACTCAGAAAGCTTCTCACCTCAGGAACATTACTTGGTCTAGGCCAATCTCTAACCGCCTCAATCTTACTTGGGTCAACCAGAACCCCCTCCTTACTAACGATATGGCCCAGAAATGTAACTTGTGGCAACCAAAACTCGCACTTACTGAACTTAGCATACAGCTTATGCTCCCTCAACCGTTGTAGTACCAATCGCAGATGCTGCTCATGTTCCATCTCCGTCTAAGAATACACCAAGATATCGTCGATGAACACGATCACAAACATATCCAGATAGTCCTTGAAAACTCTATTCATCATATCCATAAAAGCTGCTGGGGGCATTGGTTAATCCAAAGGACATAACCAGGAATTCATAGTGTCCATACCTCATTCGGAAAGCGGTCTTTGGTATGTCCTCGTCTTTGATCCTTAGCTGATGGTAACCTGATCGGAGATCTTTCTTGGAGAACATTGTCCTTCCCTGTAGCTGATCAAACAAATCATCGATCCTAGGCAATGGATACTTATTCTTAACGGTTAACTTGTTCAGCTCCCTATAGTCAATGCACATCCTGAGGGACCCATCCTTCTTCTTAACGAACAACACTGGAGCACCCCATGGCGAGAAACTCGGTCTAATGAACCCCAAATCAAGTAACTCCTACAGCTGAATCTTCAACTCCTTTAACTCCGCTGGAGCCATTCTATAAGGTGTCCTAGACACTGGCTCCGCTCCTGGTATAATCTCTATAACAAAATCAATCTCCCTCTGAGGCGGCAACCCTGGCAGATCTGCTGGAAACAACTCCGGAAACTCACACACCACCCTTGTCTCACCCGGTCCAACCGACACCACCCTAGAAGTATCCACAACGCTTGCCAGGAATCCTATGCAACCTTTCTATATCAGGTCCCTCGCCCGTAAGTCTGAAATCATCGGTACACGCGATCCACCAACTGTCCCCACAAACACAAAGGGTACCTCCCCTTCTGGTTCAAAAGTCACCATCCTGCGCCTGCAGTCTATCGTTGCCCCATACTTGGATAGCCAACCCATTCCCAAGATTATGTCAAAATCATCCATCTCTAACTCAATCAAATCAACGAAAAATTCCCTACCATCTACCTCCACAGGTAATGCCCTAATCCACTTCCTAGAGACTACCAACTCCCCTGTTGGCAACAAAGTCTGAAATCCCCTAGCATACACACCACTAGGTCTACAAAGCTGATCAATCACCCTAGCAGATACCAATGAATGGGTAGCCCCTGAATCAAACAATGCAGAATACAAAGAACCAGCACTAGAGATCTGACCTGTCACCACTGAGGGACTAGCCTCCGCCTCAGTCTGTGTCAAAGTAAATACCCTGACAGGAGCAAGACTGTCACTCTGCTTCTGCTCCTCCTTCTTAACCTGAGGGCAATCCCTCTTCAAATGGCTGGAACTCCCACAAACAAAGCAAGCCCTGATCCTGCACTCACTCTGGTGTCGACGCCTGCACCGTGGACACATAGGAAAACTCCTCCAATTATCACTGCCACTCTGACAACCAGTGGTAGCACCCCGCACTCTCCTAACAGAACTAGGAGGAGTAAATGAATTTGGAGATCTTATTTTCTGCTCACTGGGGCCACTGCCCCGACTGGACCCAACAAAAGAAGTCGCTGTCCTCCTGGCGTCACGCCTAACAGCGCTGTCCTTCCATATTTCATCCTCAGCCCTCTCAGCAGTAAGGGCCTTATCCACTGCTTGGCCATAAGTGGTAGTCTCTGGATCCAAGGTGATATTCACATCGTGGGCAATCATAACATTCAACCCCCGCACAAACCTATCCCTCCTGGCCGCATCTGTCGGCACTAGATCTGGCGCAAACTTTGTCAATCTATCAAACTTGATTGCATACTCTGTTACTGTCGATCGATTCTGAGTCAGGTTGATAAACTCATCAACCTTCGCAACTCGCACTGCCACACTGTAATATTTCTCGTTAAAAACACCTTTAAACTCCTCCCATGTCTTAACCACAACATTCCTCCGCTGGCTCACCACATCCCACCAGATGCGAGCATCAGCCCTGAGCATATAGCTTGCACAATCAACCCTGTCATGTCCTTCGACCCCCATAAAATCCAAGATCACAGAAGTCAGGTTCATCCACTGCTCCGCCAGCAATGGGTCTGAACCACCCTCAAAGGTAGGAGGTTGCTGCTTCCTGAACCTTTCATACAAAGGTTCCAATCTATTCTCCAGAGTAGACTGAACAGGCACTGGCACTGCAGCCTGCTGCATTGGCAGCCCAGTAACCTGAGGCGGGGCCTGCTGCCTCATCTGTCGCAGCTCTTCCTCTGTTCTCTGCAGTCTGGCCTCCATCTCAGCCAATATCTGTTGCCAGTTCTGTGGGGTAGGTGGAGGGTCCTGACCCTGATTGTTATCCTCGGCTCTACTGCCGCGGAGTCTAGCTGATTGATGAGGCATCTCAACAAATATGCCTGCAACCAACGACGCCGCTCACTAGGCAAGATAACAACATCCAAAACAACCTCCCAGGCACATCAGTAATCCACACAAAACAACTCATATAGCATATAACATACAGCGGGCCATGCCCTAGCATCATGCATATGTTAACTAATTCATCATGCTCCATACAAAATCAACAGGTATACAGGGCATTTAAACACATATCCAGACATACCAACCTATCTTACCAACCAACCCTGAGTTAAGCCTGTCACTGACTGCGTGTGTACATGTTCAGTCAATCTCCAGAACCAATAACCTTGGCTCGCTCTGATACCAAGTTGTAACGCCCTACTTCCTTAGAGCCGTTACCAAGTGTGTTTAAAATCGTGCTTTCAACTCTCTAATCGAGGTTTTAATTCAAAACGTGTAACTAAGCCATTATTAAAAAAAGAAAACATTAGAGTAAGTAGCTTTTCATAGCTAATCATAAAAGTTTACACTTGGGATCCCAAAACATAGATTAGAAAATATTTACAATACAAAACTGATGAGAGTCAACTAAACGAAAAAATCTAAGTTCATTTACAAGCATCTCCCATAATCCCCTAGCTGTGACAGCCAGGCTGGCCGGACATGTACACGCCGCCTCACGCCAGCTGTGCTCATGGTTGGTTGATTTTCTCTTTACCCTTACCTGCACCACAGAGCATCTGTGAGCCGAAGCCCTGCAAGAAAACCCATAACAGATAACATATGCAATACACGAATCAAACATATAAACAGGCCACCAATGGCTAAACACATACGGCCTAGCCGTCCCAGGCGTTTACCAAGCCATGGGTTCGCCGACCACGCCATAAGGATATCCCAAGTATCCTGTTAGGGACTCGCCCTGGAAACTCGCACCCCCACGTGCTCAACGCCGCTCCCGGCCTCTTGCCGTTCTCGGCCTTGCACTCATCGTGCTTGATGCCGTTCTCGGCCCCACGTCGTTCCCGGTCTACACCGTTCCCGACTCTTGCCGATCACACATATAATATCAAACACAATATAGCAACAAGCACAGAATTCAAGCATAAACAGATAAAGAGCCATGCTTTGCAATTCTAGCCTATAGGGCTCGAACCTGCATATCATTTCCATTCAACACATTGGGCTCAGCCCTGTGCATGCGGGCCGCGGCACACCCCTCCTAGGGCCGCGGCGCTATATAGTGAACCCAGATTTTCCCATCAGTTTTTCATCCTTTCTTCAAGCCAATTCCCACCAAAGCTAAGCCAATAATCCCAGATAATAATACCTTCATTTCAGCTCAGTATTAACACCAAAACTCAACAGAATTCTACTCCAAAATACAACTAGAATACCCAAAAACAGCCTAAATTCTATCCACATGCAAAGCTTAAAACTTGGCTGAAACTTGAACATAACTTCCATGGAAAACTTACCTCTTTCTTAATTCAAACCCCTGATGTTGAACCTTAAAACCACAAGCTTTAAGCTTCTGAGTTAACACAACTGAATCCCCTTGCTTATGCTAGCTTGCACCAAGAATTCCCTATGAGTTTCCTCTTGAGTTTTACCTTAGAAAGTGAGAAAGAGATAAGCTCAAGCTAACTTCAGTCCAAAGAAAGGTATGGGTCGGTTTCACAAGTTTCTAAACAATTCCTTTCTTTTATTGTTTTATATAACTTAAGTCTAAAGGTTACCTCAAGGCTCGGGGTGTCAAAACGTCCCCGAGGGCAAAAATGGTAAATTCCCAAATATTCCCACCTAGGCATTCTATCCTCAAATATATCTCCAAATATTTATTTCCATGTCCCGATAACCCCATAACTCAACTAATACCCGAATTACCCCTCGACTCGCCCCGAGTCCGAATCTCAACCCCGTTGTGACTCTCTGGCTAACCGCTCCCCAGGACTGTCTCGGATCGTGCTATACAGACATATCACACGTATACAACATATACTTCATTTATCACATTTATTACCCCAAAATTCAGACGGGGCCCACATGCACATTTAACTCAATTAAACAGGCATCATAATCATATACACACATAAATTCACATACAAGCAAATTAAATCACTTATTGCCCTCCAGGCACACTAATCAAGGCCCTAAGCCCAATTAGCAAATTCGGGTCGTTACAATAGACACTATATGTTTACATTGGACTAGATAGATATCCACAAGTACACTCAGCACTCTCACAAAGATTAAGGTGAACAAACTTAATCTCTACAAATAAAAACATTCTTCAAAATAACGTAATGTTTACAAATATTTAAAATGGAAGAGGTGACAACTCCAAAGGCCTTGGCAAGATATTCATAGGCAAGGAAATCGTCCAAGGCCATCATTTTTTCTGGTATCTTTGAAATCAATTTGTGAAATCTTTTGATTAAGGAAATCAGCCAGCTAGATGAATTCTGTGACGACAGAAAAGGAAACTGATGAGTCAGCAATGAAATAAGTGTTATCTGGCAGAACGAACATGGTCATTTATTTTGACCATGTTCATTTTCGATACCTTCTTTATTCCAAAATAATCATAATCCTTGAAAATAATCTCAAAATAATTGTAAAATATATTTTTACCAAAAATTAATTATTTGTGATAAATAAGGTAAAAAATATATTCACACTTAAAGATATTTTCACATTAGAAAATCAGCTGAATAATTTGATAATTAATCCGAGAGTCAATATGGAGATATGCTCACTACTACAAAATACCCTTTACGGGACACTTTTTTAGGACACGCACATAAATGCAAGTCCTTAAAAATATTTATGGATCATTGAGAGTCTTGAAAAAACACAATTTAGGACTCGCAATGAGTGTCTTAAAAAAATATGTGAGTCCTAAAAAAATCTGGGCTAAAAATGAGTGTTTTACTTAACAATTTTAAGGACTTGCTTTGGGAGTCCTTAATACTCTTTAAGGACTCGCTTTGTGAGTCTTAAAAACACTTGAGCTGAAAAACTAGGAATGGTGACTTTTAAAGACTCGCTTTGCGAGTCCTAAAAGAGTATTAAGGACTCTCAAAGCAAGTCCATAAAATTATTAAGTAAAAGAGCATAAAAACACTCATTTATTCAAAAATATAGGGTCAAAATACACATTTGGGGATTTATTTCTGTCACGCACCAGATGATTTTAATTTAAATAAAAAAGAAATTGTGTTAACTAAAAAAGAATTTATATATTAGGTATCATATTTTTTTGTAATTAAATAAATAAGAAAATTTGTAAATAAAAAAAAATCTGAAACATAAAGCTTCTCTTTTCCTATTTTCCTCTATCTTCCCCGAAGCCCTCTTTCTCTCTCTCTAACTACTGTGTTGCATCTGCCAGGCCCGAACGACCATTGTCCCATCGCCGGAGCCGTACACGCGCCAGCCCAATTGATTAGTCGGCCCTCGAAACGTCAACCCCCACAAGCTCACCACCATACGCGCTGCCCAGGGCTGTCAACCAATGGTCTGAAGCCATCCGCCTCTTGCACTTTCCGGCGAGATTCCGACTACCCCGAGCCTCTTGTTTGAAGAAGGGCACGGGGAAGAGGTGTGGGTCTGGGCTCGTGGTCTTTCTCGTCTCAGATGCGGGCTCAATGGCGGGGATGGGGATCTACGTACGTTGTGGGGGCTTTGGGAACAACTGGGTTTGATCTCTCTCTCTCCCACTTAACTCACGGTAACTCACCTCTCTCCCATGGTATCTCTCTGTGTTGTTATATGTAAATATGATATATATATGTATATATTGCTACTAAAAGTGATATAGTTGATAGCATAAAAATTAGAGTTGTTGCTATTTTTTTTATTATGCATTCAAGTTGTTTGATAAAATGCCAAGAGAATATACTTTTGTTGAATGTCAACACTATATATTATTTGGTGAACAACTTAGAGAACTAATTAATCTTCCTATGATGGAGCACTCTTTCCATTTCGTTGAGTCGATGGAGCATGCTGGTCCGAGTCACGCCAGTACGAGTCATGGTGCTCTGTCTCCCTCGCGTGAATCACGGTGGTATCTTCCTTGCTGGAAGCAAGAACCTAGGCAAGAACATCTCTGTGAGGTAATACACTTGACCTAGTCTATTTTGCAGATCTGCTTTGGGCGCTTTTAGATCTCGCATTCTTTAAGCAAATGTATCTTATGATCGTATCCTATTTAATATCATTCTATCCACAATGCAATAATTATTATGCCTTTCATTTGTCATGCATTCTTCACCGTTTTCAAGGTCAAGATGTTATTCTATGCTTAAGGTCTTTTTTATAGCTCTGTTTTTAAGTACATTTATTGGTTTAGAGTTAATGACTGGATGGAAAAGTATATACAGAAAGCAAATTGTCAATAATATATATTATTCTATAGGTTTTTATTGAGAAGTTTTAATAGGAAACATAGAAAAAAACAATCACTGTAAAAAATAGTTATGTAATATGCTTATTTTAGATAAAAAAAAAAAAGAAGACTTGTGCGCTTGAAGAGGAGAAAAGATCATCCGCATTCTACAATCACTAATCTTTCTATGGTTTTTTTTTTATAGTTTGTGTGAGAAAATGGGTCTGGTTTCTTAGATATAATTCAAGGTTTAATTATGGCTTCTTTTTCCCTGTATTGAATCTTATATTTAATTCTTAAAATTGATCATTTTATTTATGGAAGTAAGAAAGGAGATTGTTTTGTTTATTTACTTTAGTAGTAGCACTTGCATGACTTAATTTACTTTGGTATATATTCATAATAGTGGAAAAGATCTTGATGTTGGCTTGATTTAGTAGTATAAACCATGCATATGTGTATATATATGTGTTTTTATTCATTTTGTTATATTTATTCGTTGTCACAAGAAAGTACCAATTACGAGAAATCAAAATAGTTGGCTGTGTTTTCTCTATACTCTTTTCTCTATAGAAATTAAATAATTCATGGTTAGATTGTATAAATAAATAAATCAGTTTGAGCATGATAATAACTATCTAGCATACCACATGTTCGATAAAAATCCCAAGTAAAACACATATGTTAATCCCTGAAACTCATGAATTCTTCGTTGGAATTTATTAGAGAAAGAGAAAAGAAAGGATAGTATGACTTCGATCGATGTGGTGGTGATAACTTTTATTCTATGCCTATGTTCATGTATTTTTTATTTTGATCTTATAAGCATGTTGTTATTTCAATATGAGATAACTTCTAGTTATTTTAACTTTTGTACAATAGTTCAGTAATGAAGAGAAAGAAAAAAGAAATGAGGAAAGTTAGTAATATTATTTTTATAACCTAGTAACCTTCTTTGACATTCTATTTCCAATTAATTAGTTTATATATGCTCATTACATTTCAGATGCATCTTTATATATATAAAATTCATTGTATTATCGAAAAGACTTGTCATCATAACTAAATCAGTGTATGCAAATCTTTTTACTCCATATAGAGATAGAAGTATTGTAATGTAATGAAGCTGCTAGTATTCTCAATATTTAGTGTGCCATTCATCTGTGCACGAGTTAAATAATTGGTGTCCCGCCAGTATTCTCAAATGACAAGTGTGCCATTCAACCATGGTAAATATATTAGAAACTTATGTAGAATAAAGTTTCCCATGCCTGAAACTAAAGTTTCATATCGTCATATAATTAACCATGGTTAATATATTATAAACTTCTTAGTCATCTACTAAAACTTTATTTCCTTTTGCATTTTGTAATTCTAGCTACAAACCTTGTCTCATCTTTTTGTTGGCTGTTGGGACTTGAGCTAATGTAATTCATCAGGAAATTGTAGAGTGCTTTTTGATGAGTTCTTGTTTGTTGGGAACGAAACAAGAAAAATATATTTGCTGGTTGTTGGCACTTGACTTGTTGTGTGTCATTGTTGAGAAGGAACAATCATTTTTACATACATGTACACATGCATATACAATTTTATCAAGAAAAATTGAGGCTGATGTTGAGAAATATTAGATTAATCAAAATCACTAATCAGATTTTTCTTTTTTGCTTATCTTGAACTCAAAAAGTATTACAATCAATTTTCCATTATTGCTTTTTCATTTTAAGTGTATTATGACAGACGTATCTTTTGGAAACAATGACTAATGTGCTCACTTTATATTATTTCATTTTAGAAACATGGAGTTAGTGTTTCTTTCTTGGAAACAATAGGGTCTACTGGTTTTTTTAGATGTTATCCCAAAAATCAGAAGTGAATGACTTGGCAGGCATTAATTACACATGGCTGACATTTGGCATAATTTGTGCTCGACTATCGACCAGAAAGATATTCAGTATCATGCGATTGGTTTCTTTATACGACCAGCCTGGTCATATGCACATAATACACGGAGGAAATCTTAGGCAGTTATGATGGAATCCGAAATTATCTCCCATGATTTCCTAAGTATCCGATTATTTAGGAAATAATATCTGTAACAAATCAATGAAAATCTTCCATGAGCTTATAAATAGAAGAAGAGGGCTCAGGGAAGGGGACCTTTTTTCTTTTCCGACTTCTAGATCACTTGAGATTAGAGTTATCAAATTAGTCATATTGTATTGTTCTTCAGGGGTTGGTGAAACTCATTGAACCCTAGTTCTTTGATCACTCCTTTGGATCTTACATCAATAACAAGCTAAGTGGACGTAGGTTATTACCAAATCTTGGGGCCGAACCACTATAAAATCTTGTGTTCTTATTATTTTCGTCATTACGTTCTTTTCAACACATTCATCCACGTCAAGCGTATTTAGACTCCGTGTCAGTTGCCCAAAATCAGGGTCAACATTATATATAGGTGCAATAAATTCTAGATTTGTTTGAAGATATGGTTTTTCCGAATGCATTTTCCCTATGTATATTGAAAATTTTTATCTCCATATACTTAATAATTGTCACAAGAGTTTTTTATTTATTGGATTCTCTACACAAAACCTGTTTTTTAAATTTCTTTAAGACTCTTGCAGAAATTCAGGAAAGAAGACAAGCAGCTTTAGGAAACTGAGGCATTTATGCAGAGATCAACTTTCTTAAAAAGAGTATGTACTATATTTCCCAACTTGTAGAATAAACTTTCATATGACTTGATAGTGACGTCAAAACTTAAGAAATGATATACAATTTTCTATTGCTTTGTCAATAGTGAGGCATGCATTTTGGGATTGACTTATTTTCTGTCATGTGTCACATTTCTTGTTTGTTAGCTTAGAAGGTAGAATCTTGCAAAATAGAAGTTGAACATACATCTAACTTTTTTTATTTTTTATAATGTTAATAAGAATGTTTACGTTAATATTTTGATTGGTCTTAAAGCATTTGATGGATAGTTAATTGCAAGAGGTATGATATATATATTTTTTATTTTCAATATTTTACTATTTTGAATGATAATTGTATTACTTTAGTGGAGTTTGAATATCTTAGATATTCATCCGTAGTGAAGTAGGTTTTGAGAATTCTCTGTGCTGCGGTGATAACAGAAGATTGAAAACTTGCATGTTTTATTGAAGTAGATTCTGAGAATTTTGTGTGCTGCGGTGATATATGGATGAGAACCTATGTGCTGTTTGATTTGTTTTACATGTTGGTGATGAATGTGATAGATGGCTAGACTAGTAAATTAGGGGATATGCTGTTCGATTTTCTATAGATGGTGACATGTTGACTTTTCTCTTTTTCTTCTATTTTCAGTGCAAGATGTGTATTTTACTATATTTTAATTTTTATGTAATCTATTTTTTTTAACCTATTTTTTTGTTAAATTTTCATGTAGTATATTTCTGTTAATTGATGTTGTGTTTTGCTTAGTCAGATTATGTTGTATGATTATATCATTATAGCAATTTATGCATGTTCTACAATTTTCTTGCTAATATTAATTATCAGCTTGCAATGGATTGATTGTTTCTAAGCAAACTTTTGAAAATTTTGATGAATCTAATAATTAAAGAACTTTTTTTATAATGTGCAGGTCTATATTGAGATGCATTTCTTTGGCGCAATACTAGAAAACATTGGTAGTTGAAGTTTTTATAATCAAAAATATATTTCACTAACTTTGTATACATTTCTTGTTTAATATTTGGTGATGATAGAATTTGACTATAGTATAAACTATCATGTAATATGATTTTGTAAGCCGAGTAGACTAAATATTGAAATTATATTTTTGAGTAATTAATAAAAAATTATTTTGTTGCATTTTCTTTAGAAAATTTTAGAAATCTAACATATATAATACATTTTGGACTCTCAAAGAGATATATATTTTTTAAATCAAAATGAAAATTGTAGCTCCATTTTAAAAAAAATAAATTACTTTTAAGGGCATGCAAAGCAAGTCCTAAAATCTTAATTTAAAGACACTCATGGGATCTTTTAGGACTCACATTGCGATTCCTAAAAACATTCTTTTCTAAAAAATGACTTAAAGATACTCAATCCGATTTTTTAGGACTCGCAAAGGCACTCAACGGGAGATTTTAGGACTCGCAACGCGAGTCTTAAAAACATTCTTTTAGGACTCTCAACGTGAGTCCTAAAAAACCTCAGTTTTTAAGGCTCTCAAATAGAGGACTCGCGCCTCACGAGTCCTAAAAACTTTTTTAGGACATGCAATGCTAATCCTAAAAAGTCTTTTTTGTAGTAGTGGCTACTAATTTTCTTTAAACATTTTAAAATATTTGTCTAAATTAAAGTTTAGCCAATAAAGGATTTTTCAAAAATAATTAAATATAATAGTATCACACTTATATATATACAAACGTTTATAAAAAATAATAAAATATTTTTAGCTTGATGAATAGTGTTTCACTACATATAGAGAAATACTATTTATTTAGGTAAAAAATATAAGTTTACATTACTCATTGAAAGACTATTTGATTATTTTTTTTTTATATTATAAAAAATAAGACATTTTACCTCATCCATTGCGAGTGCACTAAAGATCCCATAACGATACTCTTAAAAATTAGGAAAAAGTACAAGTCAAAACAAATTTACAACGGGTAGCCAATCCTTACACAACTATTATATTTGACTTATCAACTAAATAATAATATAGCACGAATGATAATGGATTGAAAGATGTGATCTCTCAAAGTAAGGATTACATTTAAATAATAGTTTAAGAATGTAGAAGTCAATATGATATTTCATTTAATTTAATTGTACCAAATGATATAGTCTCTTCTTAAATAAATTAAGTAATTTTGAAAAAAAAATATATATATATATATATATATAAAATATGAAGAAACGCATTGTGTGGGTTCTAGTTCTAGTTAGAAATGTAAATGTAGCCGACCTGACTCAATAGGGCCATATTTTTCGTGCCCTGAATAATTAAGGTCGTGTCAGGTCGAGACTGTATACAAATATGTGTTATACCGGGCTGACCCATATTTAAAGAAGTAAGCGCAGCATGACTTATCGCACGATCATGTTGTGCCATGCTTCATATCAAGTCCAAATTGGGCAGACCCACTTTCTTTGTTCAGCCCTATTTTATTGTTGTTAGAAAAAATAATGATGAGGAATTAAACACCTTACCTACTCTTTAACAATCAATGAGTTCACTACCAATCTAAATATATTTCTTTATTTAATATGTTTTTATATATTTTTCAACAATACTTTATACAAAATTATATTAAAGATAATTATTAGTATTTGAATACTTAATAAATATTTAAATTTTTAAATCACAAATCTTAAAACAAATTAATATAACTTTTATTTTATATTTTATATTTATTTTAATTATAATTATAATCATTCAAAAAAATAATATAATTTTATTATCATTTTATTTTATATAATTGAAAAATGAAAACTTATTATCGTTAAAATATCAAGCTTTTTTATTGTGTTGTATTTTCAGATTAATCTGTTCGTGTTTTTGTGTCATATCTTCAAACTTATCATGCCGTGTCTGATCCAAATTTATATTTTTTCATACAGTATCGCGCTGATGACTCTGGCTTCGTACCACTTTCACGTCAAAAAGCCGGCCCGGATTTAAAGCTTTCGTTCTACTAGTCAATAATGTGAATTGCCTAATCGGGTCTTTGAAATTTAATGTATAAAGACATGATGTGATGTGATATTATACGATAGCAATTGGAATGCGATTTCGGATAAGGGATTTGAGTTCCACAACTTACAACCGACACGCGGCGTCCCGAATTAATGCATTCAAAAAGGAAAAAAAAAACTAATCCCTGCACGCACGATGTGGCCTATTTATATACAGCAGCTGTCACTACATAACATTATTAATAATTTTGTATTTATTTTTTTGGATGATCAACAAAATATTTAAAGATGTTTTAAAACCAGCAATAAAATCACATTGTATATATAATACTAATGTTGGCTGCCAAATGACAAATTAGCTGTTCATAAATTGATGGTCATGAATATGTTACTCCCAATCTCAAAAAAACAGAAGGTATCGATACGTGTTAAATGGCTGAATTAGCAATGAATGGAGGCAGAAGAATAAATTTAAACATGTGGGTCATTGTTTTTTTGGCTGTCGTATGGGTATTTCGATTGAGAAAGAATATATAAATTATCTGAATACACATGTTTTTCAAGTTACACATACATATATACAAAGGAAAATTTAACTTTTTATGCTTATTAGGGGTTGTAATTCAAAAAAATGGTAGACATTTTTATCATTACAAAATAATATCAATTCATTTTAGCATACCCAAAATACTATTCTCACAACTATTTCATCTCTTCCTTCTTCTTGTTTCTTCCTCACTCTCTTTCACTCACCTCACCTCACACCACCACTAAGGGCACCACGGTAGAACCCCATCGAGCAAGGGACCGCCACTAAGAAAGCCATTTGTAGAGGAAATCAAGACCAAAGTAAGGGTTGAGAAATCTTGAAGAAAAATTTCATGGGTAAGCAATTTTTTCTTAAATACTTGGATTAGTGATGTTTCCTTTAAACTTTTTGGGCATTTTGAATAGATCTGAGCAATATTTGCTCATTTTTTTGGTTTTTTTTTTTTTGTTTTTTATCGATCTGCGTTTTCTAGGAATTTTCTGGGTTTGGGTTGTGCTCGATGATTGCTCAATGCCTGCTCAATGTAGGCTCGATGGCACATCAATTTTAGGGTTGCATGTTTTGCTCGATGGTTACTCGATACCTACTCGATGGGTGCTCGATGGTAATGTGCATTATCACTATTTCATGCATGCTCGATGGCACATCAATTTTTAGGGTTGCATGTTCTACTCGATGGATACTCGATATTTACTCGATGGGTACTCGATGGTAATGTGCATTATCAATATTTCATGCATGCTCGATGGTTGCTCGATGCAGGCTCGATGGAACATCAATTTTTACGGTTGAATGTTGTGCTCGATGGTTACTCGATACCTACTCGATGGGTACTCGATGGTAATGTGCATTCTCACTATTTCATGCATGCTCGATGGATGCTCGATGGTTACTCGATACCTACTCGATGGCAATGTGCATTCTCACTATTTCGTGCATGCTCGATGCCTGCTCGATCCAGGCTCGATGGTCATGTTTTTCAGCATCGTTAAAATACCATTTCCTACCATCTGTTTTTCAGCTAATTGTATTTGTGTTTTTTTATTTCAGGTTCTACTATTTACGTATTTGTTTCTTACAACGCTGTTTGGGAAACAGATGGTAGGAAATGGTATTTTAAGGATGCTGAAGGTGAAGTGATACCAGTAGAGAATGATGTCACTTACTTGCAACTACTTGACATACTGCACAAGAAATTTCAGGTGGATAGAGAGGTGTATGAATTGAAACTTGAGGTGCCATACGTATGCGGCGACCAACCATTTGCACCGATTCAATTGAGGAATAATCGTCAAGTTCGTGTATTCTTAGGAATAAGCTTGAAAGAACAGATAGTCTTATGTGTGACTCCAGTTAAGAAGAATGTCGTATCAGATCCTTCTCCTAGCGTGAACAAAAAAGACATGACCAATGTCGATCCATCTCCTGCAACTAGCAGTTACAAGCATCTTAGTGAGGTGGGCACTTTTGTTCCAGTTACTGATCTGATGGCTACTATTCAGCTTGATATACCACAAGGAGGTCCCATAGGTGTGCTTGAGGCATATGAGTACGATCCCTATGTGAATGATGATCCAATTGGTAATTGCTTTGAAGATAATGATGATGGTTCCGAGGATGACTCGTATTATAGTGCAGATGTTTCAAATGAGGAGTTAGACATTTCCCAAGCCCAACAAGTAGAAGAAGAGTCAGGACTGCCTCTTGCACAGGCACACCTCCAACTCAAGGACGCCGAGCACCTGCTCGAAGCAGCAATCAACCTACTAGGACAGAAGATAACCCTGGGTGGAGGGAGACAATTGTATCAAGAGAAGATCACACCAGATGGAGTGCCCCAATGTTTACAAAAGAAGATATTGAGGCATCTGTTAAACCCATTCCTCATCATTTGGTGGACCAATGGGAGAAATATATGTTAGGAAGACTTTTGAGGACAAGATTGATTTAAAAACCAAAACTGCTCTATTTGCAATGAAGAATAACTTTGAGTATATGGTGAAAAATTCTGGTACTGACGTGTGGTATATCACATGCAAAGATCCTGACTGTTGTTGGAGACTGAGAGGGAAAAAACTACCAATGTCCCCTATGTTTGAGATCACGGTCTACAAGAGCGTACACACATGCTCACTAGAAGTGCGACAAAAAGGTCATCGTCAAGCTGCACTGTGGGTTGTTGGACACCTCATAAAGAACAATACGTAGTTGATGGGACCAGTTACATGGAAAACAACATAAAGGAGGATATGAAGAAATTTTTCGGTATTGATATGAGTTATGAAAGGGAATGGAGATGTAGAGAGAAGGCACTTACGTATGTTAGGGGGACATATGAGGATTCATATTACAAGTTTCCATCCTACTTGGACATGTTGCAGCAAAAGAATCCAGGTACAATTACTGATTTTGTCACTGAAGATGGTCGTTTCCAATATTACTTCTTTGCCCTTGAAGTTTGTAGGAGGGGATTCAGATTTTTTCATCCTGTGATATGTGTGGATGGCACGTTCTTGAAGAATAAGTACGATGGCCACATGCTATGTGCCGTTGCTTTGGATGCGAATAGTCATTTATATCCAATTGCGTTCGGGTTGGTGGATAGTGAGAACCACAACTCATGGAAATATTTCATGACGAAGTTGAAGGAAGCCATTGGGGACATTGATGACTTGGCTTTCATGTCAGATAGGCATGCTAGTATTATAAATGCTCTAGAGGTTGTCTTTCTTGATGCCTACCACGGCGCATGCTACCATCACATCACTATGAATGTGAAAGCTAAGTTTAAGACTGGTCACTGTCATAGTGAGATGTGGGCAGCAGCCTATGCATGGAAGAAGACCGAATTTCTAAAGCATTTTGAAAATATTAAGCGAATGAATCCTCCTATAGTTGCTTATTTGGAGGGAATTGGTTTCGATAAGTGGTCTCGTCCTTTCTTTCCTGGAAAACGATACAATATAATGATAAGCAACTACACTGAAAGCTTCAACAACAAGACCAAGGATGCAAGAACCTTTCCAGTTACAATTTTTTTAGAATTCATTCGGTTCACACTACAGTCTTGGTTTTCTGAATGACGTAGTGTGATAGAGAAGACTACCACCAAATTATCCACTCTGATGGAGGCAGATGTATCGAACAATTCTGACAAAGGAAGGTTCATGAATGTCTATGACCTTGGTCAATTCGAGTTTCATGTAACTGGTGCAGATAGCGATGCTGAGGTGAATTTGATGACGAAATCATGCTCATGTGGGGTATTCCAACTTATAGGCACACCTTGTCCCTATGCAGCTGCAGCAGCTATAGAGCATGGAGTGAACCTTTACTCTTTGTGTTCACCATTTTACACCATTGAGTCATGGAGGAATTCGTACAAAGAAACCATTTACCCAACTGGGAACGAGGATGACTGGATACTTCCATATGACATTAAGAATATGGTAGTTGGTGTACCCATAGAGAAACAACAAGTTGGTCATCCAAAAAAGCCAAAGCTAAGAAGACCAAGGACAAACTGTTGGCCATCCGACGGGGAAAAACCAGTTATAATGCGTTAGTGCAGTAGATGTGGTGGTCGTGGCCACAACAAGTCCTCACGCAAAGCTCGGCTTTGAGTTTATTTTTTGTTGTATTTTATTTAAACTTGAAGTTGAAGGTTATTTTTTGTTTTGTATTTTTATTTTCGTTAATGAATTTTTGTCGTTAATTGTCGTTAATAAAAAGATGCTCGACTCAAAAAAATTTCTTAATAACCTAAATTTTAAGCAAACAAATATAACAAGAAGAGAATGTTCAATGTCTAACATTCTGATACCATAAGTCAATTGTCCATTTGTTTATGAACAACTCCATGTTTTCATCGCAGATCGTGTGAAGTGGTAGCCTACCCAATAAGTGTTCGATGTGCTTGATGGCGTACACACCACAATCTCCACTGTGAACGAAACATAAACTGCATTAGTAACAAAATCAACATAGAATTTAATTTAAAAAACTTTAATAAAAACTAGAATTTTGATTACCTGACTTTGGTTTGGGGTACTGAATCAACTGGCATGCGGTGCACGTTGAACTCTTTGCATCTTTTAGCTCCAGGTGGAATCCTCAACCTAGGGTCGTCCTTGAAAAGTTGTGACTGCAATAATAATGATGGGAACAAAGTAGACCACGACTTCATAAACGATTGTAGTTGTTTATCACTTATCACTGTCACGTCCAAATCATAAACATTCAGAGTCCAAGTAGAAATGGAGGTTTCAACTGCAAACCAATGCACATGAAGGTAGTTTTGGCACCAATATATAGTGTCTACTCTCTTCCACGATGCCAGAAATTGATTGTCGATTCCCGTAATCATTGATATCACATCTGAATCCCACAAAAACCTTTTCTTATCCGCTGCATTGGCATTCTGATATGCATCATAACGGGCCGGTACCACTTGTGAGAACATAATATTCACCACAACAGCATCTTGCCGATATGCCCCAGGATAGAACTGTCGACGCCTACGTAGCATATGCTTGGCCGCATCAATATGCTGCCAAAATGATAGGAAAGCAATTAATCAGCCTATCGAACCCTATCGAACCCCATGAACCCAAACCATCTGCCTATCGAACCCTTATCGAAATCCCTATCGAACCACTATCGAAACCCCTATCAAACCCCATCAAACCCCCATCGAACCCCTATCGAACCCCATCGAACTCCTATCAAACCCCATGAACCCAAACCATTTTCCTATCGAACCCCTATCGAAACCCTTATCGAACCCCATAGAACCCCATTTAAAGCTACTAGAACCAAACAATCTCCCTCTATCCATCGAATCCCTATTGAACCCCTATCGAACCAAATTTAATGCAACTACAACCCACATCGAACCCTATCAAACCAACATCAAACCCTATCGAACCCACTGTTTGTACCAGATAACAGATATTAATAAAATTACTTACCCCATCATCGATCCAAAACTGTGGTGTCTTCATCGTCAAAAACCAACTCGGACCATACACACCAGTTTGGACATCCCTCTTCGTCTTGTTCGGAATATCTCCAAGCAACCACTTGCCGACCGTCCTGTACTATGTAGCAAGTGGCTTCTTCAAAGGGTCGAGGACTAATGGCACGTCATCAATCGCATCCAAACGAGCTTTCTTTCTGGTTGGGTCAGTGTAGTCTTCAAATTTCTTAGGTTTGCGTCTTTTCCTCTTAGCCAATTCAAACTCTACACCAGCAACATCCCCAAGTTCTATAATAGCAACACCTGGGGTCTTAGGATTTTCTGTGAGTACTATCAGGGGAGGAGTGCCTATGTCATGTACGAAAAAATCATCTGGGAGCTCAAGTGAGTCGGAATCAGAATCATTTGGAAGATCTTGTACGAATGTCAAGATCTTATTGACAGCATCCATGATGACCGCCTGGTTCTTTAGGATGGTATCCTGACGAATCTCAACTCGCTCCAACATCTCCAACACCTCCCGTAAATCAGGTTGATCAGGACTGGGGTGTACCAATGGGCCTGGGGCCGAGGGTGTGGGGCCGATGGGGACTGGGGTATCCTCATCATCAAGGCCATCAACAAAAATATTGTCTGCCTTCGCAACCTCAGCAGCTCTCTCCACCACCTTCTCAAAATCAGTGGGAGTTTCTACCTCTTCTTCTTAGCCCAACCCGGGATACAAGGGAGCATCACCCTCCGTCAGAGCGCTATAATAATCTATCTCCGAAGGTCGGGGCTTCAACATGGACAACAAAATCAACTGCATCAAATACAAAGCATTAAGTTAATTTGAAACCACCAAAGAATATTTTATTTTGACATAATATAGCAGAACTTACACTCGTCTTCTTGAACATCTGTGCAAGGTCAGCCTTCGAAATAGGATGCTCCTTATTGCTCGACCAACTGAGCATCCTCGAAAATTGATTTCCATGGTTAATACCATACTCATGTGCAAAATGCTGGATGGCTTCGTATGCCCAATACTGTAATCCAGGGACCTAACCATACAAACTGTATTTTGCTTCTTTCTGTTTCCCCTTAACTTCCTTCTTCTTCTCATAGTTCCTCTTCTGATGATGCATGTCTTTTTTACATGAATCCATACGCTTGTTAAAAGACACCTTCCCCCATGGGTAAGTAAAGAAGTACTCAGTGTCCTCGACCATCTTCAGCGAATCTATCCAGACATTTAAATTGCCCTCTCGTGCAAGTAAAACCCGCTCAACAAAGAAACATAGGCCCAACTTGTAGGCATCTTCAACTACAGTGCAGTTTTTTAAAGCAGCCTCCAAATGAATTATCTTCATTGTTTCTTCATCATTAAAGTACTCCTTGATTAAGCGGTCACTAGTCAAGTGTTTCTTCAAATCTGTCTCAGATGGACTGGAACTAAAGTTCAACCCCGTAACCACAGCAAACTCGCCTCTACCAAATCTACAGGGTCTAGATCCCATATGTAAATGCAACTCATCCTCTTTGATACACTGGATCTTGCACAACATTAATTGATGTATGAGAGATGCAGAGAATTCTAACTTCTCAGCCATGAAAAATTGTTTGAAAGGGGATTCCTTCACCCTTTCTATCAACCCGAGCTCCTCAAACTTGTCCTTGATTATTTTAAAGTAACCATTGCCCCTATATGTGACTCGTCCAGGAAAGTGATCTGTCAAGGGTAATAGAAACTTTGGCATCTGCAAAAAATAAAGATAAAAATAATACAGTTAAACAAAGTCGCGTGAAAAATCCATCACTAAACATAAATGCAACCATCAAACCCCTATCGAACACCCATCGAACCCCTATCGAGTACCCATCGAACCCCTATCAAACAACCCTAGAGCATGCATCGAACCACCATCGAACCCAATATAAAACCCAATCCCTCGAGCATGCATCTAATTTCTTAGGTTTAAACCTGGAACCCATAATGGGCCTACCCTATCGAACCCAATCGAGCATGCATCAAATGACCATCGAGCATGCATCCAACACCCATCGAACCCCTATCGAACAACCCTAGAGCATGCATCGAACCACCATCAAACCCAACATAAAACCCAATCCATCGAGCATGCATCGAACCCCCATCGAGCATGCATCTAATTTCTTAGGTTTAAACCTAGAACCCATAGTGGGCCTACCCTATTGAACCCAATCGAGCATGCATCGAATGACCATCGAGCATGCATCGAACACACATCGAACCCCTATCAAGTATCCATCGAACACCCATCAAACCCCTATTGAACAACCCTAGAGCATGCATCGAACCACCATCAAACCAAACATAAAACCCAATCCATTGAGCATGCATCTAATTTATTAGGTTTAAACCTGGAACCCATAATTGGCCTACCCTATCGAACCCAATCAAGCATGCATCGAATGACCATCGAGCATGCATCGAACCACGATCGAGCATGTATCAAATCACAGAAGCACAAACCTTAAACCCCAAATGACCTAACCTATCGAACCCAATCGAGTATGCATCGAACCCCTATCGAGTACCCATCGATTATGCATCAAGCCCCCTAAGTGTCTATCCATCGATGCTCATGGAACCCCCCATCGAACCATCGAGCAACATAAAAAAAACCAGGAAAAAACTCACAGTCGTCTTTCAACATACCCATTCCAAAATACTCAAACAAAGCAGATCAATATGCTCAAAAAAATGCGTGAAGTATGCAATAAACGAAAAATGTCACAACATTCACACAAATTTTTTTTTAAAAAATATATACATATAATCATATATATACACACCATATGCAACATTCACAACAAGGGAGGTCTCGGGGAATCGACCTTAAACTTTGCCTTAGTGGGTCAGGGACCGTTGAGACGGAGGAGGGAGGTCTCGGGGAATCGACGCGGAGAAGACGCAGTCGCCGTGCAGGGTCTCTGGGAATCGAGGAGGGAGTCAGAGAATCGACGTCGGTCTCGGTGGGCGGTCTCGGGTAGTTGATGATGGCGGTTGTCGTGCGGAGAGTCGGAGAATCGACGTCGGTGGGGGAGGAAGTGTACCGAGAGAAAGAGAGAGAGGGAAAACTTAAGAGAGAAGTGGGAGGTTCAAAATGAGAGGGGTATTTTGGGTATCCTAAAATGAATTGGCATTATTTTGTAATGATAAAAATGCCTAGCATTTCTTTGAATTACAACCTCCTATTAAGCATAAAAAGTCAAATTTCCCTACACAAAATAAACCATTAAGAACCTGATCGAGACGAATAACAAACTACTGGGAAAGACCCACGACCAATCGCCGAAGGCCCATAGCTGGTATTGGGAACAAAAACAAGGGCCGAGGAGAGGCTATGAGGTTGGCTTGCTCTTTGCGATCCAAAAACTCTATTATTAGTTCAGTCGAACACACAAAAACATCCAGAAATCACCAATTTTTGCACTCAGCTACACAGCATACTGAACTTGTATAATGATGACCACATGTGGAAAGACATAGAATGAGCGAAGAACATCGAATCATAGAATGAGCGAAAGACATAGAATCATGTATAGCCGCACAACCTTGATTGTGAACAAAGACTATCTATTAGAAATTACAGATCTACCGATTCCATTGTTGTCTCACCAAGACATGAACATATAGTCCATTCTTCTATTGGGGGATCTACCAATTTTATTACCACTCGCTTATTGTAACCTTATCTTATATATAAAATTCCCAGACATATAGGTTTTATTCCTAACCAACATGTTAAAAATATCTTATCCACATCATTATAATTAATACATTCATTTTATATCATGCTTACACTGATTCATGGCCTGGCCACCTTAAATTTGTTTTAACAATTTAATGTATTGTATCTTTTTTCTTTCAAAAAAAAAAGAAAAATTAATTATATATGTATAAATCTATCTCCCCTACTAAAGTTGAAAAAAAAAATATACACATTTATATATAGTGTATTTATATTAGTTATTGACCATAGTTTGTGTACAATACCCTGACTAAGAAACAACGTCATCTGGGATCAACCTGCCAACTTGGGAGAAACTAGCTCAAATTGTACGAGTGCTTGAACCACCAATAATATTGCAAGACTGGAAAAAATGTGATGGATTCGTTGAGGGAATAATGCGATGTAGCTTTACCTTATAAAATTAGGGGCTTTGACTCGCAGCTGTGTTGGAACTATTTAAGTGCTTAAGCCAGGCTTGGCTTAAGGGTAGGGTGAGCGAGGCATAGGCATAAGGCCCCTCAGTTTGAGAATGCTCCAAAATTTAAAAAAAAAATAGTAGATATATGCAACAAGAAAAAGATAATAAACATAAAAGTAGTAAAAATTATGTCGCATAATTAGACTAGCACAGCTGTTGAGATGCAAAGATTTTTTGCGAAAGTCAGGAGTTCGATCATTCAAATCTTCCGTTCATTAATCAAAACAATTTATATATATAGGACAATTATTCTATAGGGGCTTCACTTTAAGCCCTACCGGTAGGGCTCTCGGTGTTTCTCGACCCGCAAACAGTTTTCAGCACGATTTTTTTTATTACCGTATATATTGTAGCTATTTAGAGCATCTTGCAAATTTTCAAAAAATTTCGAATAGTTTACAATACCGAAAACTAGGTTCAAACATGTTGTTTTCCACGCGCATAAAAAAAATTAGTCATGTGTGCAACAACATGTTTGAACCTAGTTTTCGGTACTGTAAACTATTCGGAATTTTCTGAAAATTTGAAGGATGCTCTAAATAGCTACAATATACACGGTCATAAAAAAAAAATCGCGCCGAAAACTGTTCACGGGTTGTAGACACTGAGATCCCTACCAATAGGGCTTAAAATGAAGCCCCTATAGGAGAATTCCCCTATATATATATATATCTTTAGTCGATAGAAAAATTCTTGATTAAGTACCCAATAGCATAATGGTGTGAAAAAATTTCTGCTTCTTTTAGGTCACGGGTTCGAACTAGGCTTGGTAAAATATGTTTTTTCTATTTTATTTTTTTGAAATAAAAGGTCTATTATTAAATCTTGTCCCATGACTCTTGGAGAACTTGAGGCGGCCCTAGCTCAAGAAACCCTAGTTTGAGGGAGAGCTTGTGATCACTATCTACCACTTCGATATTTAGCATGAATCCAAGAATGCATCTAATATCGATTCTTGGCTACATGCAGAGCTTAATCAACAACAAATGACAATTGATTGTATATCTATCAATGAACAATAAAATGGAAATCTAAATTAGATATTGTTTTGTATTTACTTTTGATTATTGAATTTGAGGAGGTTTACAGTAACAAATTAGGTAGCTAATTTTATAATTTTGGGAAACCCTGGACCGTTGGCTACACTATAAAGTGATTTCGACAATATTTGTAAGCCAATTTTGAGTACGCTAAAATTTTGCCAAACTTGCACTGCAAAAAGAATAATAAGAAACTTTTATTCCTAAAAGATCAGACTGATGATATGGCATTTTTATACAACATGTGGCAAAAAGAGAAATTTTGTACGAAATTAAAGCCTAGGCGAAATAGAGGCATCCCAGCCTCTTTGAGCACGCAGGCCGCGATACCTAAAATACAGGGTCGCGGCCTGAGCCCCCAAACCCAGAAAATCCAGCATTTTCCTCTACATTTTTCCCAACCTAATTCATAAATTCAACCCCAAATACACTACCAAACCCAAAACAAATCCAGAAACAAGACCCTGACTCTAAATTACATATCCTAAGCACAAAAGACCTAGAAATTCCATTGAAACTATTATCCCAATCAACAATAATTCTTCACTCAAAAACTCAGACAATTCAACCTAACAACCTACAATTCCAGCAGAACAGAACTAGATTTCTCACCTCAATTGAAAGCCTCATTCCTCATAAAATTCTTGGTTGCCCTAGGTTTAATTCCCCATCTAAAATCCAGCTTCACTTCTTGAATTCTCTTCCTCTAGCTTCAAGGTTTCAAAACACAAGGGAGGGAGGGAGAATACGTGAGTGAAAGGGAAAGAGAATGCTGAGAATCCTTTTTATTGTTTCTGATAAATTCCTAAAGTTTCTATGTATATCCTTAACCCAAAAAGAATAAATTTCCCTCAAGCTTCCCCATCCCTCAAATAGCCTCTAAGGGTAAAATGGTCATTTCCCGATTCCCGCTAATTCATCATGTAACGACCCAAAATCACTAATATCGCTTAAGGGCATTGATTAGTGTGTCAGGAGGGCATAATTGGTTATGTGTGAATTTATTAATTTAATGTGTGATTATATAATAAGCATGCTTGTATAGTTATATGAATGTACATGTGATTATATGCTATAATTGTGAGAACCACATTATTATGTGGATAAGTCTACAGCATGCGACTTGAGGCGATCCTAGGGAGCTAGTTAGCGGGAAAGTCACAACGGGGCTTAATACTTGACTTGGGGCAAGTCAAGGGATATCTCAGGTATTGGATGGTTATTTAGGTTATTGGGTTAAGGAAATAAATAATTGGAGATATATTTGAGGTTAGGAAGCCTATGTGGGAGTACTAGGGAATTTTACCATTGTGCCCTCGGGGACGTTTCTGGCACCCCGAGCCTCGGGATTAACTTAATTACCTAAGGATAGACTAAGAAAAAACTCAAAACTCAGTGGAAACAAAGGAACCGACCTTCCCTCTTTCTCCCTCTCTCTCTCAAAGAAAAACCACAAGAAACTTAAGGAAAATTCAGCTGGAATTCAGTGAATTAAACTGAAGTGTTGGAGGATTAATCTAGTGTTCAGCTGAGGAATTCAACCAGAATTAAGGTAAGCTAAAAGCTTTATGCATGGTGATTAATTCTGTGTGTTTTGGCTGGGTTTTGAGGTGTTTATGGATTTTGACATTGAAGGATTGAGTTAAAGTTAGAAAGCTTGAGTGTTAGCTCAGAAATCTTTAAGAGTGTTGGTTCATCAAAGAAGGTAAGCTCCAATTCATGATTTAGTGTTTGAATTCTGAGTTTTTATGACTGGTTTTAGTGTTCTTGAGTGTGTGAGTTTCAGAAATTGAAAAGGTGTTTTGATGAGTTTTTAGCTTAGGTTTCTGCTTGCTTGTGCTTCAGAAATCATGCAGGGATGTTTGTGATAATTGTGGTATATTATTGGGATGGTTTTGAATGGTTTTGAGTGAGGTTTGAGAGTTAAAAATGGAGGTTTTTCTGGGTTTGAAGGGGTCAGGCTGCGGCATGGTTCTTGGTGAGCCACAGCCTTCTGAAGCTGATGAATGTTGAGGAAGGAGGGCGGGCCGCGGCATGGGAGCTTGTAGGGCCGCGGCCCGTGTCTGGTTCTGAGCCTAGATGGGCTCTATTTTGGGGCCATGCTGCGGCATGGGAGGCTTGAGCTGCGGCCCTTAAGGGAATTAGGGGTTTTTGGATTTTAAGCATGGGAATTTAACCTAGGGTGCTCGGGATCAAATCTACTACCGTATTTGGTGGAATTCGATGTTCCAGAGGCTAGAACCTTATTTATAAGTCCTTTTACAATTATTAATGGTATTCATTGTCTTGGTTGTGACTAGGTATAAGCTAGGGGCTCGGGAAATGGATCGTGCTCAAGAGGCATCTCGCGTAACTGGTACAATTGGAAACTAAAGGTAAGAAAACTGCACCCGGTTGTGAATTTAAAATGGGACTAAGGGTTCCCTATTTTTTATGCTTTGTGAAGGATGGTATTATGCCATGTAAACAGTAAACAAACGGCCTAAGAGTGACGAGGTTTACACTAGCGCACAGGGAGTGGCTCGACCACTGGTAGCTGAGGACAGCTTATTATGCACTGAGCTCGGTTTAAGCGGGCCAGAGTCAGTGGGGTAAACAGGGGGTGTGACCTAAGGTGTCAACCCTAATTATCATGTGATTTGATTGTTGTTATTGATTGGTGGATTTGTTATGCTGAATAGCTGAGTGTCGATTGACTGAATCTTTAGTTGTATCTACGTGCTATGTGATTAATGTGGAATGTGAAGTGTATGATCATGCTTAAAGGAGGTTATTCAATTGTTATCATTGTCTGTTGCATAATGTTATGTTTTCTTGTTGGGCCTTGGCTCACGGGTGCTTCGTGGTGCAGGTAAAGGCAAAGGCAAGCTTGATCAGCCCTGATTTGGAGAGCTCTGAGAGCAGAATGTACATGATCAGCTGCTCAGCCGCCACGGTTGAGAGGGTGACAGGAACAGGAGAACCATAATCATCTGTTTTGCCCTTAGAGTGGCTAATGGTTTTTTTTTTAACTCTAGAAATTTTGTAAACTGACATTTTAAACGCTGTTCCTTTTGGGATCCCATGTGTAAAAAAATATTTTGTTATAAGAAATTTATCTTTTGAGACCAAAATCTTTTAACCTTAGCACATTAATGGTTTCAGTGACACATTTTTAACTAAATGACTTGATTAGCAAGTCCTGCACCTTTATAAGTACACAGTGCAGCGGTCTTGGCTATCTAGGGCGTTACACATCAAGTCACCCTACCAATTCCCAATTAATCCAGACATGTCCAAATAATTACCAAATACCTACCCGTTACTCAATAAATCTCAAATATACACTGAAATTCCCAAAATACCCTCGAAGCTCATCCCGAGCTGGGAATTAAACCCCGCTGTGACTATTCCACTAATCCACTCACTAGGAGCCTTGAGTAATATACTGCAAATATATCTACATATTAATGCGGTCTCAACCATTTAACAAATACAATCACATTTATGCCCCTAATGAGCCAAAATTACAGATATGCCCTTATAAACAATAAATGGCCCACATGCATGTCTAATAATCATAAGCATACTTATAATATATTCACACCATCATATATATCATGCATGCCACATAGTCATGCTTTTAAATCACATAATCACATACTTATCCAATTATGCCCTCCCGACACGCTAATCAAGGCTCTAAACCCTATTAACAATTTTTTTTGGGTCGTTACAACTATCCCCTCATACTGAGAATTTTGTCCTCGAAATTTACCTAAATAAATCAGGATGCTGATCTCACATCGCTGACTCAAGCTCTCAGGTTGCTTCCTCGACCTGACTATTCCTCCATAATACTTTGACTAGAGGAATCGTCTTGTTCCTCAAAACCTTATCCTTTCTATCTAGGATCTGCACTGGTCGTTCTTCATACAATAAATTTGTCTGAAGCTCTAGACCCACATAACCCAAAACATGAGTCGTATCTGAAATGACTTTTGAAGCATAAAGATGTGGAATACGTCGTGAACTCCCGATAATGCCAGTGGCAAAGCCAATATATAGGCTACCTGTCCGCTTCTCTCAAAGATCTCAAAAGTTCCTATGAATCTAGGGCTCACCTTGCCCTTTTTCCAAAACCTCCTCACCCCTCGTAGTGGTGAAACTCATAGAACACCTGGTCCCCTACTTGGAACTCCATGTCCCTACACTTAGGATCAGCGTAGCTTTTCTGTCTGTTCTGTGAAGCGAGCATTCGAGCTCGGATCTTCTCAATAGCTTCATTGGTCTTCTAAACTATCTTAGGTCCCAAATACCTCATTTCACCCATCTCATCCCAATCAATGGGTGATCTACATATCCTTCCATAAAACATCTCATATGGAGCTACTCCAATCATTGATTGATAACTGTTGTTGTATGAAAATTCAATCAACAAAAGGTACTTACTCCAAGAACCCTCGAAGTCCAACACACATGCTCTAAGCATGTCTTCCAATACGTCCTCTCAGACTGTCCATCGGTCTGAGGATGAAAGGTTGTGCTGAACTTCAACTGAGTCCCCATAGCCTTCTACAAACCACTCCAAAAGTTGGAGGCAAATATGGGATCCTGGTCTGATACAATAGATTTAGGAACCCCATGGAGCTGCACAATCTCCCTGACATATAATTCAGCGTACTGATCCATAGTATAGGTAAACCTATCTTGGGTAAACTTCCCATGAAATCCATGGTAATGTCTTCCCATTCCACTCGGGAATACCTAAAGGCTGTAGCAACCCTGCTGGTCGCGGATGCTCAACCTTCACCTGCTAACATGTTAAACACTTGGCCACTTATTGAACTGCGCCCTTCTTCATCCCAGGCCACCGTAGATCATGATACATCTTCGTGGTGCCTGGATGGAGTGAGTATGGTGCATTATGGGATTCATCAAGTATCCCTCGTCTAATACCCATATTCATCATAACACAGATCTGTTCTTTGTACCGTAGTAAGCCTGTCTTTGAAATGGAATAATCCTTAGCCACTCCAGCTAGAACATTTTCTCTGACCTCTTCCATCTGCGCGTCATCCAACTTACTCTCTCTTATCCTCTCTAGGAGGGTAAACTATAAGTAATATTGGCCAACCGGCCCACAACCAAATCTATCCTCACCCTGGCCATCTGTTCGGCCAATTCCTTCGATATCTGCTTCGAGCTATACAACTGTCTTGGGCCCCTCTGAGTTAACGCATCTGCCACTACATTGGCTTTTCCTGGGTGGTAAATGATGTGACAGTCATAGTCCTTTACCAACTACAACCAACGTCTCTGTCTCATGTTCAAGTCCATCTGGGTTAAGAAATACTTCAAACACTTATGGCCGGTGTATATCTCGCACTTCTCCCCATACAGATAATGTCGCCATACTTTTTGTGCGAATACCACCGTTGGTAACTCCAAATCATGGGTAGGATACCGTTGCTCATAGTCCTTCAACTGTCACGATGCAAAAGCAATAATCTTCTCATTCTGCATCAACATGCATCCCAACCCCAATCTCGATGTGTCATAGTACACTACAAACTTCCCTCCCTCCGAAGGAAGACTCATCACAGGAGCAATAATCAGTCGTCACTTCAGTTCCAGGAAGCTACTCTCACACTTGTCTGACCATGTGAACTTCATATTCTTCCATGTCAATTATTCCATCGGTGTAGCAATCTTCAAAAATCCTTCCATGACCCGTCTATAATATCCCGCTATTCCAAGGATGCTCCTAACCTCTGAGGCATTCCTTGGCCTTGGCCAATCCCTAATTGCCTCTACCTTGGCTGGATCTACCTTAATCCCATCTCCACTAACAATGTGTCCAAGGAATGTTACTTCGGGTAGCCAGAATTCACACTTCTTAAACTTAGCATACAACCGATGCTCTCTCAATCTTTGTAATTCCTGTTGGAGATGCTGCTCATGTTCTACCTCTGAAATGGAGTAAACTAAAATGTTGTCGATGAAGACAATCATAAAATGATCCAAGAAATCCTTGAACACCCTGTTCATCAGCTCCATAAACGCTGCTGGGGCATTGGTCAAACTGAACGACATGACCAAGAACTCATGATACCCATACCTCGTACGGAAGGCCATCTTCAGAATATCCTCGTCCTTGATCCTCAGCTAGAGATAACCATATCGAAGATCAATCTTCGAGAATACCGTCTTACCTTGTACCTGATCGAATTGGTCATCAATCATTGGTAAGGGATACTTGTTCTTGATGGTCAACTTGTTCAACTCCTTATAATCTATACACATTCTCAAAATTCCATCCTTCTTCTTCACGAATAAAACTGGAGCACCCTATGGCGAGAAGCAAGGTCTGATAAACCCCAAATATAGTAGCTCATGCAATTGTATCTTCAATTCCTTCAGCTTTTTCGGAGACATTCTATATGGTGCCCTTGACACTGGATCTGTACCCGGTGGCAACTCAATGACGAACTAAATCTCCCTATGCGGCAGAAATCACTGTAAGTCCTCAGAAAACACGTCCAAGAATTCACATACCAGTCTAGTCTCTTTTGGCCCCACTGGCGTAACCCTACTGGTATCCACCACACTAGCTAGAAAGCCTATACAACCTCCTTATAATAGGTCTCTAGCCCTCAATGCCGATATCATAGGAATGCGGGGTCCATGCATGGTACCCACAAAAACAAAAGGGTCCTCACCCTCAGGCTCAAAAGTCTCCATCTTCTTTCTGTAATCTATAGTGGCCCCGTATCTGACTAGCTAATCCATTCCCAAAATCATGTCAAAATCATCCATACCAAACTCAATCAAATCTACTGATAGTTCCCTACTATCCACCACCACTGGCAGTGCTCTAATCCATCTCCTAGAAACTATCAATTCCCCTGTAGGCAGTATAGTCCCAAACTCCGCAGTATAATACTTACTAGGTCTACATAGTCTATCAATCACCTTACTAGAAAAAATTGAATGTGTAGCACCAGAGTCAATCAATACAGTATATGAAGAGCCAACGCTAGAAAGCTAACCTGTCACCATCGAGGGACTAGCCTCAGCCTCTGTCTGTGTCAAGGAGAACACTCGAGTTGGAGTCAAGTTGTCCACCTTCCCGAGTTCCTCCTTCTTTGGTGTTAGGAAATCCTTCTTGAGGTGTGCAACCACCCCACACAAGTAACAAGCCTTTGCTCGACATTCGTTTGGGTGGCGCTTCCTACATCTTGTGCACTCTGGATAATTTCTCCATGTCTCATCGCCTCCTTGGCGGCCACGCTGAGTACCCTGACCCTCCTATCAGGACCAGTAGTGGTTGAGGTGTCAGGGGTCTTCCTCTTCTGATCACTGGGTCCTCCGCCCCTACCAGACCCTATATATGGAGGCACTGCCTTGCAAACATCCCATCTCGCAGTGTTCTCCCTCCATATCTTATTCTATGCCTCTTCAGTAGTAAGAGCCTTCTCAACCACCTGGGCATAGTGCCTCCCTAGGTACTGATGTGATCCTCACATCTCGATCTATCATAACATTAGGCCCTCGAATAAACCCCTCCTGTCTGACCGCATCTGTAGGCACTAGATCTGGTGCAAACTTTGCTAGCCTATCAAACATTAGGGCATACCCATTAACTGCCATGCTTCCCTGTACCAATCCCATAAACTCATTCACCTTTGTTGCCCTGATGACAACATTGTAATACTTCTGATTGAATAGATCTCTCAACCCGTCCCAACTTAGAGCAGTAACATCTCGAGTCTGGGATGCCACCTCCCACCAAATACGAGCATCTTCTCTAAACATGTAGGTGGCACAGGCCACCCTGTCACTACCTTTAAACCTCATAAAGTCCAGGATGAAGGTGATCATACTCATCCATTATTCAGCCTTCAGTGGATTTGGTCCCCCCTCGAAGGTTGGAGGGTGTTGTCTCCTGAATCGTTCATAAAGTGGCTCCCACCTGTTCTCAACCTTAGGTGGCTGTACAGTTGGTGCCACAATAGATGGCACATTAGAAGCGATACTCCCTGACGGAGCATGTTGCCTCAGAAGGCGAATATGCTCTTCCTGACTCTGAAGTCTGGCTTGCATATCAACAAGTATCTTCCGCCAGTTTTTAGGGACTGGCGGAGGGTTCTGGCCCTGCTCATCATTTATATCCTCCACCCCAGTGTCAGCTAGTCGTATTGATCGCCTTGGACACATAACTATCCAAGTCTATCTATAATTAATGACTTGGTAGTTAGGCAATGATGACAAGTTAACATCCTTTTCATGGTCCAATATCAAAACTCAACTAACAGTATGCAATCAACATGCAAACAAGCATTTAAACATTTATTCACATATAGTAGAAATGCTAATAAGCATGCCTTAACATATTCAGATAATATTAAAGGGCAAGGCCCTATTAGTATATCTCATGCTCCCTATTAATCGTGCAAATAAAACAATTACATTTCATTTAAACATTTAAGAATATAATCACATATATATAGTTACCTAACCCTAAGTCGAGCTTGTCTTTAGCGGCGAGTGTACATGCCCAGCCAGTCTTCAGGAACCCTTAAACCTAGACCGCTCTGATACCAAGTTGTAACGCCCTGGATAACCAAGACGGTTACACTGTGTGTTTAAAATTGTGCAAGACTCGCTAATCAAGTCGTTTGAACATAAATGTGTTAACTAAAGACAACTGATAGGTTAGGGTTAAAAGATTTTGATCAAAAACGGTTAATTTTCATTAAAATAAACGTTTAATACATGGGATCCCAAGAACAATATTTACAAGGCGAAAAACACCCTCAAAACCTGATACAACAAAACCCAGTCTAACGACAAAATACAGTTTAAAGCTCTAAAACCTGTTTTATCCCTCGCCCATGGCGGTCTCTGCCCCTAGAGCTCTCCAACTCATGGTTGGTCCAGTTTCCCTTTGCCTTTACCTGCACCACGTAACACCCGTGAGCCAAGGCCCAGCAAGAAAACCATAATCAACAAGCATAGATAGCATCAAGAGTATATAATAAACTTCAATCCAATTAATTAAATTAATCAGTAGAGTACAAGTATTACACTAAACAATGATAAACATATATTTTCAAGCATATATTTCATTCAGTAATATGAATGTTTAGGTGTCGGCGCCCTTAGGCTGAGCCCTGTAGTTATCTAGCTGATCTCGACTCACTTAGGTCGAGCTGCGTTCAGTACGCTTATCATCAGCCCCGACATCCTTAGGTCGTTCTTTCATATTACACATAATAGGCATATACGTTACAGAGCACTCATACGTTTAAGTACAAGGAATCTCAGTACTGTTCACCACCACATGGGTGTAGTTTTCTTACCTCGAGTTCCGAGCAATAGATAGAGATCGGTGTCTAGCAAGTCCTAAGCCTTAATGGTAATCCTAGTCACAATCAACAATGGATAACTATCAAATTCTAATCCAGCTAAATGTTTTGGAAACCAATACTGGCCTTCAAGACCCCAAATTCTACTATGTCGGGTAGTAGAATTTGTCCTGAACACTTAGGTTTCAATCCCCAAGCCCCCTAAGCCTAAAAACCTTAGTTTCCCCTTATTTTCCATTTCGGGCTGCGACATGCCTTTTAGGGCCGTGGCTGACCCCTTAGACAGAGGCAAAACCCTCCCTGCTGGAGGACACAACCCGTGTAACAACCCAAAATCACTAATGTGGCTTAAGGGCCTTGGTTAGAGTGCGGGAGGGCATAATTGGCTTATGTGTGGATTTATTAAATTAACGTGTGATTATATGATAAACATGTTATATGGCTATGTGAATGTAAATGTGGTTGTATTATATATTTGTGAGAACCAAATTATTATGTGGGTAAGCCTGCAGCGTGCGACTCGAGGCGATCCTAGGGAGCTAGTTAGCGGGAAAGTCACAACGGGGCTTAACGTTTGACTTGGGGCAAGTCAAGGGATAATTCAGGTATTAAATGATTATTTGGGTTATCGGGTTATGGAAATAAATATATGGAGATATATTTGAGGTTAGAAAGCCTATGCGGGAATATTGAGGAATTTTCCATTTTGCCCTCGGGGATTTTTTCGGTACCCCGAGCCTCGGGATTGATTTAATTAGACTAAGTAAGAAGAAAGTAGTAGAACAAAAGACACAAACCGACCCTTGAACATCTCTTCTCTTTTCTCTCTCAAGAAGGCTATAGAAACCTAAGGGGAATTTAGATGGAAATCTTGTGATTTGTGCTGAAGTTTGAGGGATTAGCTCAGCTCTAACCAAGGAACACTCAACCAGGATCAAGGTAAGGATTGAATCTCACTCTTGAACATTAGAACTCTGAGTTTTGGCTGAGTATTAAAGGTGTTTATGGTTTTGATGTTTAAGGACTGAATTGAAGCTGAGGAGCCTGGGTTTTAGCTCATAAATTGTTAAGGAAGTGGTTCATCAAGGAAGGTAAGCTTCAATTCGTAATTTTAGAGTCTAAAATCTGAGTTTGTGTGAATGGTTCTTGAGTTCTTTAGTTCCTGGGTTTCATAAATCAGAGTGGAGTTTTGATGAGTTTTTAAGTTGGATTTCTGTTGGATTATGTTGTTAGAATCATGTTAAAAGCCTTGTGATCAATGGGTTTTGGAATTAGGATGCTTTGGGGTGGTTTTGAATAAGGTTAGGATGTTAGGAATGGTGGTTTTTCAGGGCATGAAGGGTTGGGCCGTGGCTCTGTTTTAGAGCGATGCAGCCCTGTGAACTAAGGAAGAGCCAAGGAGGCTCTGAAGTGGGAAGCGCCGCGGCGCCTCAGAGCAGGGCCGCGGTGCGTGTCTGTCATCAGAGAGTCTTAGCCTATGTTTCGAGGGCGGACCATGGCTAGGTTTCAGGGGCCGCAACCCTTGAGGGCATCTTTGATCTTTTGGAAGTTTTAAGAGCGGGAACCTAACCTGGGGTGCTCGGGATTGATTCCACCACCGTGTTTGGTGGAATTCGGTGTCCTGGAAGCTAGAACTTCAGCCAGAAATATTAATGTGATTATCAATGGTACTCCTTATCTTGGTTGTGCCTAGGTATTAAGCTAGGGCTCAAAAGGCGGATCGTGCTTGAGAGGCGTCGCTCGTAATCAGTGAACTTGCAAACTAAGGGTAAGAAAACTGCACCCGGTTGTGGAAGTATATTGGGACTAAGGGTTCCCTATTTTATATGCTTTGTAAAGGATGATATTATGCCATGTAAATGGTAAACCAATGGCCTAAGAGTGCCAAAGTTTACACTAGCGCATAGGGCGCGACTCGGCCACTAGTAGCTGAGGAAAGCTTGTTATGCACTGAGTTCGGTTTAAGCGGGCCAGAGTCAGTGGGGTAAACAGAGGGTGCGACCTTAAGTGTTGACCCTAACTATTATATGACTTATTTGTTATTATTGTTTGGTGAGTTGTTATGCTGTATAGCTGAATGATGAATTGCTGACTCTTTGGTTGAATCTCCTTGCTTTGTATTTATTGTGGTATGTTAAGTATATGGAAGTGCTTAAGGGTTACCCAAATATTATTATCGCTTGTTTTGTAACATGATATGTTTTCTTGCTGGGCCTTGGCTCACGGATGTTACGTGGTGCAGGTAAAGGCAAGGGCAAGCTTGATCAGCCCTGATTTGGAGAGCTTTGAGAGCAGAATGTACATGTCCAGCTGCTCAGCCACCACGGTTGAGGGGAGACAGGGACAGGGATACCATAAACTTCTGTTTTCCTTTAGAAAGGCTAGTGGTTGTCTGTACACTATAAATTTTGTAAATAGACTTTTAAACACTATTACTTTTGGGATCCCATATGTAAATATTTAATTATATGGTAAATATCTCTTGAGACCAAAATCTTTTAACCCTATCACCTTAATGGTTCTAGTGACACATTTTTAACTAAGTGACTTGATTAGCAAGTCCTGCACCTTATAAATACACAGTGTAGCGGTCTTGGCTATCCAGGGCGTTACAACCCGCGACCTGCACTCCCCTTAGGTCGCAGCGCGCCTAGGCGAAACAGAGGCATCCCAGGCTCTTTGAGCACGTGGGATGCGGCGCTTGAAGAACAAGGTCGCGGCCCGAGCCCCCAAACCTAGAAAATCTAGCCTTTTCCTCTGCATTTTCCCCAGCCTCATTCATAAATTGAACCCCAAATACACTACCAAACCCAAACCAAATCCAGAAACAAGACCAGGACTCTCAATTACATATCCTAAGCACAAAACACCTAGAAATTCCACTGAATCTACCGTCCCTGTCAACAATATTTCTTCACTCAAAAACTCAGACAATTAAACCTAACAACCTACAATTCAAGCAAAATAGAACAAGATTTCTCACCTAAATTGAAATCCTCAATCTCAGCAAATTCTTGGTTGCCCTAGCTTTAATTCCACAGCTCAAATCCAGCTTGACTTCTTGAATTCTCTTCCTTTAGCTTCAACGTTTTAAAACACAAGGGAGAGAGAGAGAGAATACGTGAGTGAGAAGGAAAGAGAGTGCTAAGAATCCTTCATAGTATTTCTGATAAATTCCTAAAGTTTCTATGTATATCCTTAACCCAAATAGACTAAATTGCCCTTAATCTTCCCCATCCCTCTAATAGACTCAAAGGGTAAAATGGTCATTTCTCGATTCCCGTTAATTCTTCAAGTCATCCTACCAATTCCCAATTAATCTCGACATGTCTAAATAATTACCAAATACCTACTCGTTACTCAATCCCAAATATACATTGAACTTCCCAAAATACCCCCGAAGCTCACCTCGAGCTGGGTATTAAACCCCTTGTGAATATTCCACTAATCCGCTCACTAGGACCACCTCTAGCCATATACTGCAAATACATCCACATATTAACGTGGTCTCAACCATTTAACAAATATAATCACATTTATGCCCTTAAAAGGCCAAAATTACAGATATGCCCTTATAAACAATAAAGGGCCTACATGCATATCTAGTACTCATAAGCATGCTTAAAATATATTCACATCATCATATATATCATGCATGCCACATAGTCACGCATTTAAATCACATAATCACATACTTATCCAATTATGCCCTCTCAGAACGCTAATCAAGGATCTAAACCCTATTTTTTTTTGGACCATTACAAACGAAGTCGATCAAGCTACAAAGGATATTCGATGAATTCAACAATGATTGTAGACCTCGGTAGATCGACAATGCAAATATGCTGACCGACGAAGAAGACCCCTGATGTTCGAGGTTGGCGACACGATGTTATTAAAGATTTCTCCACTGAAAGGAGTTATGCGATATGGAAATAAGGGAAAGGGGAAAGCTAAGTCCGAGGTTGATCGGACCATTCGAGATCCTAGAAAGAATGGGGGATGTGGCTTATAGGTTAGCTCTTTCACCTGCGTTGTCCCAGATTCACGTTGTATTTCGTGTATCTATGCTGAGAAAATATGTGAATCAACCCGCGCTCGTGCTCAATTATGAGAAGATAAGTGTTGATCCTCAACTTCATTACAAATAGAAGCCAGTAATAATTCTGGACCGGAAGGATAAAGAGTTGAGGAACAAATCAATGTCGTTATTTAAGGTTCAGTGGTGTAATTGTTGGGATAAATGCCCTTTAAAGCATATATTGTTTGTTTATTATTATTATTATTATTTGAATAATATTATATGAATATCATAAAATTCTCAAATTCATTATTGTGGCTACAATCTTGTTTTTGTACTAGATGATTAAGATTGCAGGGAAAAACTTTAAACAGTTCACAGTAAAAGAAAGTTATGTGGAATCTTTGAATTAAATATTGTAAGTACAGTTCACTAGTATTATGAATACATGTAACTAGATCCAGATTACTGATATAGTAGGACATCTTAGTTGAGGTATTTTATATAAAGTGGTTATACACGAACATGACCCAATATGTTATTATTACTTAATAATATCGTTTAATTTATAAGTATTAATTAAACATATTAATAAGATGATCGTATACAAATTGATCTTAATTCTGAAGTTATTATGAACTCCTATTTATGTTATATGAGTTCTTTGATTCACTCGTTATGATTTATCAGAATGATCAGACTGAAAACTTTTATTTTGGGAGCTCATTGATGTAAATGGATGGGGACATACTATAAAGATAAAAACTCTACACCGTTCTGATAGGAATTGAATAATGGTTCTCTTAAGGGTTGGCTTTTGGAACTGAAAAGTTATTGAGCTCAAATTCATAAATTAGTTTATGAATTAACCTTCACTAGTAAAGTTAATGGTACTTAAGGAAACAAGATATAATTAAAGAGGTTAAACGGTAATTAATTTCTAATCTCATTATGAACCATTAACAGAGGATTGAAATGTATGTAGTGATTAAATCGATGGAAAATTTTATGTTTTAAAAGTACTCAATAAATAAATGTCTATAATTACAAGAGTGCAATCTCATATTTTTAGCGGAACAATATTGAGATTAATAAATTAAGGTTATTATATTAAAAAGTTATAATTGATCATCTAAATTTATTAGAGCTTGAAATTATAGGTCCATAGGTCTTCGAGATGACTCTATCAACACTATTCAATGTAAGAGTTGAAATAGGGAAAAATTAGGAAAAATGACATATTTTGAAGAAATTTGTTCTTCAGAGTAAAATATGTTATTGAGAAATATTAATTAATTATATTTTCAAAAAATTATTTTTTAATTAAAATGACATTTTTGAAAATAGTATTTAAATAATTAAGATAATTAATTAGCTTTATTTATTTAAATAAAGTGAAAAAGATATGTCTAATAATTCAAATTGGATTTGAATTTGAAGTCATATTTATTCTTTAATTAATCTGATAAATAAGTTATCATGTTTAGATATTTTTGAATAAATAATAATTAAAAGAAAATAGTTGGAACACATCCCTGAAAACATGGATGTGTTGTAAGCCAATTACAATCATTTACTGTACATAGCGTGTAACAGAGTCCAAGAATGGGTATTGGATACTTGTTTTATTTATTTAATTATTTAATAATTGTCTTGTTATTTGAATTTTGAATTTTTTAATTTTGAATTTAAAAATTTTAAATAATTCTTTTATAAATATATTAGATGGAAATATTTTTAAAACATAAGAATTTTGATGGAAAGAAAATAGATCGTATTATTATCTGTATCTCTAAAATCTGTCTCAGACCTAATATTCAAAGATCTCATGTGTTGAGAATATCTTGTGAATCAAATATTTTTCCCTACCATTACTCTACGTGTCCACACACGTCTTGAGGTGTAGAGATACACCTTGGAAGATCTTGGTCTGAGTATTTTGAAGAACTACTTTGGATTGGATGTTCGTTAGAGATACGAAAAGATAGCGAGGATTCTTGATAGTTCTTCAACTGGTAAATCCTCATATTTTATTTATCCATGATTAATGTATTATATGTTAATGGATTCGATTATTTAAAGTTTGTTTAAATAATTTTTTTTTAATCCCATGGCCCAACACCTCGTGCTTTCTGTTGTGCACATGGTAAACCAGTTACCAACAATTTGTACCAGAGATGTCATTAATCTCTGCATGGATTAATTACAATGTGGGTATAATATGCATTATTATACTGTCATAGTATGCGATGAATGGATGGTTGTTTTTTTGGTGAATGTATGTTCTTAAGAGTTGTTAATTGTATGGTGTTTTGGGTTTATGAATTGTTATTTTTCTAGATCTACAAAATTGTACGCCATATGGGGCATAGGATTTTCTATAATTTTATTTTCTGCATTTAAAATTATTTGCAAAGAGATGTAATCCCGAGCCCCATGCCCCAAGATTGTCGAGACCATCTCTAAATATGCTGCTCAGTGCCTAGGCACCTCTACAATGCTTGCACCAGGCGCACCTGCACCCGAGCCTCCAATCGTACACCAACGTGCCCAGCTCATCGGGCCCTTGCGTGCCTGGCTCCCCGTGCCTCTGCGCACCTAGCTTCATGCGCCCTTGTCGCGCACCTGCCTTGGCAAGTTGGTGGCTGGTGGCTCTTAGGCCACCCCACCAACCCAAGCCCTAAATTACAAACCCTAACTCACTTGGCTCCTTACCCGATCCCTAGAGTGATTATTTGTTTCCTTGAATTTGTGGGCCCGGTCAAAATTGTTAATTGGAATTTTAAAATTTTAATTAAATTTTGAATTAAGTGGCACAAGTTCAAATTGGACCTGAATGACCTATTGAGCTTTTATAAGCCAAGTTCAATATTTTAAAAGATTGTTTAAAATTATTGAAGTCATTTATAATTCAAAATGGGCTAAACGACATAAAAATAATAGAAGGAACAAAAGATGGAGATGGAGATTCTACATGATGAATTTTGGTTTTATTTTTATTCCGACTCGCATTTATTTACTTATTTATTGTTTTATTTATTTATTTATTTAAATGTTTGAATGTATCAAAAGTGTTTAATAACATTGTCATGCATTATAACATGCCATTCATATTACCCATTCAGTACATCTAATTCAAGCATACTTCTCATATCGAGTACAAACATGTTTGAATTAGGAATGTCCTCTTTCAATATGTGCATTAAATGAATCATATAATTAATCTAGATTAATCTAGAAAAAAGCAGTAAATTGATTTTAAGTGTTAATTTCAATTTTATTTGATAGGAAAATGATATTCTTAATAATTAGAGCATTTATTGACTAGATAGTTTAAGGGCCTATTTAGTAAGATGATTAAATATTGTTTAATGATTTAAATGCTTAATGAGATTAGTAATTATTATAATATCATTTGGTAAATTAATTAGATTAATTTAATTAAAAAACATATGATGTTTTGAGAAAACATATATTCTAAAATAGTGAGTGGGAGAAAGGGTAATAAAAATAACTCCTATGGTCTCCATTATTAGTTGACACTATTGTTTCATGGAATGGGCCTCGAGGGACCTATGTTTGCGCCCCCCTAAGGAAGGTTTATGACTGTGTTATTATTCAAGGTTAACTTCTATATAGCATATGATTGATGATGTATTTCAAGTTTGACTGACCCTAAGGCACATTTTGATTTAAGTCATTAATCTAAAATAATGTGTTACACTCACAAAGCTTATCTAGGCTTTCAAGTGGACTAGTTAATATTGACCAAACTAGTAGTTGTTCGCAAGTCAAAAGAGAAAATAATTTATTTAAAGTTTCCACTTATGAATTTGATAAGTATCTCAAAATTAATTTAAGATTAGTCTAACCTACCCTAAGGTAGGTTCATTAATTTTTCAATTAGTTTATCGCGGAATTAGTAATAATTATTTTTATGTGTTATTTAAATTTTTTGCATTCATGCATCATATTTACGATTCCAAAATTGTTGATATTCATAATATATGCTAAATTCATTTTGTTTTATTTATTTATTTCAGCAACGATGAACTCAAACCATATTACTACTTTACTTGCAAACGAGAAACTTATTGGTGATGATTTTATGAAATGGAAATCAAATATGAACATTGTTTTGATCTGTGAGTACCACAAGTTTGTATTTACTAAGGAATGTCCTAAGGTTCCTGTTGCCATTGCTCCCAAAACTTCTAGGGAGAAGTATGATGCTTCGATTTTATCCAACAACAGGGCTAAGTGTTACATGCTTGCTAGTATGAGTGGTGTACTCAGAAAAAAACATGAAGACATAGAGACTGCATATGAGATATGGGAGTCTCTACAAGCCATGTTTGGATAGCAGTTCAATCAATGCAGACATGAGACTACTAGAACCTACATGGACATAAAAATGAAGAAAAAAGTTTACGTCAGAGAACATGTTCTAAACATGATCAATACAATGCATGATGCGGAAGTTCATGGAGTAACCATTGATGAAAGAACTCTAGTTAATCTGATACTTGAATCACTCACTCCAGCTTTTTCCACATATACTACCAACTATGTTATGAACAATTTGGAGTATAATATGACCCAAGTGTTAAATGAGTTGCAGAATTTTGAATCACTCAATAAGATTAATTCAAAAGTAGAAGAAACAAATGTTGTTGATTCTAAACCTTCCTCTTCAAAAGGAAAAAATAAGAAGGGAAAGAAATCCCATGACAAGGACAATGACAAACAAGAAAGGAAGCCTAAAAAGTCATCGAAAGGCAAGGTGATCAAAGAAAACAAAGCTTCCAAGAAAAAGCAACCCAAAGAGCCATGCTTTCATTGTGGAGTTGAGGGTCATTGGAAGATAAAATATCCTAAATATCTCTCAGACCCAAAAGAAAAGAAGAAAGTATTGATTTACTTTTTTTAGAATCCTATTTAGTGGAAGATGATACATCATCCTGGATTTTTTATTCTGGTGCCACTAACCATGTTTGCTTTTCTTTACAAATTCTTAGTTCTTCGAGGGAACTTGCTGATGAGGAGGTGACTATGAGGGTTGGTAGCGGTCAGGTCATCTCTGCCAAAGCAGTTGGAACAACTCGTCTGGAATTTTATAAAAATAAATTTCTTGTTTTAGACAATGTTTATTTTATTTCTAGATTTACAAGGAACTTAATTTCAGTTTCTATGTGGCATGAACAAGGTTTCGATATTTCATTTAATAATAATTCGATTGTTATCTCAAGATCTGGTATTGAAATATGTCATGCAAAATCCAATGATGGGATGTATAAACTCAAGGCAAAAGAGCGATTTATATACAACTATAAAATGTTTAAAGTTGCAAACCCAAGATCTATCAAATGTCTAAAAACTTATTCCGACAGTGAAACATATCTATGGCATTTAAGATTGGGGAATATTGGTTTGGATAGAATTAAAAGATTAGCAAAGGAGGGACCTATAAGAGAATCAACTGTTGGTTCTCTTACAGTCTATGAATCTTGTCTCGAAGGCAAGATAACCAAAAGACCTTTCTCTGGAAAGGGCTCAGGAGCCATAGAACCACTTCAACTCGTACACACTGGTGTGTGTGGATTACTTAATGTGCAAACTAGAGGAGGGTTTGAAAATCTTGCCACCTTCATTGCAAGAAGCCATGAACGTAGAAATGGAATCGATGTATTTCAATTTCATCTGGACTCTTGAAGATCTTCTTGAAAATGTTAAACCTATTGGTTGCAAATGGATATTCAAGAGACAAAGAGGAGTAGATGGGAAATTGGAAACTTTCAAAGCTAGGCTTGTAGCCAAGGGTTACACTCAGAGAGAAGGGGTAGATTATGAAGAAACTTTTTCTCTTGTAGCCATGCTAAAATCCATACACATAATCTTGTCCATAGTTGTTTTCATGGATTATGAAATATGGAAAATGGACATTAAGACAACTTTTCGGCATGGCTATCTTGACAAAACCATTTATATGTCTCAACTAGAAGGGTTCATTTATGGACTCAAACAAGCTTTGAGATCTTGGAATCTGAGATTTGATGATATAATAAAAATGTATGGTTTTGAACAAAACGTTGGTGAGCCTTGTGTCTACAAAAAAATCAAAGATGGTATCATGGTATTCCCGGTTCTTTAAGTTGATGACATCCTACTGATTGATAATGACGTGGGAACATTGACAAAAGTGAAGAAATGGCTAGTCGAGCAATTCCAAAAGAAAGATTTGGGAGATGCAAACTATGCTATAGGCATAAAGATCATTCAGGATCATCATACCAAAGTTTTGGCTCTGTCTCAATTTACTTATATAGATAAGGTACTGGAGATATTCAGTATGAAAATTCCAAGAAGGGTGATATGCCAACCCGTCATGGAATTATCCTTTCTAAAGAGCATTGTCCTAAAACACCTTAAGAAAAAGTGGATATGAGACAGTATCTGTAACGCCCTAAACTCCAGGGACCGTTACGGTGTGCCTTTTAAACAGTGCTAAATTCGCTAATCGAGTCATTTGGCCATAATCGTGTGAGTAAGTATGATTAGCGGTTTAGGGATTAAAATTTTTGGTTAAGATATAACGTTTCACTAAAATGTTTAATGTATAGATTAGGATCCCAAAAATAGAATTTAAAGGTCTATTACAAGAAAATATTTACAACCAGCCATTCTAAGCGGCAAAAGAAGGTTTAACCCTAGTTCCTCTTTCAACCCTTGGCCGTGGCGGTCGAGCAGCCGCATATGTACACATCGTGACCTAAGCTCTCCAACTTAAGGATGGTCTAGCTTTCATTTGCTGTACCTGCACCACATAACACCCGTGAGCCGAAGCCTAGCAAGAAAACCCAATATGCTCATGAACAGTCATATCATGACATCAAATCATATCTGGCATGCCTAGGAAATATAGCTCTATTCAAGCATGCAAATAAGTTCAGACAATGCTAGGGAATCTAGGATAAGAAATCATGCCCTCCTGATTGGAGGATTATTAAGTCAATCTTAATTAGATGAGTGATTTAACACTGGAGGTTCTGGTAAACCATAATGAGTGACTGACAAGGAAGTCACCACGGGGCTTAGCACCCACAGCTACACAGGCGTTCCTTGACCTTGGCAAATCTTCGTAAGAAACATATCACAATACCATCATCCAGGATGATCACAAATCCCATTCAAATAATCATTCGAATGCTCTGTCCATCTAATTCATCAAGACACTCAACATTAATTACCATCTCAAATTATAACTCAGCACTCCCAGTGCCCTTATCCAATATAGTAGTCTTCTGAACAACCTTCGCCCTGGTCTCTAACTTGTACTGACCAGATCCAAGATCCACCTTAGAGAATGTCATATTAATCACTAATTGAGTCTTTAGTTCTTACAACTCTGCTGAGCCATTCAATACAGTGCCCTAAATTTGATTCCATTCCTGGCACCAATCAAACCACCATTTATCTTTTTATAAAAGTAATCCTGGCAGATCCCCTGGAAGCACATCCAGAAATTCACAGACTACTCCAGTCTATCCAGATCCCGCTGGCACAATCTAAGTGGTATCCACCACACTAGCTAAGAGTTTCATGCATCTCCCTGCCATAAAACTCTAGCTCTCAATATAGATATCATCAGCATACAAAATCCATGCACAGTGCCAACTGTCACAAGGCTTCCCACTCTTAAACCCAAGAGTTACTATCCTTTCCTTACCATTTAACATTTCCCCTCACTTGACTAACCAATCTGAATCCAGGATCATCTCAAAATCAATCATAACCAACCTCATCATATCAACTGATGAGTCATTTCCACAATAATTCACCTCATCTTTTAAATCACCCGTACAATAGCACTTTCCCATCATAACATAACCATGCAATCTGTATAATAACTCCATGTTTTCTCTAGATGTAACAAGCAAAGAACAACATGGTACTAAAAATAATCAGTATCACTCAAAAATCAGAACTAGAAAACTGACCTGCCACCCCTGAGGAACTAGTCCAATCTCAAATTCTGACTGCATCGGAACGAACACTCGAGCTAGAGTCGAGTTGTCCATCCCCTTTTGCTCATCCTCTCTTAGCCTTGGGCAGTCCTTCTTGAAATGCCTTACCATATCACATAAGAAACATGTATTTGCTCTGCATTCTCCCAGATGATGCCTCTTACACCGAGCACATACTGGATAAGTCTTCCAGCTTTCCTTCTTGCTTGCTGCAATAAATGGAGGCATCACTGCTTGAACTCTATGCTCTCCAGCACTCTTCTTCTCAATTTGATTTCATGTGCTCTCCACAGCAAGAACCTTCCCTACCACTTGAGCATAGGTGGAGGTTTCATGCACTGGGCAACTCTAATGCCCTGAGCTATTTTGGAATTCAACCCCTGAATAAACAGTTCCTTCCGAGCTACATCTATGGGTACCATGTCAAAAGCGAACTTGGCCAACCCATTAAATCTGTTAACATACTCGGTTACTGTTGCATTTCCATAAACCAGGTTCAGAAACTCAATCTTCTTAGCAATCTTGGCTGCATCACAGTAATATTTGTCATTAAACAACTACCTAAATTCTTTCCAATCCATCACAGCTGTGTCTCGTGTCTGGGATACTACTTCCCACCACGTCCGGGCATCATCTCGCAATACATATGTCGCACAGATCACCCTATCGTGACCCACCAGCCCCATACTGTCCAGAATGGAACTGATCATGCCCATCCATTGCTCAACTCTGAATGGATCTAGGCCTCCCTCAAAGACTAGAGGGTAATACTCTTGAAATCTTCCACAGAGAAACTCCCATCTGCTCTCAATCCTAAGCTGAGCCAAAACTGGTGCCACTCCTAGCAAAACAAAGGAAGAATGTTTCCCGACAGGTTCCGCTATTGCTTCAGACACTTGATCTCTTCCTCATGTCTCTGCAATCTTGATTGCAAATCTGAGAACATCTGCTGAAAATTCATAGGAGCAGATGAAGAACTAAAACCCTAGCTGTAACTCCCAACCTCTGTATAACCACTACCAGGCCTCATTATCTGCCTTGGATATGAACCTGCTGATTGAATCTGCAGTCAATAACTTGACCCATTAATCACGATGAGCATATCAAGAGCTTTCCCCACGGGAAAAATCTTACCCCACCACATTCACAAACCACTTGCAGTGCTATAAACATGCCCATGGCATTCATACATCAATCATAATCCCTGCTCTTCCAACATTCATATCATGCCTCCAACTCCACCATGCAAATATCACAATTATATATGTTCATGGAGTAGGTAATCATATGATCACATTCATATATATATATATATTCACGGAGCATATAATCATATAGTCAAGAGCCAGGCTCTATCAGAATCTCATGCTCCCTAATACAATGTGCAGGTAAAGCATTTACATTATATTTAAGCAGTTAAGCACATAACTATAGAAATAGTTACCATTCCCTAAGTGAAGCTATCTTCAGTGATGAGTGTAATGCCCAGCTTGTCTTCAGGAACCATAAACCTTGGCTCTATCTGATACCAAGTTGTAACGCCCTAAACTCCAGGGACCGTTACGGTGTGCCTTTTAAACAGTGCTAAACTAACTAATCAAGTCATTTGGCCATAATCGTGTGACTAAGTATGATTAGCAGTTCCCATGATTAAAAACCCATTTTGGCCATTTTTCCCCTTTTGAGCCGCGGCCCCAAACATTATAGCCGCAGCCCCACTCAAGTCAGGCCCAAAATTCTTCTCTGACAGCAATTAGAGCCGCAACTCAAATAGCCCAGCAACCCCAAACCACCAGCTTCTTCAAGCTTGAGCCGCGGCTCAACCTTGAACCCAGCCAAAAAACCTCCATTTCTTCATTTAAAAACCTTCCAAAAACCTACGCAAACATATCCAAATCCCAAAATCAAAGTTCCCAAACATCCCCATGATCCAAAACCAACATAACCCAAGCCTCAATAAAATCAAAAACTCATCAAAACACAAAATCCAATTCAAGGTTATAAACTTTAAAAACATAGAACTTAAAACTTGAATTACCTCCGATTGAGTTGTTCCCAACAAAATCCTCTGGCTAATAAGCTTCTAATCTTCCCTAGGATCGCTATGCCACGATCCTCGCTTGAATCCGAGTCCTAGAACTCAAGTTTCCTTCGAAAATGCGATCGGAAGAGGAATATGGAACTTAGAGGGAGAAAGAACTTACTAAATGTTATTTTTATTTCTTAAAAGGTTACTTCAAGCTTAAGTTGCCTCAAAGAAAACCTAACGCTTGGGGTCCCAAAAACGTCCCGGGGGGCAAAATAGTCAAAAACTCCAGAATTTCCCCCTGATCTTATTAACTCCCAATTTATCATCAAATACTTTTTCCTATTACCCAATAACCCGATAATGTGCTAAATACCCCTTGAATCACTCCGAGTCAATAATAAATCTCATTGTGACTTTCCCACTAGCTTACCTCCTAGGATCGTCTTGTGCTGAGTAACCCTAGCATAACCAAATAATATTGAAGCACCACGCACATATCACATATATGCCAAACATGCCCAAAATGGCCAAAATTTGAAAATCACCCAATTTATCAGAAATGGGTTCACATGCATATTGAATACACCTAACACATGCATATAATCATTTAATAACATAATAAATCAATTATGGCCCTCCCAGCCTCCTAATCAAGGTCTTAAACCTTATTAGGAAATTTGGGGCATTACAGTAACCCTACGCCTCTATGGTAGGTGGTCTAATGCACATTATGCTGTGTAAAAGATCTGACATTTGTTATGCAGTAGGGATAGTCAATCATTATCAATCCAATCCTTGATTGAGTCATTGGATTGAGGTCAAGAATATTCTCAAGTATCTTCGAAAAACTAGAGAATACGTGCTTGTATATTCAGGTAGTGACCTAAACCCCACTCGAGACACTGATTCTAATTTCAATCAGACAGAGATAGTTAGAAATGGACTTCTGAATCAGTTTTCACACTTAGTGGAGGAGCAATGGTCTGACATAGTATTAAACAAACCAATATTCGCAGATTCTACCATGGAAGCCAAGTACATAGTGTCTTGTGAAGCAGCTAAGGAGGTTGTGTGGCTAAAGAAGTTCTATTTTGATCTGGAAATTGTTCCATACATTAATAAGTCACTTGTCCTATACTATGAAAACAGTGGGGTAGTAGCTAACTTGAAGGAATCGAGAAGTCACAAGAGGAGAAAGCATATTGAAAGGAAATATCACTTGATCATGGATATTATTCACAGAGGACATGTAGCAGTTATGAAGAGAGCTTCAAAATATAAACTTGTCAATCCTTTTACTAAGACTTTGTCTACCAAGTCTTTTAAAGATCATGTTAGCAATATGGGTTTGATGGAGATGCCTAATTTATTTTAGGGCAAGTAAGAGATTGTTAGGATTAGTTCCCTTTAAAGCATATGTTTTGAACAATGTTTTGAAGAATAAATAATTGAAATGAATTTTCACACATATTTTTTGTTTATTATTATTATTAGAATAATTTTATATGAATATCGAAAAATTCCCAAATTCGTTATTTTGACCACAATCTTGTATTGGTACGAGAAGAATAAGATGGTAAGGAACAACTTTAAATAGTTCGTAGTAAAACAAAGTTATGCAGAATCTTTGGATTAAATATTGTAAGTATGGTTCACTAGTATTTTGAATACATGTAATCTAGATCTGAATTACTAATGTAGTAGGACATCTTAGTGGAGGTACTTTGTATAAAGTGGATATACATGAACAAGACCCGGTATGTTATTTATACTTAATAATATTGTTTACTTTATAAGTATTAATTAAACATAATAAGATGATCATATACAAATTGATCTTAATCCTGAAGTTATTATAAACTCCTGTTTATATCATATGAGTTGTTTAATTCACTCGTTATGATTTGTTAGAATGATCGGGCTGCAAACTTTTGTTTTGGGAACTCATTGATGTAAATGGTTGGGGACATAATATATAGATGTGAAATCTATACCTTTCCTAGAGGAATTGAATAATGGTTCTCTAAAGGGTTGGTTTTTGGAACTGAAAGGTTATTGAGCTCAAATTCATAAATAAATTTATGAATTAACCTTCACTAGTAAAGTTAGTTGTACTAAAGGAAACAAGATATGATTATAGAGGTTAAACGGTAATTAATTCCTACTTTAATTATGAACCATTAATAAAGGATTGAATTGTATGCAATGATCAAATCGATGCAAACTTTTACTTTTTAAAAGTACTCAATAAATAAATATCTATAATAACAAGAGTGCAATCTCATATTTTTAGTGGAATAATATTGAGATTAATAAATTAAAGTTATTATATTAAAAAGTTTTAATTTATAATCTAAATTTATTGGAGCTTGAAATTATAGGTCCATAGGTCCACAAGATTGTTGTACCAACACTATTCAAAGTAAGAGTTGAAATTGGGAAAAATAAGAAAAATGACATATTTGGAAGAAATTTGTTCTTCACGGTTGAATATGTAATTGAGACAAATTATTTAATTAGTATATTAATTTGTTAAATTAACATTTTAATTAATTATATATTCGAAAATTATTTTTTAATAAAAATGGCATTTTCGAAAAAAAAACATTTAAATAATTATGATAATTAGTTTTATTTATTTAAATAAAGTGAAAATGATATTTCTAATAATTCAAATTGGATTTGAATTTGAAATTATATTTATTATATAATTAATCTGATAAATAAGTTATCACGTTTAGATATTTTTTATTAAATAATAATTAATAGAAAATGGTTGGAACACATCCCCAAAAATAGGGATGTGTTACATGGCAACTACAGTGCATGCACTGTAATTGGCGTGTAACGGAGTCCAAGAATGGGTCTCGCATATTTCTTTTATTTATTTAATAATTTACTTATAATTTGAATTTTGAATGTTGAATTTAAAAATTTTAATTAACTCTTTTATAAATATATTAGATGAAAATAATTTTTAAAACATAAGACTTTTGAGAGAAAGAAAATAGATCGTATTATTTTCTGTATCTCTAAAATCTATCTCAGACCTAATATTCCAAGATCTCATGTGTTGAGAATATCTTGTGAATCAGAAAATTTTCCCTACTATTACTCTACGTGCTCACACACGTCTTGAGGTGTAGAGATACATCTTGGAAGATCTTGGTCTGAGTATTATGAAGAACTGCTTTGGATTGGATGTTTGTTGGAGATACAAAAAGGTTGCGAGGCATCTTGATAGTACGTAAACTGTTAAATCCTCATCTTTTATTTCTCTATGAATAATGTATTGCATGTTAATGGTTACGATTATTTAAAGTTTGTTTAAATATTTTTTTTGAAATCTCTAGGCCCAACACCTCGTGCTTTCTGCTGCGCACATGGTAAACCAGTACCAACATTAACCGCAACATTGAAGAAGCCACGTGGGAAACAGAGGCCAACTTGAAAGAATTTTATCCCCATTTATTTGAGTTTTAGGAGAAAACTTTTATAAATTGTAGGTATTGTAATGCCATGCATTTCGGGCACCTACTAGTATCTAAGAATGGTATTGTCAGCTGTGTATGAATAATAATATATGCTTGAAGAACAAATTTCATGTTGCTAATGTCAACCAAAGTATGGAATGTGTTGTTTGATGAAAAACTGAGCATTTAGGTCCCGGACCGAAATGGAAAACTTATTTGGGTAAATTCTAGGATTAGTTATTATTTGAGAAGCATAATTATTGAAAAATATTTTTGAGCATTAAGTTATTGGACTAAATTTTATTATGGTCAAAAAGTATTATTTTTGTATGAAAAATCTCTAAAAATGCATTTTTGTAAACATCTCTAGAATCAATTAACTAAACTAGGATTAATTAAAAAATAAACAAAATTTCATTAAGATTAGTGTTGGGCGACAACTTAAGGGGTAGAGTAGTAATTTTAGGTTCCAATTTACATCATATAAAAGGTAAAATAGTCAAACGGTCTTAGTTTTTACCAATTGCAATATTTTTTTTATATATTTTTCTCTCCAAAATTCTCTCTAGTCGACTACCCTAGGTGCTCTCCTCTAATTTTTTTTTCACAAATCATCACTAAAAATCTCAATCTCTTACCTCCTTCCCTATATACACAAGCTATAACCACTAAAGGTAAAAAGCTAGAGTTTTCTTTGTCTAACTTTTATGTTTTGTTGATTTCTTTCCTTTGATGAATTTGTTAGCTTGTGTAATCTAATTGTTGGGATTGTAGGTAGTGTAAATATGAAGCTTATAGGTTGAGCAAAGGAATAGAAGTTCTATAGGTCATCCAAGTTTAATAAAAAATTCTACAAGAGGTATATGGTCACCTCCATCATATTTATGTTTGGATTTTGAATAATCTGCAAGTTTGAGTAGTATGATGCATTTAAATCCTTTATTGGAACTGTAATAATTCTGGTTTGTTGGCTAATCCTACATGCATAGATATTTGGATAATTATTTAGTGATGGAATCCAACATTGCATAGGCAAACTATGATTTTATGTGAGAAAATGTTTAAGACTTGGTTTTATTGTGGATTTTGGTTCAAGTCGGGACTTAGTTGGAAACTCATAGCAACAGTTATGGATTTTATAAGTTTAACCTATAGTTTAGGAATATTAATTATTACATAAGGTTTGATTAATATTGCTGGTCCTAGATATATTATTTATTATAACCTAAGGTTTAGATAGAGCCATTAAGAGCATGACACTTGTCATAATCATGATTATTAAGGAATTAAGTATAATGATGAACAGTTTTAATAAAAGAAAGATCTAGAAGCTCTAGAACCTTCCAGCAGCTGTTAGGATCATATTATGACTCAGTCAAAGTTGTTTATCCAATTAAAATTATGCTGAAAAAGTGCAAATACGTGTTTAATATATCCACGTATGCCGATATATCGCCTACGAAAGATACGGAAAACACGTCGACTTTGCACGAACGATCGAACAAACCTCAGGAATATAGGAGGAGGTGATATATCGCCTAGGGTAGGCGATATATCGGCTCTATGAGTATAGTTTTTGAATGTTTGACTTTTTGAATTATAAAAATAGCCTTAACCACTTAGACTTGCCTTTGAACGATTTTGACCGAGTTCTGGGTGTCAGTTGAACGAAAATTCAAATCTTTTTCATTTTATAATCATTTATTTATTCAAATTAAAAGGAGTTAGTTTCACTCCTTGAACTCTATAAATAGGACCTATTTCTTAGCCATTTCCTTCATTCTTCAAGCATTTGATCAGAGCTTCCAAGGTGCTAGAGTTATTATAGAGATATACACTTGGGTTTTTGGTTAAAGCCTTTTCATTCTAAGCTTTTATAAACACTTGGGAAGTGAGAAATAGTGTGATTTTGGTATTGAGGTTTAGACCAATTCATAAGGTCATTCAAGGTATTCCTATTCCTTAAGTTCAGTTCTATATAATTCTTTAGTTTTCTTTTATTCAGATCCTAACTCTTGTTATTGATTCTTAATTAGGTATTTAAGTTCTTGAAACTTAAGGTTCTTCTTGGTAAGTTTCTTCTTGATGGTTTAGTTCCCATATTCATCTTTATTCTTAAAGATTCTCACCCTTTTCTAATGTTGGTTTATAGGAGTTTCTAAATCCCATTCTTGTTCCCAAATATCCCAGCTTTTGGTACGAAAAATAGGATAGACTTTATGTGGTTATATGTTATGTTTATGTTTATGTTATGTTATGATATGTATATGTATAGTATATTATATAGTCCTTTGGCATATGACTTGTCTAGCTAGCAAGCCCCAATAATTTATGGGCATATGACTTGCTTAGATAGCAAGCCCCACAAAATTTCTGGGCATATAACTTGCGTAGTTAACAAGCCCCAAGAAGTATGATGGTCATTGTAGTCCTATATGATATATGATATATGATATATATTATAGATAGTCATATGTTTTATAGTGAATGATATAGTCTTATGCTTATGAATTATGATGTGTGTTTTTTATAGATTTTTCCTTGTTGGGCATTAGGCTCACTCCTTTATTTTTTTTAATGTGATGCAGGAAAATAGATATGGAGGCAGAAGGATTCTTGGTAGCTTGACTTGTGTGTTGAGGATGAATGGACTGCGTGTCGATCGAGGACGACGTTATTTATTTTTAGTCTTTTAAATTATGTTTTCTTAATGTAATTTCGCAATTAGTATTTAAAATTATGTTTTATGTTTTGTAAACAATGAGATCCCATACAATATCTCATTTTATTTTACACTTTTATGTTATTGATACAATATTATTTTAGAGTTTTGAATAAAGTTATGATTATTTCTTATGTATGTTTTCTCCAAAAGTAGTAGCTATGTCTAGTAGTTTTATTGGTCCAAGGTCTTAGAAATAGTTGGGTCATTACAGTTGGTATTAAAGAAACGATCCATTTGCATGAAGTTCTCCTTGATACACACGCTCATGCTCCGAATCTAACCGCCAATGTAAGTGTTTATGTTATAGTTATTATGTTTAGCTAACGTTTTTGCCTTATGTTTTCAGTTAAGAATGGATGGAGCCTTAACCTATGAGGATATCTGAGCCATTAAGGCCTTGAAAATAATTAGAGAACCAAGAAATACAGTAGGAGTGCTAGAAAGAATCACTCGAAGATTACTCTTATTCCACAATGAGATAGGTCACCTCCAAACAACTAAGCAAATCATGATGAGAGCTACCGAGCAATATGTTTTAGTAATTAGACTTTTTAAAGATTATCCTACTGTAATTGCAGCTTTAGAAGAAATATGGGAGCCAATAGATAATGAAGATGAATTACCGATAGCTATGAGATATTATTTTCTCATACTTAGGTTCACCTCTAAGATAGAATTCCAATTCACAGATGAGCAGAAACATAGAATCTTTACGAATCTTCCTAGAGGAAATTTTGAGGCTCAAGATAATGATGATTATGAGGAGATAGATGATGATATGTTAGATAAAGGGTTAGATGTAGAAGACCCTGATTTTTAGATTATAATAGTTTCTTTATTTATTTTATTTATTATCTTTGCATTTATGATTTACATAGTGAAAACCTTTTTCCAAATAAATATCATTGTTATTTTTGAATGACATGTATGCGTTTGATTTTTTTTTACAATCATAATAAATAATAAATTTAATAAATAATGACCAAGTTCGGTGAGGGTAGATACAAATCAATGAACCGGGTTCTATATTGAGAGTTAGGGGGCCATAATAATGGGAACAATTTTACTGATCCCAGCCCTCCCTCCATATGGTTAACTTTGGAACAACGACGAGTTTCGAGTTTCGAGCCTGAGAATTAAGTCATATAGGATGATTAGAAACACACTTAGAAAATAATGGCTTATTTTTCTAAGTATAGAAACACATCCTAATGATAAAGAAGGCTTATATAAATTTTCATAAGAAATCATAATTAATAGGTCCGAGTTATGTTTTCTTAGATTAAGTTTTGTTTTAGAGCCTATTAGGGTAAGTTCTAACAAGTTTTTCTCGACTGTTAGAACTCTATTGAAGATGTCGCTCAGAAGGTCTGCATGCTCCAATGCCAATGCCTCCAACGTCGCTCCTGAGACTAATGAAGCCCCTCCAATTCGCAAAAGGGGAGCGCGTGCTACCACTACAGCTGCTAACCGAAGTGCACCACCGCCGCCAGTGGACAACACTGTAGAAATTGCCAGACTATGACAGCAAGTTGGGGAATTATTGCAGCAACAGCGACAACAGACTCGGACTCAACCTCTGCCTCCGCCGCAACCACAACCTCAGCAAATGGCTCCAGCACCCCAACAAATAGGTCCATATGGAGGATGGTCAATGGCGAATATGCGCCCTACCTAGCTCAGTACGATCGGTTTTGTAAGCAACACGCTCCAAACTTTGAAGGGACAACAGATCCCTTCGAGGCAGAAGAATGGCTCAGAAATGTAGAGCCGATCCTAGCGCACATGAATCTCGGCAACGCAGACCGCATATCCTGCATTTCATCTCTACTAAAGAAGGATGCTAGAATATGGTGGGACTTAGTTCAACAAACTCACGATGTCGCCACCATGACATGGACCAGATTTGTGGAGTTGTTCCACAAGAAGTACTACAGCTCGACAATCATCGTCGATCAAGGAGTTCACTAGTCTGAAACAATGCAACTTGACGGCAGCAGAGTATGCTCAGCAGTTCGACAGATTAGCCAAGTTTGCACCAGAGTTGGTTCCAACTGAATTTCTGAGGGTTACAAAGTTCGTTAGAGGACTTAGACCAAAGATTGAGCTAGGGGTTAAGCTAGCAAACCCTGGAAATATTACTTATGCCGATGTTCTAGAAACGTCTATAGAAGTAGAAAGGCTTTAGGCAAACGTTAGTAAGCCTGAGCCTAAGCAGCAAAGTCAACCTCAGAATGGTCCGAACAACAACCACAACAACCATCAGTCTAGCAACAACAATAATGGTCAGAAAAGATGGCATCCTAACAATAAGCAGTCAGACAACGACAAAGGAGCACGTACAAACAATGGAGGCAACAAGTTGGGTTATGTAGAATACCTACAATGCTCTAAGTGCCAAAAGAAACATCCTAGTGAGTGCCATGCAAACACCAAGGGATGCTACAATTGTTGTGCCTGAACTATTCGGTAGATTCCCACGCGTTACGCACCCGTTCGCCACTTTGTTCTCAACTGTTCCCGCCCAGATCAAGCCAGAAGAGAGAAAAAGGACAACAAGATGGTTCTTGCCAGAGTCTTTGCTTTAACCTAGGGAGAAGCTGACGCTAGCAATAAAGTGCTCACAGGTCAGATTCCTATCCTCAATAATGTATGTTCAATATTATTTGATTCGGGAGCCACTCACTCGTATATCTCGTTAGGAATGATAGAGAAATTAGACAAACCTTGTGAAAGATTTAGAACTAGGTTTGTGGCGAAATTTCCTTCGGGTGAAATAGTCCTATCATCACGGATATTACGAGGCGTTCCGATCAAAATTGAGGATGTAGAACTAGAAGGAGACTTGATAGAATTAGAGATCAAAGACTTCGACGTGATACTGGGAATGGATTGGCTAGCAAGGCATGGCACAACCATCGACTGCAAATGCAAGAAAGTGACGTTCGAGTCTTCTGACGGTCAGAGATTATGTTATATAGGAAAAGTTTCAGGGCTACGCACACCGCTTATTTCATCTCTCAAAGCTCAAAGGATGATAGAAAAAGGGTTTCACACATTCTTATCCATCGTCACGGATGTGGAAAAGGAAACACCACTAATGGTTGGAGACGTCTGCATCATAAAGGAATTTCCAGAAGTATTTCTTGACGACTTACCTGGGATGCCGCCGATTCGAGAAATTGACTTCATAATCGAGCTAGTACCGGGCACTGAGCCTATCTCAAAGGCACCATACCGGATGGCACCTACTGAACTCAAGGAGTTAAAGACGCAGCTACAAGAACTCTTAGACTTGGGTTTCATTAGACCGAGCCATTCGCCATGGGGAGCACCGGTTCTATTTGTGAAGAAGAAGGATGGAAGTAAGCAGATGTGTGTAGATTACCGCGAGCTGAATAAGGTAACGATTAAGAATAAATATCCGCTACCCTGGATTGATGACTTGTTTGATCAACTCCGAGGAGCAACTATATTTTCAAAGATTGATCTACGGTCCGGGTATCACCAGCTCAAGGTACGAAAAGAAGATATTCCCAAGACAAATTTTAGAACTCGTTATGGACATTATGAGTTTCTAGTTATGTCGTTTGGTCTACCAACGCTCCAGCCGCATTCATGGATTTAATGAATAGGGTCTTTAAGGATTAGTTGGACAAATTCGTCGTAGTATTCATCGACAATATTATGGTGTATTCAAAGGACGAAGTCGAGCACGAGGAACATTTAAGGATGACCTTGTTACGACTAAAAGAGCATCAACTTTATGCCAAGTTCAAAAAGTGCAAATTTTGGCTTTCACAAGTAGCATTTCTCGGCCACATAGTATCCAAGGAAGGAGTTGCAGTAGACCCATCTAAGGTAGAGGCTGTGAAGGATTGGCCAAGACCTAAGACCACATCGGAGGTAAGAAGTTTTCTGGGACTAGCAGGTTATTATCGAAGGATTAGAGGGATTTTCTAAGACAGACACTCCGCTTCCCAACCTAACCTGGAAGCAACAAAGGTTCGACTGGACAGATAAGTGTGAAGAGAGCTTCCAGTTGCTTAAGGATAAGCTATGCTCAACACCAGTACTTTGTGTACCGACACCCAACAACAAATTTGTAGTCTACTACGATGCGTCAAAGTAAGGATTGGGTTGTGTACTGATGCAGAATGACAAGGTAATAGCCTACGCCTCAAGGCAGTTAAAGGAATACGAGCAACGCTATCCAATGCACGATATGGAGTTGGAAGTGGTGGTCTTTGCATTAAAAATATAGCGCCATTATCTTTATGGAGAACGGTGTGAGATTTATACGGACCACAAAAGCTTAAAGTATTTCTTCACTCAAAAGGTGCTTAACATGAGACAGCGCAGGTGGTTAGAACTAGTGAAGGATTATGACTGTGAAATCCTATACCACCCGAGAAAGGAAAACATAGTTGTTGATGCGCTAAGTAGGGAGTTATGGAAGTCTAACAGCATTAGCTGGAATAGAAAAGCCCCTACAGCAGAAGGTGATCAATGTCAGAATAGAAGTAGTCATTGGTAAACTAGCTAACTTGTCCGTTCAGTCAAGTCTGTTAGAAGATATACAGATTGGGCAAAGGCATGATGACACATCAATAGCACATATGGATGCAGTTAAAGAAGGAAAGGCCACAGATTTCTCAATCTCAGGACATGGGTTTTTAAGATTTAAGGACCGGGTATGCGTGCCGAATGATCAAGGGATTAAGATGAAGATTTTGGAAGAAGCTCACAATCCCCCCTACTCAGTTCACCTAGGGTCGACCATGATGACTCACAATCTTAAAGCATTGTATTGGTGGCCAGGAATGAAGAAAGATATAGCAGAGAATGTATCTAAATTCCTAGTATGCCAACAAGTGAAAGCAGAACATCAGCGGCCTGCAGGCATATTGCAACCACTTAGTATTCCAAAATGGAAATGGGACGACATAGCCATGGATTTCGTGATGGGTTTGCCACGAATGAAAAAGCAAAATGACTCGGCTTGGGTAGTAGTAGATAGACTAACCAAGTTAGCTCATTTCCTGCTTGTCAAGTCTACGTACACAGCAGATCAATACGCAGATTTTTATGTCCAAGAAATAGTACGACTACATGGAATCCCTAAGACCATAGTATCTGATAGAGGATTGGTGCTTACATCGAGATTTTGGTGAAGCTTGCAGCAAGCCATGGGTTCCAAGTTAAGTCTTAGTACGACATTTCATCCTCAGACCTATGGTCAGTCCGAGCATACCATACAAATTTTAGAGGATATGTTGCGCGCTTATGTACTTGATTTCGGAGGATCATGGAGTAAGTATTTGCCGCTGATAGAATTCTCCTACAACAATAGCTACCAGTCAACGATCGGGATGGCACCTTATGAGTTGCTTTATGGAAAAAGGTGTCGATCGCCGTTACATTGGGACGAGGTAGGAGAAAGGCAAATTCTTGGTCCCGAAGCTGCTAGAGAAGCTCCAGATGCAGTAACGCTGATTAGAAAGTGAATGCTCGCTGGTCAAAGCCGTCAGAAAAGTTATGCTGATGCCAAGCAGCGTGATGTGGAATTCAAAGTCGGAGATCAACTCTTCCTAAAGATATATCCTATGAAAGGAGTGAAGCGGTTCGAGAAGAAAGGCAAGCTTAGTCCCCAGTTTATAGGTCCTTTTGAGATATTGGACAAAGTGGGAGTAGTTGCATATAGATTAGCCCTACCGCCAGCTCTAGCAGATAGCCATAATGTGTTCCACATCTTAATGCTTCGTAGATATGTGTCAGACCCATCTCACGTCCTCAAGTATGATATGATAGCACTCCAGAAAGACTTGAGTTACGAGGAATGACCGGTTAGAATAATAGATAGAGGGATGAAGGAATTACGGTCCAAAAGTATTCTGATAGTCAAGGTCCTATGGAATAATAGTTCTGAAAGGGAGGCAATGTGGGAGTTGGAAGAGGACATGATAGCACGGTATCCGGAATTGTTTGGTAAGTAAATTTCGGGGATGAAATTCTTTTAAGTAGGGGAGAATTGTAGTGTTCTGGAGTATTTACTTAACTAGCTAGATAGTAATAGTAGTTAGTATTAGTTAGTAGTATGTTAGTTATTATGGATTTTGGTTCAAGTCGGGACTTAGTTGGAAACTCATAGCAACAGTTATGGATTTTATAAGTTTAACCCATAGTTTAAGAATATTAATTATAACATAAGGTTTGATTAATATTGCTAGTCCTAGATATATTATTTATTATAACCTAAGGTTTAGATAGAGCCATTAAGAGCATGACACTTGTCATAATCATGATTAATAAGGAATTAATTATATTGATGAATAGTTTTTAATAAAAGATAGATCTAGAAGCTCTAGAACCTTCCAGCAGCTTTTAGGATCGTATTATGACTCAGTCAAAGCTGTTTATCGAATTAAAATTTTGCTGAAAAAGTGCAAATACTTGTTTAATATATCCACGTATGCCGATATATCGCAGCATAGGGGTTGATATATCGCTTACGGAAGATACAGAAAATACGTCAACTTTGCACGAATGATCGAAAAAACCTCGGGAATACAGGAGGAGGCGATATATCGGCTCCACGAGTATAGTTTTTGAAAGTTTGACTTTTTGAATTTTAAAAATAGCCTTAACCACTTAGACTTGCCTTTTAACGATTTTGACCGAGTTCTGGGTGTCAGTTGAACAAAAATTCAAATCTTTTTCATTTTATAATCATTTATTTATTCAAATTAAAAGGGGTTAGTTTCACTCCTTGAACACTATAAATAGGACCTACTGCTCAGCCATTTCCTTCATTATTCAAGCATTTGATCAGAGCCTCCAAGGTGCTAGTGTTATTATAGAGATATACACTTGGGTTTTGGGTTAAAGACTTTTCATTCTAAGCTTTTATAAACACTTGGGAAGTGAGAAATAGTGTGATTTCGGCATTGAGGTTTAGACCAATTCATAAGGTCATTCAAGGTATTCCTATTCCTTAAGTTCAGTTCTATATAATTCTTTAATTTTCTTTAGTTTCTTTTATTCAGATCCTAACTCTTGTTATTGATTCTTAATTAGGTATTTAAGTTCTTGAAACTTAAGGTCCTTCTTGGCAAGTTTCTTCTTGATGGTTTAGTTCCCATATTCATCTTTGTTCTTGAAGATTCTCTCCTTTTTCTACTGTTGGTTTATAGGAGTTTCTAAATCCCACTCTTGTTCCCAAATATCCCAGCATTTGGTACGGAAAATAAGATAGACTTTATGTGCTTATATGTTATGTTTATGCTTATGCTTATGTTATGTTATAATATGTATATGTATAGTATGTTTTATAGTCCTTGGGCATATGACTTGTCTAGCTAGCAAGCCCCAATAATTTATGGGCATATGACTTGCTTAGATAGCAAGCCCCACAAAATTTATGGGCATATGACTTGCTTAGTTAACAAGCCCCAAGAAGTATGATGACCATTGTAGTCTTAATGATATATGATATATGTTATAGATAGTCATATGTTTTATAGTGTATGATATAGTCTTATGCTTATGAATTATGATGTATGTTTTTTATAGATTTTTCCTTGCTGGACAGAAGGCTCACTCCTTTATTTTTTATAGTGTGATGCAAGAAAATAGATATGGTAGCGGAAGGATTCTTGGTAGCTTGGTTTGTGTGTTGAGGATGAATGGAATGCGTGTCAATCGAGGACGACGTTATTTATTTTTAGTCTTTTAAATTATGTTTTCTTAATGTAATTTCGCAATTAGTATTTAAAATTATGTTTTGTGTTTTGTAAACAATGGGATCCCATACCATATCACATTTTATTTTACAATTTTATGTTATTGATACAATATTATTTTAGAGTTTTAAATAAAGTTATGATTATTTCTTATGTATGTTTTCTCCAAAAAGTAGTAGCTATGTCTAGTAGTTTTAATGGTCCAAGGTCTTAGAAATAGTTGGGTCATTATTTACCAGCGTTTTTGTCAACAACACTGAGTTAATTTAAATGATAGAAAAGAATTATAACAAACATAAATCAAGAAAATGACACTAAATATTTTATAGTGGTTCGGCCCCAAGAATTGGAAATGACCTACTTTTATTCATCAAAGAAGTCTCGAACTCAAGATCAAGAGAAAACAAGGTTCAACTGAGTTTCTTAAGATGAAAAAAGAATACAATTTGAAGAGTTTTGTACGTAAAGTGCTTACAAAATAAAACTCTAGCTTTTCATCTCGTATTTTTACTTGGTGTTAATGATTGAATGAACCCCTTATTTATAGAGAGTCTTAGTAGGCTATGGGCCTTTACAAGAAAATCTAGGCCCTACACGTGTGAGTGTGGGATGAGTACATTCAGTTACATATTCAAAAAATATAGTAATAATACAATTTAAATATCAATTACATAAATATATTGAGATATTTGATGGTCTCTCGTGAAACCAGATCTTTAGGTTAAAGCTTCTTGCTCATCGAGCAAGTCTTGTACTCTGAGCTACTTCATGGGATGGTGCTAGTTTGCTCCATCATCAGGCAGGTGACTAAATCTTTGATAAATAATCTTTTATATTCTGACGTAGCCTTCTCGAGCAGCTACTCCTTCCGACCAGCTCTCTGAATTTAATGTGGTATGACAATACGTGTCTCTTTCCAAGAAGCCACGTCATCAAGTCAAAATTGGGTTAAACAGAAACGTTTAGAAAGGTTTTTAAATGGTCAAGTTATGATTTTTGTGAAATTGGTTTGCAATCTGGTAAATGGATTTAAAAAACTATACAAAAAGCCAACTTTGGACTGCGAGTTCTATGGATTAATTAATGTATTTTTTGCTAATTTTTGGAATGAACATTATTTTGATATTGGTAAAGCAATTGGAAGCTAAAACTAGCTTTTGGATAACCATGTTTGGGAATCCATTTCACTAAGTAAAAATTATTCAAATGACATAATTTTTTGTCTAGATAATGTTTACATATCCTTGTATGGACCTAAGAAATTTTAGACCTAAATAATGAACCAAATGGATTTTATAAATTTCTAAAATTCAATAGAAAGATTAGTTTTCGATGGGTAGTTTTGAAGGGGGACTTTTGAAAATAGTTTTCACCAAGTAAAAATTATTGTTTTTGTATAAATTGGCAAGGAACTTCTTAGAATAGCCAAGATTGGTTCTGAAAAGTTTGAAAATTTTCAATGTTACAGTTTTCAAAATATAATTTTCTAAAGTAGGCAACTTAGAACTAAAACTAACAAATTTTTACACTTAGAAAAAATTGGAAATTTTCTAAAGTGTTTTGCTAAGAAAATGTAATTTAATCTATGTAATTATAGTTTTGAGTTTAGCATACTAAATAATTATTGAGGTTAATTTGGATATTAGAAAATTAATATTTTTATTAATTAGTAGATTTGGTTTAATAAAATTAAAAAGGGTCCAAAACCCTAATTTTTCAAAGAAATGGATTAAACTATTTTTTTTTAAATAAAAGAAATTTTCTCTTATTCTTTTTAAAAAAAAACTAAACATAATCAATATATTTATAATTATTTCTTAAGCAAATAAACTAGCTTAATTTAATAAAGTTTTTTATTTAAGTGTTTTACCAAAAAGTGTGAGATTTTTGGTAACTTATCGATGAAATGGTAAAATCGGTAAAGGTTAAATGCTTCCAACACTATAATTTCCCGGCTAGGTCTGATAGTGAAAATGAAGCAAAAAAATTTCGTAAAAAGGTGACTTTCAAATAAATAGACCCGCTGAGGGAATTTTTTTAAAACCTCAAGTGTCGTTATGACTTAAAACATGCGAGGATGAAAATACCATTAGTGGGTATTTGATTGCAACCTTAATGACCAAAGTAGAATGATAATATACTATAATACCATAATTAATCTGAGTTCACTGTATGTTAGTTATAGTGTTGGCTAACAAGGTGGAATTCTCTGTGGAAAGATTGCATTTGCACAACAAAGGACATCTTGTAAGTTATTCTATGATTTATATGTGCGCAACATGAATTAACTAGTGTATTGCTTGCTAGAAGTAGGGCTTATGGGCTAGTAAGAGAGAGACATGACTCATTTAGAGACAATGACTAGGCGGCACTTATGCTCCACATTTGATTTTAACATTGATGGTTTCCATGTTGTCATATATTACGAATGATTTCTGACTATTTAGTGACCGGGTAGACAATATCTACCTTTGATATTATTGGGTTACCTCATGAGTATGTGGACGATTTTTAATTTTTGTATTATTGGGCAGACGGTTTCTGATTGGCCCATGAGTGCATGGACAGTTTCCACCTAATTATATTTAAAGCAGACAATTTCTACCTAGTCACTCATTGTGCAAACATTTTAGCCCTTGACATTATCGACCCGGTTGTCTACCCTGAAAATTGGTGTAGTACCCTAATTTAACTAGGACATATTCTTTGAATAAGCATTTCAAATGCTAAAGAAATTAGACTTTATAAATAATTCAGATCCGAGTTTTCATAAATAAAAGATGCAATTTAAATATTTCTGAACATAAATATCATAAAATAGTCGTGGATGCCAAAAATTTGACACGCGCCCGATGCGGGCTCCTTGTCACCAATACCTCGCAATGTCAAAAAGTGAGACTCTTGCCTCCTGCAACTTTGGGTACTTTGTCACAAAGTCCCAGGCGAGACCACATCACAAGGTCCCTTGAAAGACCCTTGCCCTGCACCACGCGGGATAGCTAACTCCCTTGAAAGACCCCTATCTCCCACACAGGGAGGTGCCTCACGAGAGAAGCACATTACACCTAGGTTGGGCCTCGCGCCGGTCACGTTCCAAATTTGCTAAGAAGGCTTAGTGCCTTGATTAGCGTTCCGAGAGGGAAATAATTGATTTAATCGTATTATTACATGATTAACTGCGATATATGTGCATTAATACTTAATTGCATGAGTTATAATATAATGTGAATATATATGCATGTTTAGGTGAATTCAATATGCATGTGGGCCCGTCCTCGTTAATATGGGCATATTTGTAATTTTTAACACGTCGAAGGTATATGTGTATATCTTTGTTATGATTGTGATATGGTTGAGACCACAGTATTGTGGAGATATATTTGAGTTGTGTAGCCCGCAGTGGTCCTAGGGAGCAGATTAGCGAAATAGTCACAACGAGGCCAAATACCCGGCTCGGGATGAGCCTAGGGTTGTTTTGGGAATGTAGTATGTGTTCGGAGTTACCGGGTAATGGTTATCTATTTAGAAATTATTTGGGTATGCTCGGATTAATTTATGATTTATAGGAATACTTGAGGAATTAGCGAAAATGTGGAAAATGACGGATTTACCCTTGGTGGTATTAAAGGGCTAGAATTGAGTTAAGGGGAGTTTTGGTCTTTTCGAATCTGAGGATAGACTTAGACCTTAGAACTTTAGACTCAATCATAAGTAACTTAGTCTCTTAGCCCTTCTTCTTTCTCTCTCTCTTGTGTAACACTCTCTGTCACTAAGGCTTGGAAATTTTTGTGGAACTCTTGGGGAATTGGCTGAGCAATGGAGGATTTGAGGTTGGGAACTTGGGGAAATCAAACTAGGAGGAGGTCTGAGGCAGCTGAGGGTCGAATTCTTGGATTGAGGTAAGGGATCTACTTTGATTTTTGGAATTTTTTTGTTGTAACTTTGGGGGTTCTCTTGAGATATAAACATTAAGTCTGATTTTGGATTTCGGTAAGGCTATGGGGTAGTTTTTGGGGAAGTTAAGTTGATCATGTTGTATTGATATGGATTCTAGACACAATTATGGATTTAAGTTTTGATTTCGTTGGATTTCAGTGCTTTTGGATCGAGAAAAAACACAAGAACTTCTAGTTTCTGGAGCTCGAGCCAGGGCCCTGTTCTTCAGGCATCGCGGCCTGCATGAACCCAGAAGACTTGGAAGTTTCTGAAACCGGCCAGGCGCCGCAGCGTAAGTTGAGGCGCGCCGCAGCCCGTGCCCCCAGAAGAGAGCCTTGGGGTTCTTTAACTTGTTGCGCGCCGTGACACTAGGGTGCTGGGCTGCTTCTCAAATTAGGGTAAATGGGCAAAACAAGATTTTAAGCTCGGGAACTAACATTTAAGGGCTCGGGAAGGATTCTACTACTTGGTTTAGTAGAATTCGAGGTCCTGGAGGCTAAAATATTATTTCAAATTTTTAATTGGTTTAGAGCTTAATGGATATTTATTATTATTACATTGTGACTAGTTTTTACCGCTAAGGCTCGGGTTAGGGGATCGTGCTCGGGATCGCACTATACGGTCACCTTGGGACTCAGGTAAGAAAACTGTTTGTACCCGTAGAGCAGAGCATGGCCCGAATTTTGTTTTTAGTGTTATGTATAAATGTTTATAATTGTTATGTCATGTTTGTGTGTTTATGACTGGTCGGCGAAGGCCGGGAATGGCAATAAGCATGTTGAATGTAGGCCGCCATGGCATGGCCATCTAGGGTGTGGTAATCACATGTTCGGCAAAGATCATGAACTCGGTGCCTGGTAATGCACCGTGGTCGACATAGGCCGCTAAGTGAATAGTCTGATGTAACTGTTTAAAGGTATGCATTTACTGGAATGAATTGTTTTATATGTTATGTGTGTGGAGTTTTCTTTCTGGGCCAAGGCTCACAGGTGCTCTATGGTGCAGGTAAGGGAAAGGGAAAGGCCAATCAAGTATGAGTTAAAGGACATGAAGCGGTGCGTACATGTTTGGCCTGCTTGGCCATCACGACTGGGATAGTATTGAGGAACACTGTACAAACGTTTGATTTTGTCGCTTAGGTCAATTGTACCCTAACTTTTGAGTTGTAAATATATTTTGAAACAATGTTTTGGGATCCCAATGTAACACTTTTATAATTTTAATGAATGTTCAAACCTTTTATACTTAATTTTCATTAATTGAGTCTTCAATTTAATTTAATCACACTTTTTAGTCTAAAACCTTGATTAGCGAGCTAATGGCACATTTTAAAATCACATGGCAACGACTCTAGGGTAGTAGGGTGTCACTGCGCTAGCTGAAGAGCCTTGCACTCAGGTGGTACCTTGCACCAGTAGAGGGTCTCGCGCCCAGGAAGTGCCTCACCCCTAGCAAGTGCCTCGCACCGAGTTGGAACCTCGCGCTAGCAGAGGACCTCACGCATAGGAAGCGCCTCTCACCTAGGAAGGGCCTCGCACCCAAGTGGCGCCTGGCGCCCAAGGAGTGCCTGGAGCCCAGGAAATGCCTCTCGCCAGTGAAAGGGCTTCACATCCAATAGGTGCCTCACGCCCACAAGAAGCACTAGGCACTAGGAGCACGCGTCACGCCTGTAGTTGCGTGACGTAATTCTAGGTATCTCTCCCCTAGGTTGTTATGACTCGACCGCTCCAAGCCCCTTGGCTCATACATCTCTAAATCCTTAAACCTCTTTGGATAATGTGCCTCGATGATAGGGCCCTTCCCTATTTTATATGGTAGGTACCACCAGTGGGGCACATTACAAGTAGTGTGATACTCTGAAAACACAAGGAAGTTTAAGGTGCATGAATGTCGTGGATAATTGAAAACATCTACGAGGCACATGAAACCCGTATGGGTACGAAATGTTCGTATCAACCAAAAGAATACAATGCATAGATATGATGTCCACGCCAGATAAGTAGTGGAAGTACAAAGATGGTACATGGCAGAACCTCCTCCAGCCTGCTTCTGACATTCGTACCAGAGAAGTGGTGGATGTACGACATGGTACAATGCAAGGAGTGTTTTTGTAGGCCTCTGGCACATACTAGAGTCGACCACCACTCCTCCTACACCACTATCACCTGCACCACGATCACCTGTAGGTTGGACATGCAACCCTTTGTCCCTTTGGGACCACAATGTACCAAGAGCCAACAATGCTCACCTATAAATAGGACCTCAATTAATCATTGAAAGGGGTCAGAAAATTTTTCATTGTAACCAAAAATCTTGATTAATACAAATATTCTCTCCATTTTCACATTGCAACTTGATTCTAAGTTTATATAGATATCCTAAGTTCTTCTAAACTTCTTTACAACTCCTCAGTTACTCTTAAGCTCATAAGTGTTCCGATCTAACTTTGTTGACGAGTTCTTACCGTCACTAGTTTGGCGCCGTTTGTGGGAAGGACAAGTATGAAGCCGTTGTTCTTCCATCAATTCTGACAAGAAGAAGTTCCAAGAAGTTCAAGAGGCTAACGTGAATCTCAAAATGTTGAGATTCACCTAGACGGAGACCAACTAAGACACTCCAGAAGAGACCCTCCACCACTTGAGAATGGAGGTATGCCAGAGGAACATCTCGGCCCTGGAGAGGAGAAGGAAGCATCATCCTTGGCTATCAAACCTAACAGGGATCCTCGAGAACCATTAGCCACCCCCGTGGGTGGCCTGGGTACTCGCCCTCCTTCACGACCACCGACTGCACTGTGCTCTGGCGACCAGGATCTAAGTCCCTCTGCGTGTAGGCCCAGTAAGATTCCATAGGTACACTCCAAGAGCTCTAGCTCCAAATCTCGCTTTTATGAGGATGAGATACGGGAGTTGCACAAAAAGAATCAAAGGCTGGAAACCACACTAGAGAACATGCAGAAGGTGCTGAACAACCAACTACAAGGGAAGTCAAGTATGCCCCTTCCCAAGCGTAAGGAGAAGGAACATGAGAAAGGAGAGACTGTTAGGATTTTATGCCTAATTAAAACCCAATTTCTTTGTAATCTCATTTATTATCAATAAAAGAATATAAATCATTTTTTGACTTGGTCAATCACTTTTCTCACCTGTTTTATTTTCATGATTATTTGTTTAATATAAACTTCTATTAAATCCCGAGCATATAGCTAATCGTGTTTATAGTGACGTAATCACAGTGGAATATAAATATGATTATATGTTCAAAATAAGTTAGTCCTAAGATTAGTCAGTGCACAGGATTTACACTGACTTGCCAATTTACGGTATGATCTACTTACACATTACAGTGCTATGTTCTTTCCTAAACATTAGCAAAGTAGATAAGATCGGATGTATTTGTTACATCGGACAGGACCGATATTGACAGTTGATAAGATAAGTAAACATACCGTTATTATCTATTCTAGTCATATCATATAGTTGACCATAGGTCAATTCAATCTCAATTCTGAGTGGTTATTATTCTAGCTTATTGTATTATTTGAGTTCTTTGACTTGTTCGTTACCAGCTTACCGTACAAACTAGCCCATACTTACATCTTGGGAACTCGGTAGTATAATTGAGTGGGAGTGTTAATCATAGATATGAACATCTATAGCTTCTGATGAAGAAGTGAAACGATGGTTTCCTTTAAGTTTGGTTCAACATGCTAAATGATAGAGATCTCATTTCAGTAATTAATATTAGTTTACTAAAATATCATTTACAAGGAACTAAGTGTTTTAAGGATAAAATACAATGAGGGGTAAAATTGTATTTTAGTCTCATCTCATTGTAGAACGTCTATAGAGGATTGAATGACAATTATGGTTGTCACAATGGATAATTAATAGTGCATCTATATTTGTTATAGATCGTTCTATGAATTCAAGAGTGCAATTCTGAGTCTATAGTGAAGTCACGAGGAATTAATAAGATAGTAAATTTATTTGTTAGATTTATGATAACTTATGGGAGCTTGATTTCATAGGCCCATGTTCCCCATTGTACCTTGGATAAAATCATCTAGATAGTCTCAATTAATTGATTTAATTATCAATTAGAATTATCAAAGTTGAGAAGAAAAGATAAATTGGCATCTAAATTAATAAATAATTTCAAATCAAGGTTCAAATTATAAATAATTAATTTGTTAAAGGATTTAAATAATTAAATCAATAGAAAATAATACAGGCCTTGATTTTAAGCCCAATAGGCTTATAATCAAATGGGAAATTTCACGGGCCTAAAGCTCATGATAATTTCGACTTAGGGCTTCAAATTGGCTATTATTTTATTAATTTTTTAATTAAATTAAATGGCCTAATTGAGTCTATAAAAGGAGTGCTTAGAGAGAAGTCAATATAGACGACAGATAAGTTTAATCATTGGTTTTCTGATAGTTTTAGATTCTCTCTAAACACAAGTCCTTTTCTAAGCCTCTTTGTTATTTTCTCTTCTTCTCTCTGTATCTATCTCATGTGGGGAGAATTTCCCACTCTAGTCTAGGTGATTCTAAGGATACTTTGGAAGATTGTGTAGATTATAGAAGAACAGTTCAGTTTCTTGATAATACTCTGCGACAGAAAGGATACAAGGGTTAGAGAAACTGAAGGAATGACTCATTCATTCCGCTGCGTATACTGTAAGTATTCTTATCATTTTTTCTCTTTGAATTCAATTTTAGAAACATGTTCTAGGTTATCTCATATTAATTTTTCTAATATTAGATCTACATGAAAATCAATAAACAACCTTTATAAAGTTTTCCCAACAGAGACCACTGTCGCCATGGATGATAGGAGGACCCATCTTTCCACTAGCAACACTCCCCAGACGAGACCCCGTGAAGGCCCTGGGTCAGCGAAGTACCCTCAAGAGCAAGGGCGAGGGAACAACACTGGTTGTAAAAATGAGACTTAAGTCACCTCCAAAGAAGCACCGCTGACCTAAGGGAGGAGCTCAATAGGAGAAGGTCAGGCATAAGTACAACGCCTCCCGTGGCTCCCCCTCAGGATGCAAGAAAGGGGAATACTAACCCTTTCGACCTTGGAGAGTCCTTGAATGAGAGGAGGCTAGAGCTAGACTCTGAGATAAGAATCATTCGGAGCAAGATAGATATCGCGTTGGGAGGACACATGGACAATGATGAATTCGATTATGAATCACCCTTCATTAGGGAAATCCAGATGGAATGGCTCCTGGCCAAGTTCAAGGAGCGTCACATGACCCCATACAAGGGTATTACTAACCTTAAGTACCGTTTGGATGCTTTCAACGACCTAATGGAATTGAGGGGAATCAATAGCATGGCAAGATGCCATTGCATCAAAGTCACCTTCAAATGTGCCACTTACAAGTGGTTCAAAAGGTTAAAACCAGGGACCAGCAGGTCGTGGTAACAACTTTTGGATGAGTTTCACCAACAACATCACGTTGTTCGTGACATCTTGTTGTGTGTGAAAAACTATATCCATAGGTTCGTGAAAAGCTATAGGCTCCAACAACATCACGATGTTCGTAAAATTCTATATCCACAGGTTCATCATGGAAGCTGCTAATGTAGGAAGCCTAAACCGAGGGGAACACAAGATGGACATCACAGCTGGAGTGCGTTTGTGTAACGACCCAAATTCGCTAATAAGGCTTAAGGGCCTTGATTAGTGTGCCAGGAGGGCAGGTTGGGATTTATGTGTGATTTTGTGAATTTAATTGCATGATTATGATTTAAAGCATGTTATTTGGCTATTTGTTTAACTGAGAGGCATGGCTATGTTTACTAGTATGCATGTAGGCCCGGATCGTGTTAGAAGGGCATAATTGTAATTTTGGCCATGTTGGGCATAACTGTATTGATATGTGATAATTGTATTCTATGAATTGTACCACGTGGGTGTGGTTGTATTATTGTGATGCACGTGCCGAGACGGTCCTAGAGAGCTAGTTAACTTCAGAGTCACAACGGGATTTCTATACCCGGCTCGGGAGGAGCCTAGGGGTACCTCGGGAATTTTATGGTTAAATTGAGATTTAGCGAGTAATGGTTATTGGAGAGTTAGTAACCTGGGTAACCATTAGTTACTGCTGAGAGTAACAAGTTTTAGAAAGAAAATGGTAGAAATGAAATAGAAATGAAAAGACTTAAGTACCCTTGAGGTTTAAGTAGGAAAGGATAGGCAAGGAGGGGCAAAATGGTCTTTTGGCAAGGGTTATAGACAAAATTCAGCTGGGATTTAGGGGGGTTCGGTTTGGGCATTTATGTCACTTGAGGCTTGATAGAAATTGAAGAGAATAAAGAGAAGGAGAAAGAAGGTTAGGGCAAGAAGAGGAGGAGAAGGAGAAGTGAGAGTCTAGGAGGAGATCAAGGAAGCTTGGTGTGGATTCTTGATTGAGGTAAGAGTTTTAAACATCCTTGGGTTTCTTTTCTGTTGTGGTTTAAGATTTTGGAGCCATGGTTTAGGATTTTCAAGCTTGGGTTGTGTTTTGGCCTTTGGGTTTGAGTTTTCTGAAATTTGAAATCAAATGGGTGATTTTGAGTGTGATTGTGTTATTGAGTTGGGTTATGATGTTTATAGGTTGATGTATGGTCTACTTGGGGTTTTGATATGGTTTTGGGGTTTAGGTTTGAGTTTGGGATGATTTGGGATTGTTTTAGTTCGGGAAAAACGCAAGAGAAAACCCAGAAAATCTGGGTTCGCATATGAGCGCCGCGGCCCTGTTCTTGGGCGCCGCGGCGCGAGGTTGCATCAGGAGGAGGTCAGGCTGCTGGGCGCCGCGGCCCTTGAGGGGAGTGCCGCGGCCCTAGGCCATTTTGGCAGGCAAAAATTCTGGTTTTTAGGGCTTTTGCCCGGGGACTCGGGGGATGGTTCCGATGTATTATTTTAGGGATTTAGAGGTCCCGAGAGTGCGGGATTGGTCCCGGGAAGTGGTTTTGGGTTGGTTAGTATTAAAGAGTGTTTTGTGTGTGTTGTGACTAGGATTTCAGTGAGGCTCGTGCTAGAGGACCGTGCTTGTGGCCTTGGTGCATCGGAAAGCTCGGAATACAGGTAAGAAAACCGTAACACCCGAGATTAGGGCATGGCCCCACTGTGTGATTGCAGGGCACGGCCCCAGATTGTATTATGTGCAAATGTTTAACCTTAAATGAATCATGATGTGTGTGAATGATTATTTCGAATGTACTATATGTGTGATTATGATGAAATGAACGGCAAGGGCCGAGTGCGGCGTGGGCCGGGGCGGCCGTGGGGCCGAAAGTAACACACAGCACATGGGATGCTATAATCAGGGTGGGGCCCGGTGGATACATGTGTTATGCTATAATCAGGGCGGGGCCCGGTGGATACATGTGTTATGCTATAGTCAGGGCGGGGCCCGGTGGATTCATGTGTTTGCTTAGTCTAACGGTTGACTTGTTTATCTATGGATTATCTGTTATGATAAACTGTATAAACTGCATATGTTATGTTCTGCATGAGTTTTCTTGCTGGGCTTCGGCTCACGGGTGCTCTGTGTTGCAGGTCAGGGCAATGACTGAGTCAACCAACCATGAGTACGGAGAGCGTGAAGCGACGCGTACATGTTTGGCCTGCCCGACTACTTTGGTTGGGGGTTTATTCGAAAATGGCTGTAATAATCTATAATTTCATGATTTCTCAACTGTAACCTTATTTCAAGATGTAATTAGTTTTCAAACCTTATTTTGGGATCCCAAATGTTTAATAATAGAAGTTTTAATGAAATGACGCATTTTCAAAGATTACAGCCTTAACTTTTAATTAGTCACACTTTTGTTTCAAAACCTCGGTTAGCGAGTTCATTGCACACTGTTTTGTCTTAAAAATTCACTCAGTAACGGCTCTAAGGTAGTAGGGCGTTACAGTTTGTGGATGCAAAAAATTCACCAAGGCAAAATCTCTGATCCCTGGTTGAAATACATGGCTAAGGGTCACTTTCTCCTGTTATTGGGCTCAAGCCTAAAGGTCCCACGAGACCACGTTCTAGCCAACATTCCCAAGTGCCCCGCAGATCTCTGAAGATTAGAAGGCTCACAACACCCTTGTGTGTCTCGCGCCCGTGGGCCTTGCGAGGCGCCCACCTCGCGCCCAGGTGTCGAGCATCCATGTGCCTCGCAAGACCCTTGCCTGGTTGAAGACCAGAATGCCAAGCTCTTAGGAGTCTTGCTCCCATGCGGCTCACGAGGCCTCCACCTCGCTGAAGACCAAATCGCCTTGCACCCAGGTGCCACGCACCCTTGCACCTCGCTGAACACCAAAGCATCTCATCAAGTGCCCCACGCCAAAGGCCTCGCACCACGGTCCCACGCGCCCATGCCAGCGCCTCGCGTATCCATACCTTGGTCGCCCAGCACCTCACCTCGCCCAGGAGCCTTTGTGTTGTGGTGTCGCGTGCCCGTGCCGCGCCCCAGCACCTTGCCTTGCCCAGGTGCCTCCATGTCGTGATGCCAGCGCCTCGCATGCCCCTACCAGCTTCGCGTGAGACATTGATCCATCACATAGCGAGGCGCACCTCGCCTCGCCAAGGAGCCTCCGTAATGTGGTGTCGCGTGCCCGTGCCGCGCGCCAGCACCTTGCCTCACCCAGGTGCCTCCATGTCATGATGCCAGTGCCTCGTGTGCCCATGCTAGCACCTCGTGAGACATTGAGGCCTCGCATAGTGAGGTGCACCTCGCCTCACCCAGGAGCCTCCGTGTTGTGGTATCACGTACCCATGTTGCGCATCAGCACCTCGCCTTCCCTAGGTGCCTCCATGCCGTGATGCAAGCACCTCGCGCGCCCATGCCAGTGCCTCGCACCTGGAAGGTGTCTCATATCTCAAAAGGGCCTCACACCAAGATGGTCTCGCGCATGGGGGCTACAGGGAAATGGTCTCGCAAAGTGAGACTTTTATCTCACACATGGGCACCATGTCTCATCGCATACGCAACAAGCCTCGTTAAAGAGGCCTTATCTCTCTCCCAGAGATAAGTGCCACCAACGAGGCACCTCTTTCCATGTGGGTCTCATGAGATGTAGAGTCAAGGATCTCTTGAGCATGAGTTCAAGGAAGGTTAGGGAAGGCCTCACAATGATTCGGTATGAAATCAGGAAAGGTACTGAATACATTTATAAACCAGGAGGAGTTAGAGTTTTGACACAATGTCCATGCCAGACAAGTAGTGGCAGTAATACAGGGGTACATGGTAAGGACTCCCCCAACACGCTTATGAGGTCTGTACCCAACAAGTAGTGCCGGTATAATATGGTACCAAGGCAGGAGTACTTTTGCAGACCCCTAACACGTACTAAAGCCGACCACCACTCCTCCGATACCACTATCACCAGTGCTACTACTCTGATGGTGTACCCATGTACTATTTTGTCCCCAAGGACCACCATGTATAAGGGGACATTAGAGCCCAAATATAAATAGACATTAACTTCTCTGAATAGGGGTTGGAAAATTCATTGTATACTCAAGCTATTAAGCAATATACGAATGTTTACTCCATTATTGATCTGCATTTATTTTTCCTTAAGTCTATTCTAAGTTTTGATCTAGCTAAAAATGGAGGTCACTAACTTAGACGAGTTCTATGAAAGAGCATAAAAGTACATTAGCATCAAAGACGGCCATGAGAACCTCAAGATAGGAAAATAGTGAACCTCCATCCAAACCCTCGACTCATGAAGGCTCGAATGGAGAAAAAAAAGGAGAGCTCATGAAGGGTCGAGGGATGACCGACAGAGAAAACACACACACGGAGGCAAAAATGGGAGAACGCCATATACCATCTATTCAAACCTGTTATACCCAGATTTCGAGCTATGTTAAATATGACCTCGAAAGTTGGATTCGCAGCAAATGAACTCGCATAGTTGGAAGTATGTTCCAGGATTAAGTATCGAGCCTGCAAGACATAGATGACCTCGAATATGGTGACCTCGAAGTGTTCATGATCTCGAAAGGTAACTCCGAAGACGCTTCCATCCTCAGGGATGACCTCGAATCAGGGGTCCCGAGCTCGACGCACAGATAATCTCGAAAGCCATGTGACCTCGGGAGATGTCTCTAGCTCGAAAGCTGACGAGAAACCTGGGAAGCTAAGGCCTTGGACATATATGATAAAATCCTTGAATGTCTATAAGTGTTGTCCATACGAGATGTAATCCCCATTTATTGCTGTAAATCCCCTAGAATCGTGGGATATTATTTGGTCAGTTATACGTCCCCTGATCTTCAGGGGACGTTTCCTTTTATATCTGATTATAGGCATTTAAAGCCATTTATTTTATTTACACAAAAAGAGTAACTACCCAAAATATGTGGGATAGTACTCCGCAGCCTTCTCTATAAATAGAGAAGTCATGCACCATTGTAATGGACCGAAATTCTGATCCTTGAGAGAAAACTCTGAAGAATTCATCCATGAAGAATTTTCAGAGATAATCTTGAGCTTAATAACAAAGACTCGTGGACTAGGCAGATTTAACTGCTGAACCACGTAAAAATCGTGTGTTTGTGTTGTTATATTTTAATTGGCCATAATCATTTATTGTTTACGTGCTCTCCTTTCATTGATTGACGAAAAACGGTGTCAACAAAACCTAACGGATACCAGTAGCATATATTCATCACGAATGAGAATCAAGCTCCCTTCAAAAGACCCCCGCCAATGAAAAAAGACCGATCCAAAAGGGACCCCAGCAAGTATTTCCAATATCATCAGGATATTGGCCACACCACAGCGGAGTGTACTCATTTGAAGGTGTAAATCGAGGAACTGATACACAGAGGGTACCTTGGCAAGTACGTCAGAAGTGAGAACAAAAGACTTGAGGATAGGCCGGCTTTGCTGCAAGCACGAGAGCGAGCCCCAGAAGTACAAGAATAGGTAAGGACGGTCTTCAGAGGTCCAGGGTTTGGAGGAGAGTCAAGGAAGGGGCGAGAAAGGTACGCCATGGAAGCTAGGTGGAGTCCACCCCATGCAGCATGAGCCTGGAACAACGACCCCCAAATAACTTTAAGAGGGAAAACGATTTGATAACCTTCATAGAGGAATTGGAGTGATCTGAATGACATATAATGGCCTATTTTGAGAATACTAAAATCCTACCAAATCGCATAAGAAAAAAGAAAAATAATCCAGTTAATGTAAAAAATTAATAAGAAAAACATAATGAGACTTGAATTAGTTCGGAAACTTTATCTTGATTATCTATTTCAACCCATTTAGATGATTGCTTGGGAGTTCTAAAAAAATAAGAATGGAGATTCAACAAATAATTGAACTCTTTAAGTAAGTAATTTCTTAAAAGAATTATTGAGAAAAAGGTTGATCTTTGAGAGAGAGAGAGTTTTCAGAAGTGATCAATGACTTTTGTCCCTCTTAAACCATTTATATAATGTTAGCGTCGTCCTAGGCAAGTCTATAGATCATTTTAGTTCAAAACCCAAAATTGGAGCAAAACGAAGAACATGCGACATGTTGCCACATGCTTTCAGCCACAATGAATTATTTGTGGTAGAAGTCCCTTAAGAAACATGCGATGTTTCACCATGCCCTTTCTTGATTAAATTTTTATTGAGCAGATCACTTCAAATTTTGCAAATTACTTCCAACTTGTTTGATGTGTTTAAATGTCTCATTCTATCAATCTAATATCGATGTATACATATTTTGGTGCTAATTAGTTTATTTGCAACCAACATTTAGTCAATAATAAGTGAAGAACTAATTACAACAAAGATATTCAATTACGAAAAAAAAGTTCCGTTTGAAGTTTCATAAAAAGAAAATTCTTACTAAATATATAATTTACTTAATTTGTTATATTCAATATTAGGAACTAATTTCATGTCTTTATTTATAAATGTTTGAGATGCACGAACTCAAGTCCCTTAAGTATACATATGAGCTGCTTGCATTAGCATTTGGATCGCTAAGTTTTTTTGTTTACTCCTATCAAGCCTGTATAGTCAACGGGTATAATTTTTTACATACAATCGTGATTCTTTTTGTACTTATCAAAATAGTGGAGTGTATGCTTCTAAGGTTGATGGTTTCATCTTTTATGCTCAACTTGAATAGAAAATAGAGTTGTTTCATATTGGTGGTTATTCTATTGTCTTATTTCAATATATATGGTTTAATATTTATCCAAATAGAAAAAGAATATAATCACCGAAAACAATAGTACAAGTATTAACGCTGGCAACAAATGGTATAAGGATGATCAATTTATGCTCCCTATTCGAGCAAATGAAGTCTTCTGTATACAAAATCTATCTATCAATCCTAACTAAATGGTTGTTAGAGTTGTGAATCGTTGCAAGATTCGGGTTATTCTTGATGCTAAAGATCAGGTTGACGATAATGATTTCTTACATGATAATAATTCATCCATTTTTTTTTTATTGTTGATTTGAGAGAGTTTAATATTTTAAATGTGGAAAGATGTGCGGAGCCACCTATTCATATTGAAGATCTTATGTGTCGACTTTCTATTGTTCTTCAAGATGGTGAATGCTTTATTAACAATGATGAAAAAGATGAAGATGAGGAACTAGCAGATGAGGACAAAAATACTGATGTTCATGGAGACGGGATAGAAATTAGTAATGATGATGATGATGGAAGTGGTGGTGACGATGATGATGAGTTACATGTTAATGCTAATCATAGTGATAGTGACATTTCTTATTATTGTGTATTTATTGTTTTTCTAATGCATTAATGAAGTGTGTTTTGAGAAATGACTGAACTTTTATTTTGTCAAATAAAATTGTTGTCCCATGTGGTACACGACACAACAGTTTGTGGGCTAGCGTCATTACGTGATACAACAATTTCTTAGACAAATGTTGTGCCCTATTTTACATGGGACAACATAATCATTTGATCTGTTGTCCTATGACGTCTTCTAAGTGCATAAAAAACAGTACTTAAACTATTGTATTTTGGAGACCAATATACCATATACATAAAATGGAATTTTTTTGCTTTCCCTGTTTTAAACCATTATATTCATTCAATATTTCATGGGATGCATCGGGTAATGCCTCATGTAGTTTATCATAGCAACAAAATCGGAACATAGGTTATAAGAATGTATATATATATATAAACAAGAAAAAAATCAAAATTTATAAAACTTCTCATTGCAACAATTTTACAAGTGAATTACATGAAAAGCGCCAAACTTACATCAAACTATAAACACAAAAATAGCCTACCAAAATATATAGCATCATATTGCTACAAATATAATCTAATTATTCAATGATTAAAATGTCGTTATGTCTTTTAAATATTGAATTAATTAAATAATTAAAATGGATTTCAAAATAAAAAATGAATTTAAATAAAAAATAAAACTAATAAAAAAATTAAAATTAAAAACTAAGCCCCTTCTTTCTTCTCTACTCGTAAGCCCTAAATCTCTAATCTTCTTCTTCTTCAACTGGTCGTTGGGGGATGTGCTCATGGGAGGAGGGAGGGTTGGGCGACTGGTTGAGCTCGAATTTAGGCGAGGCAGGACATGGGTCACTGAGGTTGATGGTGACTGGATTTCAAGTAAGACTAAGGTTTCGTTTCCGGGGAGATGGCAAGACGAAGATCAAGAGACTGGGAGTTGGGCTAGAGAGGCCACTAGACTCGGAAAAAATATTTGACCAAAATCGAGCTTAAGGTATTATTTTGATCTATTTTTCAAAACATGTGTGAAAATGTTATTAACAAAATATTGGGGTCGATCAAGTATTCGGACAAAATACAAGTGCCAAAGTATTTTCCTTTTGTATAATTTCGTTGTTAAAAAATATATATTCAAAGTAAATTGTTTATGTTTTGAGATTATAGTGGCTTCATCATGTAGATGAGGAGAATTAAGATTAAAAATCCCTGCACAAGAGCTGGTTCATGTTTTGCATAAATCAAAGGCCAAGGATGGATATGTGGCAGTTAAGGTGGATATGCGACAAGCATATGATATCAGATAGAATGGGTTTTCATTGATGAAACCTTAAAGAAGCTGGGGTTTTATTCTACCGGATTATGGAGTGTGTGAAAATTCCAACTTTTTCTAACATTATTAATGGAGAACCCCCCCAAAGTTTCAAGAGCTCGAGGGGACTTCGGCAAAATTTAGAAATAAAAAAAGAGGCAAGTAGGGTAGCCATTACCTCTAGGCTAAGTTATAAGAAATGACATATAAATACCATGCCATAATGAAGAGAGTGCAAAGTTGTTTACTTGTCTAATTAGGATTACTATGGGAAATAAAGTTCCATCTTATTATCCTAGTTGGAAGGATGTCCAAAATCAATATAAAATGATGGGTCATGTTGACCCTTGTTAATGTGGGTGAAGTTTAATTTAATATGTTAGAATTATAGTATGGGAAAATATGATTTTGACCCTTGTTTTGTGCAAAAATTATCAATCAGACTATTTGTTTTGTTTAATGACAATTTGAATCTTGTCATTTGCAAAATGAAACACAATAGTATCTTGAGCCCAATTATTATCAATTTTTTTATAATATGACCAAAATACCCTCAGTTTTTTTAATTATTAAATTTTAAATTATATTAAATTAATTTTTAAGATTATAAAATTTAAAATTTTAAGTATTTAATTAAAAAATACAATAAAAAATAAAATTTTAATTCTATATACTAAACTGAAATAAACTAAAATCTTAAAACTTAATTTAAACTAAATCAATATCTCAAACCTAGATTCAAAAAAAAATTAAATCAATAAAACTAAATGTGTTCTTGATATCATCTCAAACCTAGATCCAAAGAAAACAAATTCTCCTTTAATAACCAAACCCAAAATAAAAATCAAATCTCATCTCAGATCTGAATAGGTAAATCCAAAATCAAAATCAATATGAATGCTCAACATCTCATCACATCCTAAATTTCTCCCAAAATCAATTTCTTCTGGCTCGATCTTAGAATGTGGGCGTGCAACGAAATCCATTGGAGTTGCTTCAGGCCTTGTAGTGAGTTGTCTGGAAGATGAATAACCAGATTTGTGCTCTCTATAATTAAATAATTTAACTTAACAATTATAAAAGGCGTAGAGCAGATAAAATGTTCAATTTGATTGTCTCAAGATCAAAACTAGTGTAACATCTTACCTAGAATATTCATCTAATTCTAGATTACCATCTCTAGATTCCATTCAAGCCAAGCTATTCATTGACCTATGTGATTCGTACACATAACATAGTTTAGGAAAAGAAAAAAAAATCCACTAACAATCTAATATCAAAATGAGATGATCAACTACATAAATGAATGTATGGAAGAAAAATTACTTTTTAACCATAGGCCTTCGGTATGGAACATGGAACTCTCTCATCCTCAACGTTTCTCATGTCCTCGAACCTCGTACTTTTATTAAATATTTGTCTACTTTCACTACTACAAAAAAAACTTTTTAGGACTAGCATTGTGAGTCTTAAAAAAATGTTTTTAGGACTCGCAACGCAAGTCCTAAAAACTCTCGTTGAGCACCTATAAGTAAGTTTTTAGGACTCACAACACGAGTCCTAAAAGAATGTTTTTGCGAGTCCTAAAAAATCGGATTGAGTGCCTTTAAGTAATTTTTTAGGACTCGCAAGATCCCGTTGAGTGTCTTTAAATTAAGATTTTAGAACTCGCTTTGCATACCCTTAAAAGTATTTTTTTTTAAAAAAAATGCAGCTACAATTTTCATTTTAATTTAAAACAAATATATCCTTTGAGAGTCCAAAATGTATTATATATGTTAGATTTCTAAAATTTTCAAAAGAAAATACAAGAAAATAATTTTTTATTAATTACTCAAAAGTTTGCTTAGAAACAATCAATCTATATTATAAAAATCATATCTACCAATGAAATTGTATACATTTACGTTCTTTGCAATAAGACCCGAAAAACTCTGCAAAATGTCATTGGCGTTCCTGGGATTGAATCTAAACACATTTGGACCATCCCCAGTTTGAAAGAAAGTAGCACCACCACCAGGGAACCCCCCTGCTGCATCAGGGGGTGGCACTTGTCCTTTGAGACCTTCTTCAGCATATTGATCGTATATGGCTCTCTTCAGAGGATCACTTAAAACCTACAACAAAAACCACAGAAAGAATCATATCAACAAAGCCAGAAAACTCATAACAAATATGCTGAGACAAACATATACCAATACCTTTCAATACAAATACAAGTTTTGATCTAATAGTTCTAAAACAAAATATCTTTCACTCATTTAGTTCTGGGTTTTCAATTACACACTCAAACAAACCATCATTAAAACTAAACTAAAAAGCACATGAACAATATGATGATTAAAACTATTGGGTGTACAACCAAAGTCCCACATTGGCTAGAAATAGAAAGGGTCTTGGGTATATAAAGTTGGACACCATCTCCATTGGAATGAGGCCTTTTGGGAAGGTGCCCAAAAACAAATCTGTGAGGGCTTAGGCCCAAAGCGGACAATATCATACCAATGGGGAAATAGATGGTGTCCGACGGACCTTACAAGTGGTATCAGAGCCGGATCCCAAAATTAGCCATGTGAATGTATCCTCGGATTACCAAACAAAAGAGGTGAAGCTTGTTGCTAGAGCCATCAGAGGTTCAGATCTGATTCGAAGGGATTTCGAATCTAGCTGGTGAAGGGATTCATCTAGCTTACTCAAGGGGATCTTGAGTGTTGGAATTGAGCGATTCAGGTATTCGAAGGGATTCGAAGGCCTTGAGTGTTGGAATCGAGCGATTCAGGTATTCGAAGGGATTTCGAATTTAGCTGGTGAAGGGATTCATCTAGCTTACTCAAGGGGATCTTGAGTGTTGGAATTGAGGGATTCAGGTTTAGATCTGTAATCGTCTGAGGAGAGGCAAGGTGGTCCTTTGTTTGAGGGGAGGATTGTTGGGTGTACAACCAAAGTCCCACATTGGCTAGAAATAGAAAGGATCTTGGGTATATAAAGTTGGACACCATCTCCATTGGAATGAGGCCTTTTGGGAAGGTGCCCAAAAAAAAATCTGTGAGGGCTTAGGCCCAAAGCGGACAATATCATACCAATGGGGAAATAGATGGTGTCCGACGGACCTTACAAAAACAAACAAACAAAAAAAACAGTTTTTGAGAATCAAACAAGCCATGCACACGTCCCAATAACATAATCTTTTGTTTTTCTCATAAAAATAAAAGTGGGCAGTAAGTAAATACCTCATACGCCTCAGAGATATGTTTGAACTTGGTCTTTGCATCTTTCTTGTTGTTGGGATTCTTATCAGGATGCCATTTCATGGCGAGCTTTCTATATAAGCTTTCTTGAGATCATCATTCGTGGCTTTCAATAATTTTCTTAACCCAATATTTACACTTGTAACTAAAAAAATATGTCAGCCACTTGTTAAACATTTGTTTTCTTATCCTTTTTTCTAATGAAAGAAAGTTATTTTTCTTTTTGTTCTAAAAAAGCATGTCAGCCACTAGTTAAACTCTCAAAATGTACGACAAACATAGCTAAATTATCACATCATTATGAATAGTTTCCAAGTGTTAGCAACTATTCTTGAACATAGCTTTTTAACATATGGATACTTATTCAAACCCTCATTTACTTCTGGCCTAATGATTGAGATCACATCTATACAAAATAAAAAAAATACTAATTATATACTCAAACCAAGAAACAAGTAAAATAGAAAATTATCCAACTGTTAATTCTTAAAATTCAAACATCATATTCTAATTTCAAGAAGATTCATACTAACCAGGACATATTGGAAGCACTGCAATTGACATTCCAACAAATGCCAAGGCAACAGTCCCCCCAGCAAGCCCATCAAGACCATATGTTAAATTAACTCTGTTTCCCATAGAAACAAGACAAAATGAGGTCAATCAGTACCCATTTTATTCAGGGAACAAAACAAGCTGTCAAAGGAGACACGGATGAAAATTGTGATACTTCTCCTACCATAATTCTTGGAGTGAAAATATGTTGAAACTTTCGGTTTTAGTATTAAAAACTAATAGCTGAAGTATTTTAGTATTTAACCAAGCTAGTTTTTATTAATTTCTAGTTCCAGCTATTAACCCAAAAGATTATATACACATATAAATATATGTAGAACATATTAAGCAAAAGTTGTAAATATGAGCAGAAAAAAATTCTGAGACATATATGTCATTAGCAAGACAGAACATAATGTTTCCTTAGTAGAAAATAATATCAGTAAAATTAAGAAAGGAACATACAGTAGTGAATCTTGAATCATATTACCACAACACACCACCTTCATATCATATCATATAACAACTTCAGTCATCTAAATTAATCAGTAATAATGCAAAATTATATTAAGAATAATCTTCTAGCACACTTGCAAAGGAACACAAGAAAATAGAACAAACAAAACGAAACATCGCTGCCCCTGCAAAGCTTCAATCAATCTCCAACAAGACGAGCTAACTAGGCTAGAAAAAGTCTATTGATAGCAACATGATAGTTACAAGAAAATATGACTAAGGTACAAAATATATGGACAGAATATTCCAACTACTGATAATTAAGATCATTACAGCCACTAAATTTCTATCTTCCAAGCTCACTTCACAACCTGTGTGGACAAAGTTATATTGTTCTGACTACTAAAATCTGAACCACCAATAGATAGTATTAAATTTTGCCTGTGGGACCAATTAGTGGTAGAAATTGAATGGTTTGATGAATAATAAGAAAAAAGAATGTTTAATAATTTGTTGTCTGGCTATCTGTACGAGTGAGAAACTAATGCTTTTTAGTGCTATTTAATAATCTTGCATATGTGTAAAATGGGAAAGAAAAGTAGAGAAACTAAGGCAAGTTGAGTAGAAAGAAGGGAAAAATACACACACACACAGAGTAGGGCAGAGATATTCTTTCAATAGGATGTGCCAGCAGCTCGCCAAAGTTGTAGATATTATCTCCAAGCAGTGCTGAAAGTGATAAATCAAATGCCAAGTCCTAAAAAATTGTACAAAAAAATCAAAATACTGAAACTAACATTCAAAACAGCTGGAAAAGTTTAATGCATGTTGTTGGTCAAACAAAATTTCTCTAAAGAGGCTCCAATTTAGAGAATACATTTTTAAGAAATCTGAATTTATTCTTTTGCCAGCTGGCCATAAATTAACCTTGTATGATTGTTTCACAAGATTCACAATACAAGAAGACCACATAAGAAAACTACTTAGCAATATATACACTGAAAACACAAATCTTCTCATTTCAACGAATTATAGAACATTGATTGAGTTCAAAAGACTTGAGAAAAGATAATGTGCTTACATAAAAAAACAAAATCATGACAGGATCTCTTTCTTTTCTTTTTGTTCTTAGCCAAATAATGCAATGTTATAGATGAGGGTCACAAATGTAAAAGAGAAAAAAATATTTAAAGCATCTTCACCGGTCAGATGCTATTACCTAAAGATTATCTTAAATAACTCAAACTATTATTATAGGATTCAATAAAATGCCCAAACGAGCTTTTATCCCATTCCCGTGATCTTACAAAAGTCGATACAACCTTATATTTGCAGCTTTAAAATAGGACCATTAATTTCCTAATACACCACAATAGAAGCCCTTACTTAAGATGATGGGAGACAACAAAAACTGAAGTAATTAGATAAACACAAATAAATGGTCACCATGAATCTAAAGAGAATGACAACAGACAACCTTCACACACAATACATCTTGACTACAAAGAATTCAAGATTTACACAACATGATCAGTTGAGGGGGCAAAAAGCTATTCAAAATTATAATTACAAAAATAACCAATATGAATACAGTGTATAAACAAACCAAATTCTTTGCAACAGTATCCCACAAATTGTAGGACAAAGCTCTCAATAGCTGAAGAACAATTGTTGATGACAATCTGAATTTTTTTTTTTTTACTTGATTTTTAAACTATTTTAATTTCCTATCGGTCACTAACTCCAACGTGATATATTAGTGTTAATTAGCTTTTAGAAACTTAATACTTTGTTACTTTTAAAAATATGTCTTTTTGTTTTGATTACATTCGAAGCCTCATTACTTTAGTAATTTATTATTCTAATTTTACTTATATTTTAGTAACTTTGATATTTTCGAAAAGGTAACTTATTATTTCAGTTACTCTTTAGTAACTTATTGAATCCATTACTTTTCGAAACCTGTTTTGTTTTGGATAACATAATTTCATTACGTAGTACCAAATATGTAATAGATAAATATTAACTTATCCACCTGACTGACTATGTAAGCAGAAATGAAAAAACAAACAAATAGAATGATATGTCCAAAAGTAAAAAAATAAAAACATATGTTCATTACTTCAAAAGTTTTATTGTACAGTTTGGTAAAAGATATATAATGTAGAAAACATGAAGAAGAAGAAAATATATAGATCATCCTTGTTTCTACACAAAACAATAACATAAAGAAAGATTATAACATAAAAACACAGTGAACTCAACAAAGCCTTTAAAACTTCCTCATCTCATTTCAGAGGAATATGATTGATTCCTGAGACTATTGCAAAGCATTTGAAATAGAATAAATAAAGTCCAAGAAGCCTGTTCACATATGAATTAACATATACACAGAACATACATTACGTACTGACACAATTCCAAACCATTAATCTTTGCTTAATCCACTATTCATATAAAGTCAAGAGAGTGACAAGATAAAAGCTAGAAAAGGTATGGCCTATATGATGAGTCAACCAAATTTTAAATTAAGTGCATATATTAAACCCCTTACTAGTGTTTAAGGTTGGCACTGCCACACCACATCGAAGCTTGACCCAAAAACAAGGAAGATATCCACAATAAAATAGACCAAACATGGTACTACTAAGCTGTGAAAAATGAGGATTTCCTCTATGTAAAAGTAGTACCATAGCCACAATAAAGGCAGTTGATGTCTCAGAAACATCAATATGACTATATATATATATTTATATATGCATTGTATATTTGTAAGGACACAATTTAAGCACTATACCATGCCCAGCTATATATATATATATTTACAGAGATCTCAAACCAAAAAATATATACCCAAATATCATTTTGAACCCAGATATTTAAGAAAAAAAAAAGTTGACGAAAAAACTTACCTGTTCGACCTCTTCAATACAGATACAGTCGACCCTCGCCTGCGCCATTCAAGCCCTCGCCTACACCGTTCAAGCCCTCACCATTAGAGCTCTGCGCCGTTCAAGCCCTCGCCACAGCTGAGAGAGGATGAGAGATTGAGAGCCAATGGCGGTGCCAAACCAGGAAGGGAGAGAGGGAATGACGGCAATGGGAACGGCCAAACCAAAAAGGGAGAGAGAGAGTGACAGCAAAGGGAGAGAGAGACTGAGATTGAGTCGTGAAAGAGGAGGACTTAATTTTGTGTGTGAGAGTGAACAAAAAAATGACGGTGGTAGACCAAAATTTTCTCCATACCTAATTAAATCCCCAATTTTCGAAGAAATGAAGTATTATGTCTCTTTTACTAACAATTTTAAGGATGTTTTAGGGAGTCTTTAATACTTTTTTAGGACTCTCAAAGCAAGTCCTTAAAATTGTTAAGTAAATGAGAATATAAAAAATACTTATTTTTTAGTTTATATTTTTTTAAGACTCGCATTTATTTTTAAAAGTCCTTAAAATTGTTAAGTAAAAGAGCATATTTTCAGCCCAAATTTTTTTAGGACTCGCATATTTTTTTAAGACACTCATTGCAAGTCCTAAATTGTGTTTTTTCAGGACTCTCAATGAGTGTCTTAAAAACTCTATAAACAATTTTAAGGACTTTCATTTAGGTGCGTGTCCTAAAAAAGTGTCCCGTAAAAGGTATTTTGTAGTAGTGTTTGCATATAGACAACTTCTATAAAAAAATGTTTAGGTTCAAATTAATATAAATATATTTGTTATTATTATTGTTTATTATAATTTTTAATTAGATTAATTATAATTGTTAGTTATACTATAATTATAATTTTTTGTATTTATAGTTATAATATTATTGTATATCTTTATTTAATAAATATGTCATTATGACGGAGGTTTCATAGGTAGAGGTAGGACGACGAGATTTAGCTAAAGAATGACCTTGTTGACGCGGTTCTTCGCCAACAGGTAATTAAGAGAAGAAGAGAAAGGGATTAGTGCTAAAGGTGAACCGAAATAGATATATGATCTTAGAGGATGAAAGAGGTGACTCAAGACACGTTTTTTAAGTGGTTCGAAGGTTAAAATCCTTCTACTCCACTAGTCAATATTATTGATCTATACTGAGTATTTGATTACAGAGTATTTCTTACAAGAGATTATTTTTCCAACCTCTATCAACTCCCAGGGTCTCCATATTTATAGGAGAAGGCACCTGGAAGTTGGTAAGAAGGTCATCCGTGACCTTCTTAGCTGTCGTATCAATTCTGTGACATTCATGATTAATTCCTAAACCTGACACATAAGTGTGGTCAAATCAATAGGTAAGGAGGTAATGGGCCGCACGGCCCAACCCAGTCGTGGGTGTCTGAACACGCACGTTCCTGCTGCGTGTCCGAGAAGTCAGGGGGATATCAGACACGTGATGCCTGATATATGCATGTTTACCTTGCGTGTGTTGACTTCACAAAGGGTCACAGCCTCCATATCCAGCTCGTACCATGAGCTGCATACTTAGCTCGGTCTTCGACCTTCGGAATCCCTGCCCCGGCCTTGGGCAGTGAAGGCGAGCTCTTGGGGCTTCCTCGAGCTAAGAAGGCACGACATTACGACAGAAGCTCCAGCCCTGGGGATGATCATGAGGTAATCAGGGTTAGGCCGAAGCTCGGCTTGCTAATCAGGGCGTACACCTGCCCCCCAAGCTCCTGCTCCCCAAGCTCCTGCTCGTGGTATATCATGCTACGACCACAGCAGGGGCTTTCAGACTTCCCCATGAACTCTTCGTATTCCACTTGTTATGCAGGTGCCTGATACGTGGAACATCATGGGTTGTGACGGTACGTCTTACGAGAACCGCATTTAATGGCCTAGCCTATGCCCAGCCCTCATTTCGTATTTCGAGTGGAGGGCCTCGGATCCCTCATCAGGGCCATCCAATGGCCCTCTACACGTGATCCTTTATGCATATAAAAAGGGGTGGCCACCCTACGCATGGGCCACCCTTTCATTCGAAATTTTTCAAACTTCTCTTCTTCTTCTCTCTTTATCTCAGAAGAACAAACCCTCTACTCTGTTACTGCTACTTTCAGCGTTCAAGAAGCTTAGGCGCACGGACTTCTTCAAAGCTTTGGAAGCCAATACACCGACGAAGCTTTTACCAAGGCGACACCTCCATTCACCTCCCAGCCACACACTGTAAGTTTCCTGACCATGTGCGTTTTGAAAATATATGCCACTGTAGCATAGGTAAAAATTTTACTATAGCCGCATGCAAGGTTTTACTGGGCTTTGTGGATACGGAGGGTGAAAGCCCTTTTTAGGTTAGGGTATCTTTGTTGTAGGAAACCATTTTAGAGTATGGGTTTTAGGATGCTTTCTCTGGGGAAAATTTTCTGGGTAGGAGTTTTGGTAATTTTAGGTGCAAAACCGGGTAGCTTAGGGAACACACCTCACAGGCGGTTTTGCAATTTTCTGCCTACTGAAACTTTCACCCCAAGGAAAATTCTATCCTAACCCTCCCGACACACGAATCCCGAGTACTCGGGGATCTGTTGGGAGCACAGGCGCGTGTTCATCGAACTGCGTGGTCCCACTCTCCACGGACTGGGCTTACCTCAGCTCGTGCAAATAATAATTGCTTTTTCCTCATGCTTGGGTCACCTTTTCTGAGATGTTTTCTTTTGTTCGTTAGGCGACCAGATGGCTCCAAAGAGGAATCTCCCCCAGAAGAACATCAGCAGCTCGGCCTCCCAGCAAGACTGAGGAAAGGCTGCAATGCCTAGCTCCCCGATCCCCCGCTCCGGGCCGGCAGTGGAGAAGGAGGTCGAGGTGGCCCCTGATGCATTCTTTGAGGCGGAGAGGATCGTCTCAAAGATAACCAACCAGGTGAAGATTAACAAAATCTTCATTTCCCACAACATCGCCCTGGGGAAAGCATCCGTAGTGGCCTGACCTACTTCAGATGGCGAGCGGAGTTGTGCGCCGCTCGACGAGTCGTTCGCGGCCTGGAGCGGTGAACACTTTAAGGCAGGGGCCTTCCTTCCACTAGATCAGTATTTTGCTGTTTTTCTCAACTACGTTGGGTTGGCCCCGTTTCAGCTCCCCCCCAACTCCTACCGTCTATTGGCAGGGTTGAGGTATTTGTTCTAGAAGCACGAGTGGGAGGTCCCCACTCCTGCAGACATTTTATATTTCTTCTGCCTCAAAGCCAGCTCAGACCAGTGGGGGCGAGGCAACGGGTTTTACTATCTAACCCGGTTTCCCAATACAGCGGCGGTCATCGAGCTGCCCAGCCACCCTAATGACTTTAAGGACCAGTTCTTCATGTCAACTGGGTTCCGGAATTGCGAGCATCACTATTTCAATCGTCCTCGTAAGTTTTCTCCGACCTTTAAGTGTCATTTTAGCTCCTCCCGTACCCCGTTCTGACTCAGACTAATCTTCCAGCCATCTTCGCGAGGACAGAGAAATCTGTGACCCTCGGGGCCCAATACGAGACACTGGCGGGCTTGCCCCCCAGTGAGAAGGACTACCGGGTGCTCGTGACGGACGAGACGATGGTGGCTTGTAAGCTGATTTTCCCAAATCAGACTTTGAATCTGAGGAGGCCTCGGGGGCCTCCCCCAGTTTGCTCCTCTATGCCCATCATCGTGGAGGAGGTCGCGATGGACGAGGACGAGGAGGACGAGACTGCACTTGTGAGGAGCAGGAAGCGGGCACTGGAGGTCGCCCAGATAACGGACGAAGAGAGGATCCAGTCCGGAGCAGCCGCGGGTCCCTCGGGCCAAGGTAACCTTTACATATTTAGGAACTTAGATAGGGCCATCTCCGACCCCCGGCTAGCTAGATTCAACCCCCGACAGCTCATCCATCGTCACCGAAGTGATCCGGACCTGGACACAACCCTGCTCCACTGCGTCGATCGGCTCGTGTTGGACTACCAAGATAGCCGACCTAGGGGTTTCGTCGTAGTAGATAACACCCTAGCCTTTAGGTTGATCCTATTCGAGGAGTATGGGACCAACCTCTGTTCATGGCCATCACTCCGGAGGGGTATCTTAGCTCCGAGGCTTAGGAAGTATGTAGGAGAATCTAGCCCTGAGTCAGACCCGGACCCAGAACTTGCGCCAGTTCGGGAAGTAATCGTCTTAGGTTCTTCTTCCAGCTCGGGGGGTAGGGCTGCCTTAGTATTCGCATACTTTTTTACCTTTAACCCTTTGTCTTTGTCTCTGTATGGTTGCTAACTTGTACTAACCATGTTTTTGTTTTGACAGAAGAGATGTCTCAGTCCGAGGAGAGCCTGCGAGGCGCACTCTTCGGGGGGAACCCCTCAGCCGGCCCAAGAATGAAAAGGCTCCGGGCATCCAAGAGCGCCGCTAGGTTCTCCACCAAGTCTCCGGCAAAGGAGAAGGAGAAAACCCGGCAGACCAGGTCACGGGAGCGATTCTTCCTGCTGCAGGAGCAGGACAAATGCCTCCACCACCTCCGCGAGCTCCAGCCGCCACCCAGGACGCAGGAACGGAGCTCGGGACTTCAGCCGTGGTGGCCTCCGATGTACGCATCCCAGTCAATCCCCAGGACCTGGAGAAGATCCCAGAGGCCTTTCGAGGAACGGTGTATGAGTCGGCGAACTACGTCGTCAGCCATATATACAAGTTCACCGAGAAGGAACTCCGGGCTATTGAGACAATGAGCTCGGTTGGCGTAATGGAGTCTTCAATGAGCATGACCCTAACGGGTAAGCTGCCATGTTTTCTTTAAAGCTTTTACCATTACACTTTGCCTTATTTTTCCTCTAAGGCAATTTATCTTTCATTTCTCACAGGGCGTCGTCGCTCTTCACCGGAGCATCATCAGGGCGAAAACTCAGCTCGAGGATATGAGGGCCGAGCACCAGGCCTCTCTTCAGGAGGCTAAGGCGACTAAAGATGCCTTGGCGACCTCGAAGGCCGAGTTGGAGAAGACCCGCTTGAAGGTCCAAGAGCTCGAGACCTCCCTTGCCACCTCGCGGACAGACCTCGAGGCTGCGAAGACTGAGATCCAGGCCACCCTGGAGGCCGAACGGACCACTTCGGAGCAGTCCATGGAAGATCTGTTCTATCACTGCTGGGCCTACAATCCGGAGGCTGACTTTTCTTTCATGTCACCGAGTCTTTGGGCGCGCTTGCTGGTGAAGTTCCAAGCTCGCCTTGAGAGAGAGGCGCCGCCTTCGGAAACTAGGGAAGGCTCTGGCGCGGCGGAGCAGAGTGAGACAGCGACCTCCCAGGGGCCATCTGACGGAACTTAGGGCGTTTTTTCTCTTTTGCCCTTGAATATTTTTAAGTATTTTTTTTTTTATGTAACCTTCGCATGAGGTGTTTTCACCTCGAGACAATTTGCTTTGACGTTTTTAATTTACGCTTTTTCATGCCTTTTCGCGCTTTGGTTACAATAATTTTTTTTGAGAAACTTAGTTCGCGTTAATTTTTATCCATATCTCGAGCTCTTTAGGAAGAACATCGATCAATAGATTTAAATTAACGTCTAAGTTTTATGACCCGGTTAAAACCAGGAACTTAATTTGAAAACTTAGTTCGCGTTAACTTTTATCCATATCTCGAGCTCTTTAGGAAGAACATCGATCAATAGATTTAAATTAACTTCTAAGTTTTATGACCCGGTTAAAACCAGGAACTTAATTTGAAAACTTAGTTCGCGTTAACTTTTATCCATGTCTCGAGCTCTTTAGGAAGAACATCGATCAATAGATTTAAATTAACTTCTAAGTTAATGACCCGGTTAAAACCAGGAACTTAATTTGAAAACTTAGTTCGCGTTAACTTTTATCCATATCTCGAGCTCTTTAGGAAGAACATCGATCAATAGATTTAAATTAACTTCTAAGTTTTATGACCCGATTAAAACCAGTATAGGACTTAGTCAACATTAACCCTTATCAATATCTCATGCTTTTAAGAAAACAACGGTCAATCGATAAGAATCAACATCTAAGTCGTTAAGGAGACCTGGTTATATCCAGGTACCATATGCCCCCCAAGTAATTGGGAAAGGGTCTTTTGTGGTTACTTTAAGATTACACTTGCAAATATGCATAAAAAGCTGATTTTCATTAATACATAAAGAGTGGCCTTGCAGGCCTTACAAGTGGATCATTGATAATATCTCTTTAAGTGGATGGCGTTCCAAGTCTGCGGGACCGCCCCTCCATCAAGTCGAGCTAACTTATAAGTTCCCTCCTTGATGACTTCGATGACCTGGTATGGTCCTTCCCAGTTCGGTCCCAAAACTCCATCTTTCGGATCTTTTCCGGCGAGGAAAACTCTCCTCAGGACCAAGTTTCCCATGCTAAAGGCGCGTTTTCTGACCTTGGTGTTGAAGTAGCGGGTGATTTTCTGCTGATAATGGGCGAGCTGGAGTTGCGAATCCTCTCGCCTTTCCTCAACCAGATCGAGGGAATGGCATAGGAGCTCATGGTTTCGATCTTGGTCGTAAGACTGGACTCTATGCGAAAGAACCTTTATCTCCACGGGGAGGACTGCCTCACTCCCAAAGGTTAAGGAAAAGGGAGTATGACCCGTAGGAGTCCGATGCGAGGTCCGGTGTAACCCCCCAAACTCCAGGGACCGTTACAGTGTGCCTTGTAAACAGTGCTAAACTCGCTAATCGAGTCATATGGCCAAAATCATGAACTAAGTATGATTAGCAGTTTAGGGATTAAAAACTTTGGTTAGGATGTAACGTTTCACTAGAACGTTTAATATAAACGTTGGGATCCCGAAAATATAAATTTCAGAGTTTATTACAGAAAATATTTACAACAGGCCGTTCTAAGCGGCAAAACAGGGTTCAACCCTAGTTCCACTTTAAACCTCGGCCGTGGCGGTCGAGCAGCTGCATATGTACACATCATCACCTAAGCTCTTCAACTCAAGGATGGTCCAGCTTCCTCTTGCCTTTACCTGCACCACACAGCACCCGGGAGCCGAAGCCCAGCAAGAAAACATAACACTATACATAAGCATTATCAAATGATTATCATTATAATCACACGAAGCATAAAGCTTCCAAACCAATGAGTGAACATCATATGATTCAAGAGGGAGAGTGGCTGCTAGGTAAGCCACTAGCCTCCAAGCACTTATTTCATTCATCGACCCTCGAGGTCGGTTGGGAATTAATGCTCTTTGAGTCATTCAATGCTGATGGTCGATTAGATCTAATCTCCGTTGGCTTGCGTGAACCACACTAAGAACGTTCAGACTAATCAGTCAGCGCTATGTGACTAGTGTCCAGTATCACTGCCGAACTTGACTAGTAAGTCACAGCTTCACAGTTGTTACTAACACCTTTGCCAATTCTGACTAACGAGTCAGTGCAACGTGACCAGTGCCCAGTACCACTGCCGAACCTGACTAGTGAGTCACAGCTTCACAGTTGATACCAACACTTTTTCAAATTCTAACTAACGAGTCAGTGCAACGTGACCAGTGCCCAGTACCACTGCCGAACCTGACTAATAAGTCACAGCTTCACAGTTGATACTAGCACCTTCGCCAAATCTGACTAATTAGTCAGTACCATGCACAAGTAAGCAATGCTATCAATATGTTTCATATGCCAGTTATCCAAGAATAGGGCATTCAGCACGCTTACTAAATAGTTGCTAGCATAATCATGATCATGCACAAACTCAGAGACTCAAGCTCTGGCCAATCTCATATTCATCACTCATGGCATGCCCTAATCACATGTTTCTCGTGCATCACATGCATCACACTTAATCATCCAGCATACCCCAATAATAATCATATGCAATTGGACAAGATCGCCAAGCATTCACTATGCTATCAATGTTTACATCTAAACATCCAACATGCATCAATCATAGCCATGCATGTCACATACGGGGTGCAGTTTTCTTACCTTGGGTTCGAGCGAGAATTAATAAAAGAAACGACCTTTGAGAACGATCAGCTTTTAATCCTTTAGTGGTCACCTAGTCATAACCAAACATATAGAATACCATTAATAAAAATGTTTAATATAAGTTCCCAAACCAATATCTAGCCTCTGGGACATCAATCCCCACTTAACCGGGTACTAAGTTCAACCCCAAGGCCTATGGCTTGAATCCCCAAGCTTAAAACACCATTTTTGGGCTAAAAGGTCACTAAGGACCGCGGCCCTCATTGGCCATGCCGCAGCCCGCCCCTCAGACAGAGGCGCCCAAACCCAGCATCTTCCAAGGGCCGCGACTCTCCCTGGCCATGCCGCGGCGCAACACCCAATTTTGCCCAGAAAAACCCAGCACGCACATCAGAATGTCCCCTGCATTTTCCCTTAGAACCAGCCCCTCAAATTAGCCCAAAACCTCTTCCAAACACTCATTCAAACCCCTAGACATCACCCATAACCTCCTCTCATCAATACCCAAAATAAACATCATCCAAACCTCCATTAATTCAAACTTTCCACAAATGATTCACAAGTTAAAAACTAAAACTCAAAACAGAGAATGAACCAGAAACTAATGGTTGAAGCTTACCTCAAACACGATTTGAATCCACTTTAATGGCTGAACTCAAGCTAAACCTCCCCAAGCTTGACTCCTTAGCTTGCTTCCTCAAGATAGGCTCTCAAAACCTAAAGAAAAGGGTGAAGGAGAACTTGTACGGGAAGGAAGGGAGAAAGAAGGGATAGACTCTATTTTAATCTACCACTTTCCACAGCCAGCAGCCTTTAAATCATAAATATCGAAAACTCAAAATGACCAAAATACCCTTAAGCCAATAAAAGCCTCTAAACCACCATTTCAAGGGTAAAATTGGTACTTTCCACCTATCCCGTTAATCATAATTAATGCTTCCCAATTCCCACTAATCTCCATATTTTCAATTAGCAATAAATCACATCCCATTACCCTTTAATTCCTGGTAATGCTCTAATCAATAAATTCACCCCGAGACTCACCCCGAGCCCCGAACTTAAACCCGTTATGACTAGAGCGAACACTTACATCTCCTGATCGTCTCATGTCGAAAAGCTCAAACCAATACACCCTATAATGTGGCAATATTAATTAATCTCAACCATGCACCCAAAATATACATTTACGCCCACTGTGGCCAAATTACCAAAATGCCCTTGCATTATAAATATGAGTCCATATGCATGCATTCACCATCATATAATAATATAATTCACATAAACATGCATATAATCTTTAAATATCATAATAAATCATTTATGGCCCTCCTGGCCTCCTAATCAAGGTCCTAAACCTTATTAGGAAATTTGGGGCATTACATCCGGTATGCCCATAGGACCTGGGGGAGTTGCTCTGGCCAGACCCCATTTGCTTCATCTAATCTTTTCTTGAGGCTCACCTTTAGGGTCTTGTTGACAGCTTCGACCTGGCCATTAGCCTGAGGATAGGCCACGGAGGAGAAACTTTTCACAATCCCATGTATTTAACAGAACTCGGTGAACAAGTCGCTGTCGAACTGAGTGCCGTTATCGGAGACGATCTTCCTGGGCAGGCCGAAGCGACAGATGATGCTTTTAACCACGAAGTCAAGCACATTTTTGGATGTTATCATTGCCAACGGCTCTGGCTCAGCCCACTTAGTAAACTAGTCGATGGCTACCAAGGCGTAATGGACCCCGCCTTTTCCAGTGGGGAGGGCGCCAACCAAGTCTATCCCCCAAACGAAAAACGGCCATGGGGACGAGATCATCTTCAGCTTGAACGGAGGAGCTCGAGCAACTGCAGTGAATCGCTGGCACTTGTCACACTTCTTCACGTACGAGATCGAGTCTTTGGATAGAGTTGGCCAGTAATACCCTTGCCTGAGAAGCTTTAAGGCCAAGCTCTACCCCCCGGTGTGGTCTCCACAGAATCCTTCGTGAATTTCTTGCAGGATGGCCTTCGCTTCACTTGGAAGAACGCATCGGAGGAGAGGTAGGGAATGCCCACGTCGGTACAACACCCCATCGACCAACGTGTATCTCAGAGCTTGATACAGGATTCTCCGTGCATCGTTACGCCCTTCAGGCAGCTTTCCCTCGACGAGATATTCAAGAATGGGGGTCATCCAGGTCGGCCTGGCGTCGACCATCTCGACCTCCGCCCGGTCTTCTTCTATACTTGGTATTTCCAAGAATTCTATTGGCACCAACCCCAAGGTCTCCGTCTCTCCCGAGGTGGCGAGCTTGGCAAGAGCATCTGCATTAGCGTTCTGTTCCCGAGGTATCTGTTCGATCGATCCTCGCTCAAATGCGGACAGCTCGGCTTTTATCTTTGCCAGATAGGCGGCCATCTTGGGTCCTCTCGTCTGATACTCGCCCAGAACCTGGTCTACCACGAGCTGGGAGTCACTGAAGCACTGGACGGAGCTCACCTTTAACTCCTTGGCCATCCTCAGCCTAGCCAACAAAGCTTCGTACTCCGCCTCGTTGTTGGAGGCCTTGAATCCGAACCTTAGCACCGAGTGGAATCTATGTCCCTCGGGGGATATCAGAATGATTCCTGCCCCGGAGCCGTTCTCGTTGAATGAACCATCCACAAAGATCCTCCACAATGATTGGGGCGAGGTGACCTGAGGTGAGCCCTCTGCTGGATTCTCCTGGAATCCCGTGCATTCTGCCACAAAATCGGCGAGGGCCTGACTTTTTATAGCAGTTCGTGGAGTGTAGAAAATCTCGAACTGACTGAGTTCGATCGCCCATTTTAACAAACGTCCTGATGCTTCAGGTTTTTCCAAAACCTTCCTTAGAGGCTGATCGGTCATGACGTGTACTGAGTGAGATTGGAAGTACGGCCTGAGCTTTCGCGAGGCCGTGATTAGGCAGAACACCAATTTTTCCATCAGTCGGTATCGTGATTCTGCCCCGAGAAGTCTCTTGCTGATGTAATAGACTGGCTTCTGAACTTGGTCCTCTTATCGTACTAGTACGGCACTAGCTACATCCTCAGTGACAGCCAGGTAAAGAAAAAGAGGCTCTCCTGCCTTGGGTTTGGATATCACGGGCGGTTCAGCCAGATGTGCCTTCAGGTCGAGGAATGCGCTTTCGCATTCTATTGTCCATTCAAACTTCTTGTTTCCTCGGAGCAGGTTGTAGAAGGGCAAACACTTATCGGTTGACTTGGAAATAAACCGGTTGAGCGCTGCCACTCTTCCTGTTAAGCCTTGGACATCTTTCCGCGACCTGGGCGGAGGAAGCTCGAGCAGTGACCTGATCTTATCGGGGTTTGCCTCGATTCCTCGGGTATTGACTATGAACCCCAGGAATTTCCCTGACGCGACTCCAAAAGTACATTTCTGGGGATTGAGCCTCATGTCGTATTCTCGTAGTATTTTAAAACATTCTTCCAGGTCGGAAACATGGTTATCGGCAGTCTTTGACTTGACTAGCATGTCATCAACGTACACTTCCATGTTTTTACCGATCTGGTCCGCGAACATTCTATTTACTAGCCTTTAGTAGGTAGCTCCGGCGTTCTTCAGTCCGAACGGCATGACCTTATAGCAATAGACATTAGTCGGGGTCATGAAGCTGGTGTGTTCCTGGTCCGCCGGATTCATCGCGATCTGATTGTAGCCTGAGTACGCGTCCATAAAGGACATGAGCTCGTGCCCCGCCGTGGCATCCACCAGCTGGTCAATCCTTAGCAATGGAAAACAATCCTTGGGGCAGGCTTTATTCAGGTCGGAGAAGTCGATGCAGGTTCGCCATTTTTCGTTGGGCTTTGGAACTAGCACGGGGTTGGCAACCCAAATTGGAAACTTGGCTTCGCGGATAAAGCCACATTTTTTGAGTCGGGCTACTTCTTCTTCTAGGGCTTTAGCCCGGGTTGTTCCTAAACGTCTTTACTTCTGAGACTTGGCAGGAATGCTTTTATCCAGATGTAGCGTGTGCATGATGACACTCGGGCTAATCCGCACCATGTCCTCGTGGGACCAGGCAAATACGTCTAAGTTAGCCCATAGAAACGTCGTCAGCTCCGCCTTCCTCTTGCCGCAGAGATTTTTCCCGAGCTTGACCATCCGTGATGGATTTTGTGGATCAAGGTTCACCTCCTCGAGCTCCTCAATAGCCTGGAGCTCGGATCTATCTTCGCCTACTTGGGGGTCAATATCCTCACTTAAAGCGACATTTCCCCCTTTGGCGCTTTGAGGTTTTTCAATCTCAGGGTCCTCTGAGGGTTCCTGAGATTCCTCTTCACTCAGAATGGCCATAGCTAGCTGCCCGAGTTTAGATTTTCCCTTCATGGAAATGTTGTAGCATTCCCTGGCAGCGAGCTGATCGCCCTGGATAGTGCAGATTTCTGTTGAAGTAGGGAACTTCATGGCGAGGTGTCGAATGGAAGTGATAGCCTCGAAAGCTATGAGCGTAGGTCAGCCCAAAATGGCGTTGTAAGTAGTGGGGCAGTCTATGACCACGAACTCGAGTAGTTTGGAGACTGTCCGATATTCTTCCCCTAGGGTGATCACCAGCTCGATCGTCCCTATCGCCGCTGATCCTTCTCCCGAAAAACCATACAGCATCATGGAGGTTGCCTTTAGCTCAGCGACGGTCAAACCCATCTTCCCTAAGGTGGATTAGAATAGGAGGTTCACCGAGCTCCAGTTGTCTATTAGTACCCTCCTCACTCTCCGGTTGGCGAGCTGGACTGCTACAACCAAGGGATCATTGTGAGGGAACTGGACATGGCTTGCATCTTCCTCCGTAAAAATGATTGGTTGCCTCTCCAATCGCTGCTGCTTTCACTGGCGCTGCTCCGGGACGAACTCCCCTCCGTTGTGAGCCTTTAGTTCATTCACGTATCTCTTTTGGGCACCTCTGCTCGTGCCAGCCATGTGCGGTCCTCCATAGATGGTGGATATCTCTCCTCCGACCAAGGGAGGAGGGACATCCTAATCTACCCGAGACCCGGGCTGACTAGCTTGGGCTTCTTGAGCAGGTCGACTCGCTGGGACCCTGTTCTGCGAGTATTGAGCCAAGGGGCCGGCTCGGATGAGAGTCTCGATCTCATCTTTTAAATGCCTACAATCGTTAGTATTGTGGCCGATGTCGTTATGAAAACGGCAAAATTTGGAAGTGTCTCTCTTTCCCTTGTGGTGCTTCAATGGCTCCGGCCTCTTCCAAGGGACCCGAGTAGAGTTGGCCAAGAAGATACTCTCTCTGGACTGGGTGAGCTCGGTATACGTCATGAAAACAGGCTTAAACTTTTCTACGGACTTATTCTTCTTTTGGCCGTGCTGACTGTTTTCGCCATTGCCCTTTCTTTTGCCTCCGCCGGGCTGGTTGCTCTGTGCGACGTTTGGGGTCGTTGCCACGACCTCCGTCCCTACTCCCGCGAACTGATCGGGAACCTGGCTGGTTCCCGCAGCTGAGGCTTCGGCTTCTTCAAAGTTTATCCATTCGTGGGCCCTGTTAAGGAATTTGTTGACCGAGCTGACTCCCTTCCTCTGTATATCCTTCCATAGGTCTTCTCCGACAAGGATTCCGGTTCTCATGGCCATGAGCTTGGAGCTATCATCCGCGTCTCTAGCCCGAGCAGCGACGTTCGCGAATCTGCTCAGGTAGGCCTTCAGAGTCTCACCAGGCTGCTGTCTCATGTTAGCTAGGGAGTCGGCCTGAACACAGGTGGCCTGGAAGGCTCAGAATGCCCTTTTGAAGTCGACTGAGAAGGTCTTCCAGGAATTGATTGACTGTCTTTTACTTTGCTTGAACCACTGCCTGGCAGGTCCAGTCAGTGTTGAGGGGAAGATCAAGCATCTCAGCTCCGTGCCAATGTTATGGGCCATCATTAGGGTGTTAAACATCCCTAAATGGTCTGACGGGTCTCCGTCCCTGTTGAACTTTGACAAGTGAGCCATACGGAAACCAGATGGGTATGCCGCTGATGCTATATTGGGGGGCGAAGAGTTCCATCTCATCTCCCGAATCATATTCATCTTTTTCTTTTTCTGATAGGAGCTTCCTCATCAGCTCCTCCATCTGAGTCAGGCGCTCAAGGGTTTGGTCCTGATGTCCTTGGTTATTCTGGGGCTGTTCAACAGCTCCGGATCCATTGTACACATTTGGTGGGTTATTGCCCCTCCTTTCTTGAGATAGGTTATTTGGGACATTCCCTCCGTTATGTACTCCGGACAGAACCCCCCCTGAACGAGCCTAGCCACCTCCTCCTGCTCTGTCCCCTCTATGAGAGTTGAGGCGATCTCGCAGGTCACCTCCCTGGGTGGTCTGGTGACTTTGTGCCAAACTTAACCGCTGACGGAGGTCTCCCCCAGAGAGATCACTCCGGCGACTGCCGGTCCAGTGGCTCCTGCTGGATAGGCTTGGAGTCCGTCTTTGGTGGTGACGACCTAAGATTTCCCCTGGCGCCCTGCTACACCGGGAAGGTCCAGCTGATGGCGGGTTTCTCCTACTACCCCCATAGGCTGGGATGTCTCGGACGGGCCGAGCAGGAGACGGATATCGGATCGGAGATGGAGGATGCCTGACTGGGGAGGCGATCCTAGTTCCGTCTGGATGGATCAAGTTTGGTGGGGGCCTTTCGGCCCTGCCAACTTGTTGATCCCGCGCCAAGCGATCTGGACGAGGCGCAGGACGGTCATCGGGGACGGGCTGACATTGCGAGCCCTCCCCGGATCTCCTTTGGGAATTTCCTCAAGCTCTCCTGGGCGTCCTCGAGGATGGCTGAGAGCTAGGAGTTGATGTCCTGACCGAACGGTTGTATTGCTGTTGTTCGGTTCTAGGCATTTCCTCAAAGTTTGCCTCTCGATGGTGTGATGAAGGGGTGGAGTTGGCTGCCGGAAGTCTATCCGAACGGCTATGCCTGGACCGATTACCCCGGCAAGACTTAGGAGCCTCGCCTTGCCTCTCTCCGTCGTTAACGCCGGTTATGAGAGGGGGTAATCGGGTCAGGATATCCTGGATTTGCTGGCTAGCTGTTGCTAACTGGCTCCTCAGTTGAGCATTCTCCATCTCCACCGCAGTATAATAACATGGGTTCGGATTAGGTGTCCGAGGCGCCGAACTACCGGTATCATCTTGGCCCACCGGCTGTTTTCCTGGCCGCTGCTGGACTTCAGAAACTTGCTCATCAGGGATGGTAGTATAATGAGCCTCCTGTCCATCATGTTGTTCTGTCTCGTTACCATGCCTAGACCGAGTAGTCACCATAGTTGGATGTTTGCAGCAGCACTAATCAAACTTGCTCTCAATGAAAGCACCAAACTGTTGACGCGGTTCTTCGCCAACAGGTAATTAAGAGAAGAAGAGAAAGGGATTAGTGCTAAAGGTGAACCGAAATAGATATATGATCTTAGAGGGTGAAGGAGGTGACTCAAGACACATTTTTTAAGTGGTTCGAAGGTTAAAATCCTTCTACTCCACTAGCCAATATTATTGATCTATACTGAGTATTTGATTACAGAGTATTTCTTACAAGATATTATTTTTCCAACCTCTATCAACTCCCAGGGTCTCCATATTTATAGGAGAAGGCACCTGGAAGTTGGTAAGAAGGTCATCCGTGACCTTCTTAGCTGTCGTATCAATTCTGTGACATTCATGATTAATTCATAAACTTGACACATAAGTGTGGTCAAATCAATAGGTAAGGAGGTAATGGGCCGCACGGCCCAACCCAGTCGTGGGTGTCTGAACACGCACGTTCCTGCTACGTGTCCGAGAAGTCAATGGGATATCAGACACGTGATGTCTGATATATGCACGTTTACCTTGCGTGTGTTGACTTCACAAAGGGTCACAGCCTCCATATCGAGCTCGTACCACGAGCTGCATACTTAGCTCGGTCTTCGGCCTTCAGAATCCGTGCCCCGGCCTTGGGCGGTGAAGGCGAGCTCTTGGGGCTTCCTCGAGCTAAGAAGGCACGACATTACGATAGAAGCTCCAGCCCTGGGGATGATCATGAGGTAATCAGGGTTAGGCCGAAGCTCGGCTTGCTAATCAGCCCGTGGGAAAATCAGGGCGTACAAACCTAAATTCAGTTGAAGGAAAATTGAGATCTGCAAAGGAGGAGTCAGGAGTGGTGCAGGGGCTTGGGTCGCAACAGATGGCATGAAGTGATCGACAGAGAAGGGAGTGAGGGTCACGATGAAGGAGGAAGAATGATGCACAGATCTAGTTGCACGAGAAGAAGAAGAAGAGGAAAATAAAAGGTTTAAATTTTAGTTTATGCTTTTATTAGGATATTAATTTTGATTTTAATTTTTGGAGTTTAATTTTTTTTGGTTGTTAAGTTTAGGAATTATATTTAATTTTAATGTTAGTTTTACGTTTAAATTATGGAAATAAAAATATTTATGTTTAATTAAAAAAATATTTTTTTTAATTATTTAAATAATACCATAATTAAAAAATTTAAGATTATTTTGATCATATTAAAAGAAAGTTTGACAAAATAGAGTTTAAAGTATTATTTTGTTTTATATTTGAAAACTCAAGGTTGAATTATTATTTAAAAAAATAAAAGGTCTAATCCATAATTTTTGTAGCATAGTTCAATATAGTATTTATTTGTAGTATAGTAATTTTGTACTTAATTTATTACTAACATTTTTTTTTCTACCACTATTTTGTCATCAGTCCCATGTCGCTACGACTTATGCTTAGATTTTACTCAGTATCGATCGAGAGTGTGCTCATATTTAATAGAAAAAGTCAAAGAAAACTCAATTATAATAAGTTTGAGGGTAAAGAAGGTGACATAGAGCGTGCGCTGCAGAGTCCAAAAAAAAATGTCAGCTTATCGTGTTGGAATGAATGTGTTAACCCTTGGTATTCCCAATAACTGAAAAATACATATCCAAGCCTTCAGGGTTTTCGATCTTTTGCAGCATCAAGAAAGAATAGAGTAAGTTAAATTATTATTAATTAGCTGATATTATTGTATTTAAAATTTCCTAGGCTAATGGTCAAGTAAGGACTAACGACCAGGCGTTGTAAAGTCATAAGAAGAATAAAGAGTTTGTGACTGAGTTAATTGAAGCCGATTACATTTACACAAGTATAAGTGTATTTAATTGTTTTCGTAATTATGTTATGTTAAATTTATTAACTTAATTGCTTGTCTTCTACCAGAACATGATGACAAAATTCTTACGATGCAAATCCAACTTGCGTCCTCTTCATTTGACACTTCTGTTCTGCCTCCGTAGATCAAAGATCAATAATAAGGAAGGTACATGGTGAATGACGAAGTGTAGGGTGCAAGTTGAAGTTAACTTGAAGTAGTAGCAACTCTCAGCCAAACATTTCGTCCAATCGTTAGATCAGTTGGATGCTGAACATCAATCATTGCCCTATAACATTCATCACTTAATTTAGATGTTCAACATGCAGCTACCACACTACAAAGAACAATTTTTATACTGAGAACAAATATCGTAAATATTTTATACTTTTTGAAGTTAATTGTGTTGTTTTATGATATCTAACTCTAATATATATATTAGAGTAAATATTATTAAAATTATTTAAATTTGACATATTTTTTTCTAACTTCAAATATTAATTTTAATTTTAATTACAAAAAATAGTGAAAATTATAAATATTAATTAATTATTTCTTAAATTAAATTTTTTGTTTTTACTTTATTGAATAATTTAATTAATTTCCACACAATTTCTAAAAAATTTATTGAGTGCTTTTACTAATATTCACAAAATCTCTAAATTTTATAATTCTATGTAAAATTCGGCAACATAACGACTGAATTGTCATCTATCCCAAAATTTAAAAACCTGTAAATAACACATAAAAAATATCCAGTCCCAAAACATGCACAGAGCAATACAAATACATTGTAAATGACTAAATTTTATTAATTATTCAATTTTCTAATCAAAATATCATAATTCTACTAAAAATTAACAACAACAAATCATCAATATTCATAAAATCTGATTTTTTACTACTAACATAACCAAAAAAAAAATCAACAACAACAACATACTAACATTAGCACCCAAAAATTCCAAATTAACACTCAAATATTTAATATGTTTACTAATATGTTTAATACATAATTTTTACCAAAACAACAAAGAATCTATTTTAATACAAAAAAAAATACTAATTAACCATCTAACAATTTTCTAATTCCTAATATCATTTTTACTAATAAACATATTTAAAATCTAATAATAAAAACATTCACCCTAATATAATAACATATTTTTATTTAAACTAATATTAATTCATTTATATAAAAAAATATTTAAAAAAAAACCTAAGATCTACACTTAAAATACTTTTATATAAGTATATATATACTTAAATCATTCAAAATTTGAAAGAAAAAAAATTAAACAAAACAAAAAAAATTAAAAATAAATTACCTTAGAATCTTGAAAGAGCAAGTCAACTTCAAATCCCATTGGAGCTCAAGAAAATTCGCAGCACCACCTTCAAAAAAAACTCCACAAAATACAAAAAAAAAAAAAAAGATTACATTTTATAAATATATATATATATATGAAGAAATGAATTTTACCTTGAGAAATAGAAAGAAATCCCTTATCTTGGGAGAGTTTTAGACCTAAAAATGAGATTTTGTGATGGAAATAAGGCTGCTTGCGTGAGAGAGGCGGAGCAGAGAGAAGGGTTTTCTGGAAAAAAAAAATGAGGGTAACAGGGAAGAAGCTGAACGATTTATTGAGATATGTATTGACCCTATACCGAGAACATGGGACTTAATATTTTCCCAATCTGCGAAAAAGAACTGCGTATCTGAAAAAAAGCTATAGCGAGAACATGATCTCGGTACAAACACTAATTTTTGCAGTTCCATTATAGCCACAATCACAGCTCTAAGCACAGGCTCAAGAAGATTCTTCTATAGCGAAGAAATGAAGATGCAGTTAATTTAGTTGGTTAAATTTTTTTGTACTAATATAATAGTACTTTCTCTTTTTTTGAAAAATATATGAATATTATGATTTAATTAAATATGTAAAGTTCTTTATTGGCTAACTTTATTTTAGACAAAATATTTTAAAGTTATTAAGGAAAATGAGTAGCATATCCATATTGATTCTTGATCTAATGATTCAGCTGATTTTCTAGTGTGAAAATATATTTAAGTGTGAATATATTTTTTACCTTATTTATCACAAATAATCAATATTTGGTAATAATATATTTTGTAATTATCTTGAGATTATTTTCAGGGATTATGAATATTCTTGAATAAAGAAGATTATTCTGGAATAAAAAAGGTATCGAAAATGAACATGGTCAAAATAAATGACCATGTTCCTTCTGCCAGATAAAACTGATTTCATTGCTGACTCATCAGTTTCCTTTTCTGTCGACACAGAATTCATCTAGCTGGCTGATTTCCTTAATCAAAGGAATTCGCAAATTGATTTCACAGATACCAGAAAATGATGGCCTTTGACGATTTCCTTGCCTATAAATATCTTGCCAAGGCCTTTGGAATTTTCACATCTTCCATTTTAAATATTTGTAAACATTATGTTATTTTGAAGAGTGTCTTTATTTGTAGAGATTAAGTTTGTTCACCTTAATCTTTGTGAGAGTGCTGCTTGTGGATATCTATCTAGTCCATTGTAAACAGATAGTGTCTATTGTGAACGTGTTCATAAAGATCTTCGGGAGAGGATTCTATCTAAGTCTCACTTCGGGAGGAAGTGTGCACTCTCTATTAATTGAAGGGAGTTCAAGAGAATCAGCGTTTCATCAAATCAAATTCGTAGAGAAGATTACAACAAGATTGCGACAATAGTTTAAGAGGGAGTCTTACATTGTTTAAGTCAATGCTTTTGTACACATTGTTTCTTTACTAATTGGTTTATTCTCTGGGCGTGGCCCCAAGGAGTAGGTTATCCGAAAGGGTTTCTGAACCTTGTGAAAATTCGGTGTGTTCATTATTGTTTTGCACTGTCTATTTATTTTGTTCAGTTTCTGTCGTGACAAGTTCGGATTCTGTCCCGACAGAACTGCTATCTGTGTAAACAGTTAATTACCATTCTACACTTTAATTAATTCACATTGTTTAATTAATTTGGTAATTACTAAAAATGGAATTTCAATTGGTATAAGAGCTGGTCACTAAACTCTTAGTGAGATTTTGTGGTTTTCCATTTGTTTTGTTTCTTTTGAAATTGTTGACTGCGGTTTTAGCCAACGACGTGAGAACGTCAAATACGACAAGCCTTCAAGAGAAATAAAAATGACACAGACGGTTTAAACAAGAAAGTAAATAACAGAGGAGATTTTTATAGTGGTTCAGCTCCGATTGTCAGTAATAGCCTAATCCACTTAGAGTTGTGATTTATAGATCCGTACTCAAGATCAGATGGACTGAGCTAACTGAGTTTCTTCAGTACAGATTGCAAAAATACAAGAATTCTCTCTTATTTCAGCACTTTCTCTCTCTAGAATACACAGACCCAATTTTCTCTCTCTAGAAAGAAGAAGCAGAAGAAGCCCATCTCTCATCCATCAGCCCTCTATTTATAGGCCTGGGATACTCAACTGATATCCCCTTTAGATAGGGATATTTTATTATATTTAAATTACAAAGAAACATTCAAAATTCAAAATGTAACAAACCCACTATTTGAGGGAAGAATGAGAGATTCCCGGATGCTTAGACCAACTCTTGCTGAAGTCGTTCCGGGGATTTTGACGTAGTCTCACATGCATGTTGATTACTCCTTCAAGCTTTCCTTGGACCAAGGTGATACAAGCTTGGCTCTCCTCGGACCAAGGTGGTCCGAGCCAACTCCCTTGGCACCTCACCTCGGGCAACTTTGAGGCAACCTCCTCCATTCAAGGTCCCTTCGGACCTTGTGGCCTTCTCCTTGGACAAAGGTGGTCCGAGGCATCCTCCTTTCTTGTTTCTCTCCTCGGACAAGTCCGAGCATACCTCCTCCATTCAAGGTCCTTTCGGACCTTGTGGCCTTTTCCTCGGACCAATGTGGTTTGAGGCATCCTCCTTAGCTACTTACCTTGGACACTTTTGAGCCAACACTTAGGAAACCTTGGGAGGCTTACCTCGGACACACCCTTGGGGTCTCGTAGGACCACATACTCCTTGGGGTCTCCTAGGACCACTTTCTCCTTGGGTCTCCTAAGACCACTTTCTTGAGTTCTCCTCGGACCTCATCCTTGGATTCTCCTAGGATCACTATCTCTAGCCTCCTAGGATGCATTTTGTCATCTTTATTGCGATGCCATTGATCTCCAATTTTTGGGTATAACAGAAATGTCTATCTTTGTAGAAGGAGGATCTATCACTCGCCCTCCATTACTGAATGATACAAACTATCCATATTGGAAAGTAAGGATGAAAGCTTTTATCAAATCCCTTGATGAAAGGGCTTGAAGATCAATATTATCTGGTTGGACACCACCTGTCGAGATAAATTCAAAATCTGGTAAGACACAGGTAAAATCTGAACTTGAATGGTCTAATGAAGAAGATAAATTGTCAATTTATAATAATAAAGCTTTACATACAATTTTTAATGGAGTTGGTGAAACTTATATAAAATTGATTTCCTCTTGTGAGTCTGCTAAAGATGCTTGGGAAATCCTTCAAACTCAATTTGAAGGAACCACTGATGTTAAGTGATCTAGGCTTGTAATGCTGACTACTAGATTTGAAAATCTCTGCATGTCAGAAAAAGAAACCCTCACTTAGTTTTATGAAGAATTGTCTGACATTGCTAATGAATATTTTGCTTTAGGAGAAAAGTTTTCTGACTCTGTTTTGGTTAGGAAAATTGTTAGATCTCTTCCTGATAGGTTTCAATCCAAGATCACAGCCATTGAGGAGGTAAAGAACCTTGACACCTTGAAAGTTGAGGAATTGATGGGATCTCTTTGAACTTTCGAACTTAATCAAAAGATCTGCCAAGAGAAACCAATTACTGTGAAGGAGAAATAGATTGCCTTGAAATCTTCCAAAGAGAAAATGTAAAGCTCAGATGAGGAAGATGATGATGAAATGATCCTATTATCGAAAAAATTTAAGAATTTTATGAAAAAGATTGGTAACAAGAAAAACATGTCTAAATCCTCCAAAGGTAATAATTTTTCCAAACCTTTTGAATCTACTAATAAAAAAGGTATTCAATGCAGGGAGTGTGAAGGTTTTGGACATATTCAATCTAAATGTGCCAATACCATAAAGAAAAATAAGAACGTCTTGGCAGCCACTTGGAGTGACAACGAATCTGAAAGTAGTGATGAGGAAGAAAATTATAATCTTGCCTTAACTTCTGTTTTTTCTTGCTTACCTCTTTCTGTGCAGGTGAATGAGAACTTTGTTTGTTTAAATAATACTATTTCAACAGATGAGGGTTCCCATGGTGATACGGATGAATCCGATTTGGATGAGGATTCTTTGAAAGAATCATACAAAAATATGTATGATCAATGATTGAAAGTATTTTCAGATAATCGTTTGATGGCAAACAATAACAAAGTTCTCAAGAAGATAAATGAAGAACTTGACTCTCTTGTTAAAAAATATGAAATTCAGATTGTTGCTAAAGATTCTGAAATCAATCGTTTGTGTAATGATGTTGATAAAATTATCAAAGGTGTCAAATTGCTTAATCATAGATCTATGGTTTTGGATGATGTTTTGCTTGCAGGTCAAAAAGCTTGTGATTTTTCTAGGTTAGGATCAAATGGATCTAAACCTAAAGGAAAAACAATTTATATTTTTGGAAATCTTTCTATTGTTTCGACAACTTACCCTTCTGCAGGAACAACTCAAACTCATGTGGCATCATCTTTTCAATCTGTCACAACACATGAGAAACAGACCAGAAATTTTGAGAATAAAAAAACTGGTCATTTTATTCCAATTTGCGATTTCTGTGGAGTGAAAGGTCATATTCGACTTAAATGTTTTACCTTGATGAAATTTCTTCACAAAAATTACTTTAATCATCATGGTAATTTGAGACAAATGCCCTTGAAGAAAAGGACTCCACCTAAGAAAGTTTGGGTGAAGAAAAATAAATTCAAATGTCTTGTTGTCTGTACTTGTCTTAGAACATGTGCTTCTAACTCTTTGTTTTTTTATAGTGGTTGTTCAAGGCATATGACAGGTAACAAAAGCATACTCACTGACTTCAAGACTTTGAAAAATGGGGAAGTCACATTTGGAGATGGTAAGTCTTGTAAGGTACTTGGTAGTGGCACTCTAAATTCTGAAGGACTACCAAAGTTACAAAATATTCTTTTGGTTGATGGACTTAAAATTAATCTAATTAGTATAAGTTAAATTTGTAACCGAGACTTGTTTGTACGTTTTTCTCTTGATAATTGTTTTGTGCTTGACCAAGATGGAAATTGTGTTTTGAAGGGTTATAAATCTGTCGATAATTGTTACAAATTATCTCAATCACACAATTGTCACAGGAGTGATACTAATTTGTGTCGTGAAAAACATGATCATGTGGAATTTGAGAAAAATTGGAAGTATGAGTCATGTTCATGATTTACCGATTTTAAGTAAATATTCTTATGGTAAATGTGAACCAGGTCGATTGGGAAAACATTTGAAATTTTCTCATGAAAAATGTTTTTGTGTTGATGATGTGTCGCAACACACTAAGGAACTTGTTGAAAATAAAACTTTGGTCTTAGAATATATTGAGTGTGACAAACAAATTACAGATATTTTCACAAAAGCCCTTGAAACGGTCAGGTTTTATTCCCTCAGGAAATCCTTGGAGGTTTGTACTAATTAAATATTGTTTGTGTTGTGTCATATTCCTGTGCTAGAAAGAGTTGCTTGATGTCTTCTTGTTCTTGTCCAAATAGAAAGTCTCAAACGTTATGACAAAATGTATTTTTACTACTTGTTAGAATTTATAGTTAATATATATCATGCACATTTTTTTTAAAATAAAAAATCAAAATAAATAGTCATTCGAATTAATATTCTTCCAAATCAATTTGTGTCTGTAGTGTATGAGCATTTGATCCTTGAAAGTATTTTTAGGCTCCATCTTAGAATAGAGCTACCTACACAGTTGTGTAAAATGCTATCTTTGAGTAAGTTGGAACAATGTAACTAAAAATTATGTAGAAGATACTCTACCACTGATAAATGCATCCTTCAGTATAGTGTGAAAGCGTCTAATTTGGGTACTCTTTGAGAAAAAAGCTAAAAATTGTCACATAAGGCAATGACCCTGAAAAATGCTAAAATTGCCATACAGGGCAATGATCTCTGCTTTCACAATCACACACAAATGCTTAAGATATACTGTTGGAAAATTTTGTAAGACTCATACACACTTATTAATTTGGATAAAATATTTTTTGTGTCAGGAGTATATATTTTGTGATTTTTTTTTAAAATAAAAGCATGATTTATATTAAATATATTTTCTAACCTTATAGTAAAAATATGTTAAGAATTAATGTTTGTTACTTTCTCCAAGGACAAGGCACGAAGACATTGGGCACAATCAGAATATGATATTTTTGGTGCTTTTGTTTATATATTATATTATATATAAAAAAAAAGACTTGACCGTGGCTATCAAGAAAGGAAAACTGTGGTAATATGTTGTTTTTTATTTTGTCACTTATTATATTATTTGACATCAAAAGTTTCTATTTTTTGTTTATGTTCCTTGATTGTGCAAAGTTTTTTTCTTTGGGATATCAATTCATAAATTTGGTCTTAAAAAGGAATAAACTCTTAAAATATTTTTGACTATCAAGTTTCCAAATGGGGAGATTGTAAAGTCCTTTATTGGCTAACTTTATTTTAGACAAAATATTTTAAAGTGATTAAGGAAAATCAGTAGCATATCCATATTGATTCTTGTTCTAATGATTCAGCTGATTTTCTAGTGTGAAAATATCTTTGAGTGTGAATATATTTTTTACCTTATTTATCACAAATAATCAATATTTGGTAATAATATATTTTGCAATTATCTTGATATTATTTTCAGGGATTATGATTATTCTTGAACAAAGAAGATTATTCTGGAATAAAAAAGGTATCGAAAATGAACACGGTCAAAAGAAATGATCATGTTCGTTCTGCCAGATAAAATTGATTTCATTGCTGACTCATAAGTTTCATTTTCTGTCAACACATAATTCATCTGGCTGGTTGATTTCCTTAATCAAATGAATTCACAAATTGATTTCAAAGATACCAGAAAATGATAGCCTTGGACAATTTCCTTGCCTATAAATATCTTGCCAAGGCCTTTGGAAGTTTCACATCTTCCATTTTCAATATTTGTAAACATTATGTTATTTTGAAGAGTGTCTTTTTTTGTAGAGATTAAGTTTGTTCACCTTAATCTTTGTGAGAGTGCTGCTTGTGGATATCTATCTAGTCCATTGTAAACAGATAGTGTATATTGTGAACGTGTTAATAAGGATCTTCGAGAGAGGATTCTATCTAAGTCTCAGTTCGGGAGGAAGTGTGCACTCGCTATTCATTGAAGGGAGTTCAAGAGAATCATCGTTTCATCAAATCAAATTTGTAGAGAAGAGTACAACAAGATTGCGACAATAGTTTAAGAGGGAGTCTTACATTGTTTAAGTCAATGCTTTTGTACACATTGTTTCTTTACTAATTGGTTTATTCTCTAGGTGTGGCCCCAAGGAGTAGGTTATCCGAAAGGGTTTCTGAACCTTGTAAAAATTCAGTGTGTTCTTTATAGTTTTGCACTATCTATTTATTGTGTTCAATTTCTGTCGTGACAAGTTCGGATTCTATCCCGACAGAACTGCTATCTGTGTAAACAGTTAATTACCATTCCGCACTTTAATTAATTCACATGGTTTAATTAATTTGGTAATTACTAAAAACGGAATTTCAAAATATATTATTAATTGATTTTAATTTTTAAAATTAATTTTTATTATACAATTTATTTCAACAATAGCAGGCTTTTTTTTAATAATATATTTATATTATATTACTTTTTTTAAATAATTTAAAAAGGCTATTGCGATAAAAAAAAAATCATCATTATAGTTACTGCAAATGGACTAAACAAGTCATTTTTGCGACAATAATTATATTTATGGGAAAGACACGTGTGGTAGGTAACTATATATAATTATATATAAGAGTTTTGAATTTAATTAATAAAAATAGGTAGGTAACTACATGGTATCTTGGGTTTTTGTAAAGTATTATTTTAGTATTATGTGTTTACAATAATGATCATTTGGTGTCCTATATTTTAAAATCGTACATATATGGTATCATAAACTCAAACTTAATTAATAAAATTTTATCAATTTAATCAAACTGATCTTATTGTCCGTGTTTTCTCTAAGTGACATGTGGCAGCCATTAAGGAAAAATTGAGCTTCGCAGAAGGTAATAAAGCCTTCTGAATTCGCCTAGAACTCCTTGGAAGGAAGGTCTTACCCATGTTAATCGTGCATCACCTCCGGAAAAGTATGCCCTCGGGGAGGACTACGTCCCGAGGACTATGATTACGATGTCCTTTCCATTCAAGTCATCCGGGTCTGTGAGGACTATCCTTGGGGCCTGGAATGTACTGTCAGGTGTCAAGTACAGTGACCTTGCACTACTATGTGGCCCCCCGGCATTCTTCAATTCGAATGGCATAACTTTGTAGCAATATACGTTACCATGAAACTAGTATGCTCCTGGTTCGCAAGGTTCATCGCGATCTGGTTACATCCAGAGTACGTGTCCATGAAAGACATGAGCTCGTGACATACCGTGGCATCTACTAACTGGTCAATCCTTGGCAACGAGAAGCAGTCCTTGTGACAAGCTTTGTTGAGGTTGGAGTAGTCAATACAGGTTCACTTCCCATTCGACTTCGGGACTAGCACAGGATTGGCAACCCAGATCGGGTATTTTGCTCCCCGGATAAACCAGCATTTTAGTAACCAAGCTACTTCTTCCTCGAGGGCTTCAGCTCGGACCATTCCTAAACGTCTCTATTTTTAGGATTTCGCAAGCACATTCTTATCCAAATTTAAGGTGTGCATTATTATATCCGGACTGATTCCTACCATATGTTCATGCGACCAAGTGAAGACGTCCAGGTTTTCCTGTAAAAAATCGACTAGCTCCTTCTTTCTTTTGTCATCAAGATTCTTTCCAATCTTTACGACTCTTGAAGCTTCTTTGGGATCAATGCTTACTTCCTCGAGCTTTTCTATGGCCTTAAGCTCTCATTTGTCTTCACCTACCCGTGGGTCGATGTCATCACATTAGGCGACCTCACTATCCTCTTTCTGCTGATGTTCTTCCGTCCCATGAGTAACTTCTACTTCCTGGAACTCCTCATCTCCGTCACTTATGGCAATTGCTTGCTACTCGGGTTGTGATTTTCCCTTCATAGAAATGCTATAGCATTCCCTGGCAGCGAGCTAATCGCCTTTAACTGTACATATCCCCGTAGCTGAGGGGAATTTCATTGCCAGGTGTCAGATAGAGGTTATAGCTTCAAATGCCATCAATGCAGGTTTGCCTAAAATTGCATTGTATGTAGTCGGAAAATTGATTACCATGAACTCGAGTAATTTTGAAATAGTTTGTGACTCTTCTCCCAATGTCACCACTAGTTCGATCGTCCCGATGGCAGCTGACCCTTCTCCCGAAAACCCGTACAGAGTGATCGAGGTTGCCTTCAAATCAGTTACAGATAACCCCATTTTTTCCAGGGTGGTCCTGAAAAGCAGATTTACAAAACTCTCGTTGTCCACTAGTGTTCTTCGAACCCCCTTCGGTTTGCGAGTTGAACGGTTACCACCAGCAGATCATTATGTGGGAATTTGACGTAGCTAGTATCCTCTTCCATGAAAATGATTGGTTGCTTTTCCAATCGCTGTTGTTTCGATAACCGTTGCTCTGGGACGAACTCCATCCCGTTATGAGACTTCAATTCGTTAATGTACCTCTTTTGGGCCCCGCTGCTCGTGCCCGCCAAATGAGATCCTCTCGCAAAAGTGGTTGTGTCTCCCCCTACTATCGGAGGAGGTTTGACCTGACTTTCCTGAGCCACGTCTTGGCCTATCGGAGCTTTAAGGACTGATTGAGGGTTCTGCCCGGCGAGCTGACTAGGGACTACCCGATTTTGAGCATACTGGGCCAACGGTCTAGCTCTGATGAGAGTTTCAATTTCATTTTTCAACTGTTGACTGTCAACAGTGTTATAACCGATGTCGTTATGGAACCGATAGATTTTGAGGAATCTCCCTTCGCCCTCTGGTTCCTCAACGGTTATGCCTTCTTCCATGGAAGGCGATTAGAATTTGCTCGAAAAATGTGCTCTCAAGTGTCTGTTAAGTTAGTATAAGTAGGATAGACAGGTTTGAATTTTTCCCCAGACTTATTTTTCTTCGTCCCGCTCTGGTCGCCCTCACCACTCCCATTTTTTTTGTTATTCCCCCCTTGGTTATTTTGGGCAACGATTTGAGCCGTAGCTCCAACATCCGTTTCTGCTCCAATGGGTTGGACAGGGGTTTGACTGGTTCCTGCGACATAAGCTCATGCCTCCACCAGGTTTATCCACTCTTGAGCTCAGGCCAAGAACTCTTCTACGCTCTTAACTCCTTTTCTTTGGAGTTCCTGCCATAAGTCTCCCCCGACAAGGATTCCTGTCCTCAATGCCATGAGCTTGGAACTGTCATCAGCATCCCTAGCTCGTGCAGCAACGTTGGCAAATCTTCTTAGATATGCCTTCAGTGTCTCGTCAGGTAGTTGCTTCACATTGGCCAAACAATCAGCCTCAACCCGAGCTGCTTGTGAAGCTCGAAATGTTTTTTTGAAATCGGAAGAAAATTTCTTCCACGAGCTTATGGAATGCCTCTTGTAATGCTTAAACCACTGCCTGGTAGGCCCGGCCAGAGTTGTAGAGAATAGGATGCACCTTAGATCAAGCCCGACATTATGGTCCATCATCATGGTGTTAAACATTCCGAGGTGATCGGACGGATCTCCATTTCCATCAAATTTTTACATGTGGGGCATCCGAAAACCAGCAGGAAACGTTGCCGCCGCAATGTTTTGAGCGAAAGGCTCGAGCTCCTCGTCTGAGTCGCAATCATCCTTTTCTTTTCCAGATAGAATTCTTTTAATTTTCTCTTCCATTAGAGCTAGTCTCTCGAGGGTTTGGTTTCTAGTCCCTACGTTAACTGGGGGCTGTTCAACAGCTCCTGTCCTATTGTACACATTTGACGAGTTATTATCCCTCCAAGCTCGAGCTTGGTTCGGTGGGGCATTCCCGTTGTCGTGTACTATGAACGAACCTCCTTCGTGTTGAGTATAGCTAACACCTTCATCCCGAGATGCATACCTTCTCTGGGAGTTCAGATGATCGTGCAGGTCAGGTTGCAGGTCATACCGAGGGCTTTGTGCTGAACGCAAGTGATTTCTTAGGCCGCTCTCAGTCCTGCCGCTACGATGACTATCAGCCCAGTAACTTCCGTTTGCAAAGCTTACAGCTCACAGTTGAGATCGAGGGCCTAGATTCTCAACACGCGTTCATGGAGCAGAAGTATTCGCGGATGGGGAAGGATTTCTCCTACTGTCCCCATAAGCTGGAATATCTCATTGAGGACAAGGTGGTGTCAGATGTCTTACAGGTGATGGAGGATGCCTTATTGGTGAGGCTATCCTTGTTCTGTCAAGACAGACTAGGTTAGTTCGTCTCTGTTCTATTCCAACGTCCCTATGTCTTTGTGCCCGGTGATCTGATCGCTGTATGGAAGGATTTGTTGGGGCATTTTGCCTTCGTGAGCTTGTCCCAGCCCATCCTCATGGATTGTCATGGAAATTCATGGGGGCCTGTGAAGAAGGTACCGAACTTGGGGTTGCAGTCCTGACTGACCGACAAACATGTTGACGACCCCTGTGATGGTCACTAGACCGAGTATTCTGGTGATCTCGCCCCACAGGCATAGAACATGGAGTGGCGATCCTGAGAGATTGATTTGGTTTTAGTCGATTATTCCCGTGGGACTTATGAGACGCACTTCGCCTCTTTCTGACATTAACGTCGGTTGCAAGAGGGGGTAACCAAGCCAAAGCCCCCTTGATCTGCTTGTTTGCCCTAGAGAGATAGCTCCTTGGTTGCATGTGTTTCCATTTTGATGGTCGTCAGATAGTCTGGAATAGGATTTGGCGGTAACGTCGCCGAACTCTCAGTATCGCCCTGATCCGCCGGTTGCTTTCTCGAATGTTGTTGAACATCTGATCCTCTTTCATTGGGAACACCGATATGATGGGCCTCCTACCTACCGAGATGTTCTGTCTCATTATCGTGCATTGAGCGAGTGACCAGCATGATTAAAAATGAACTAGGACTCGTGTAGCACTAATTCGTTCTCAATGAAAGCACCAAACTATTGACGCGGTTTTTCGCCAATGAGAAATTAAGAAGTAAAAAGGGCAGATTAGTTCTTAGTAATAAACCGTAATGAAATAACAAGAACTCACTCAAAAGCACCAAACTTTTATGTGGTTCAGTGGTTAAATTCCACCTAGTCCACAAGTCAATATTATTACTATTTCTCTGTCTATTTTAGCAGAGTTTCAGTAATACAGAATAATAGTCCTCTTTCCTGTCCAATATTCCTAGTATTTATAGGGAATTCCATGGGCAGGCTTGGGTCACCATGTAAAAAAAATGCATAATTACACATATGGTATATAATTAATACAGATTATTCTCATTTACATTGGGATATGATCAAATAACATAATAAACACGCTCTTGCTATCTTGGGTAATAAATGACATAAATATGATGCAGCCTAGTCATTAATGAACGTATAAAAAATCCCCGAGTCTCTTGGGATCCTTTAGTATGCACTATATATGGGTCTTCTCAAGCTGAATTTCTCACACGAGCTCAAGCTTGAAAGCTATCTGAATCCTAGCTCATAGTGATCCAGGACGTCCAATATCGGGTCTGACCACCATGAACCTCGAGCTGCTCAAGTGGTTAATGATTAGGTACTCTACTTGGTTATCTTTTCCACGTATTTACCTGCCAGCTGTATCCGATCTGAGTGAATGAACTCGTGCTTAAATTAGGGTACAACAAATACTCTAACAAAGAAGGGGTGGAGTGGCAAGGCCCCTCCGGACTTGATCACCGAGTCACGGTCGTTATGAGAGGGAATGATGCACGGTGGTTATGAGAGGGAATGATGAAGTTGATGTTCTGTGATAGTCGATGAGCTTTTACCATGTTAGAGATTTTGGTCTGGGTCAGAGTTGACTCGATGTTCGCATTCTCAGAATCGTCAGGGATCTCCCTCGGTGTGTCTGATACGTGGACAGAAACAAGAAGCGGTTTGTGAGTGATTGACTTCATCAACCCCCTAGATGGCCCTCTACATGTCCTATGTCTACCTGCATACTACTTGACCCTATAATGTCTGGCCATAGACAGAAGAAGAAATGAGGGAAGAATCATGGAGAGAAACTCAAGTTCAAGGGGATCACTATCGACACCCCCATGAGTAGGACCCTCGGCGTCTGGAGCTCTAGTGTCATAGGGAGATGGAGATTTAGGAGGCAGATTTTCCTCTAGACAAGCAATTTCGGCTATGCAATCTTGAAGGGTTGATTTTAGTCAGGCAACATATGTCTTGTGCCATGTGGAGGAACCCGAACCCCCACCACTGGTGACAAATTCAAGTTCACTCTCAAGTCCCCTCGCATCATGCCTAAGGTAGGATAACTATAATGCCCTACTACCCAGGGACCATTACATTGTGTATTTTAAATAGTGTTAAACTCACTAAACGAGTCATTTGTCCATAATCGTGTAATAAAATGTGATTGACGGTATAGGGTTAAAAAAATTGGTCAAAAATACAAACGTTTCACTAAAATGTTTACTGTATACATAGGATCCCAAAATACATTTAAAAGGTTAATTACAATAAAAGAGTTACAACCTGCCGACCTAAGCGAAAAAATAGGGTTTGACCCTAGAACATCTTTAAACCCTCGGTTGTGGTGGTCAAGCAACCGCAAATGTTCACATCATCACCTAAGCTCTCCAACTCAAGGATGGTCCAGCTTTCTTTTACCTTTACCTGCACCACATAGCACCCGTGAGCTGAGGCTCAGCAAGAAAACTTAAACATGCTCATAAGCAGTTAATAACATGTCACCAAATCATAATAAGCATGCCTAGCAGTAATAACCCTATTCATGCATGTAGGCAAGTACAAATAAATGATTATGGGATTATTCTGGGGCTAGCAGCCCTAATCAGATGACCATGGGGCCAACCTGGAGTCCTTTGCCCTGGATAGATGACCGTGGAGTCATCCTGGGTCCCTTGCCCTAATAGATGACCATGGAGTCAACCTGGGGTCCTGTGCTTTGAATAGATGACCATGGAGTCAACCTAGGGTCCTGTGCCCTGGATAGATGACTGTGAAGTCATTCTGGGGACCTGTGCCCTAAGCCTTGTGACCATCAAGTCACCTGGGCCTTTTAGCACTAGCTCTGAGTAACTAGCCATAGACTAGCCAAGCGCTTAAGTTTTCTTCGACCATAGGGTCAGATGAGCGTATAATTCTTTATTGATTAGACCTAATCATATCGACCAGCGCTTGATGCGCTATTGCCGCTCTTGAATAATAAGTCAATGCTTTACGACCAGCGCTCAGCACTATTGCCGTCCTTGACTAACAAGTAAGTGCTTCCTCAATGAGGTAATGCAAACAAGCATATATCATATGTCAAATATCCAGATGTAAGGGATTCAACATGATTAATCAATAATCACAAGCATAATCATAATCATGCACATTTATAGAGACTCAAGCTCTGATCAATTTCATATTGAACATTCATGCCATGCCATAACCATATGCATCACATACTAGGTGCACGTTTCTTACCTTTGCTCCAAGCATAGGTTACCATTAAATGACCCTCGAGCACGATCTTATTTCTGAACCCCTAGCGATCACCTAGTCACAACCATAATATAGAATCCCATCACAAATGAGTAAATAAAGACTTCTGAATCGAGTCCTAACCTCCAGGACGTTTAATCCAACTAAACTGGGTAGTAGGATCGATCCCAAACCCTTAGGTTAAAGTTCCCATGATAAAAACACAACTTTGGCAAAAAACTGCCCTTAAGCGTCGTGGCCCCCAACCTTGAGCCATAACCCGCCTCCAGATATAGGCCAAGTCCCTTCTCTGCCTGTGCCTTGCGCCACGGTGCGCCTACCCTGCACCGTGGTCCTAAATGCCCAAACGGCAAGCCTCCTCCTTCATCAAGCTTGGGCCGTGGTGCCCAATAACAGGGTTGTGGCCCAACCATGAACCCAGCCAAAACCTTCATTTTCTTAATTTAAAAATCTTCCAAAAACTCATCAAAGCATAAAATCCAATCAAAGCTTAGAAACTCGAAAACTCAAAACTTAAAACTTGGATTAGTTAAATCCTCCAGCTAATAAGTTTCTAATCTTCCCTAGAATCGTTATGACTCTAACCTTTCTTGAATCAAAGTCCTAAAACTCGAGTTTCCTTCAAAAATGCTAACGACATCAAAAAGGGATAACGGGAGAGAGAGAGAGAGAACATACTGAACGTTCTTTTATGTTTCTAAAAGGTTACTTCGAGCTTAAGTAACCTCAAAAATGCCCCCATGAAAGTGTGCTCATAGACTCGGGGGCAAGTGTGAATATGGAAAAATTATCCCATGAAGCATCACACACAAGGCCGCGAAGTTCAACTATGCTACGCCTAAGGGCCTTGCTATGCGAGGTTGGGCGTAAAAGGCACCCCAAGGTAAGGACCTAGAATAGGTATACCAGGAACCCCCGCCTAAGAGCCTGCTATGCGAGGCCGGGTTCATTTGAAACACCCCATGCAAAGTGCAAGCGCCTAAGCACCTCCGAGGGACTTAAAGGCATCGCTATGTGAGGTCGTCACTATGCAAAGGCCACGAGGAACTTAAGGGCCTCTCTATGCGAGGCCATCCCTATGCAAAGGCCACAAGGAAATTAAGGGCCTCGCTATGGGAGGCCATCCCTACGCAAAGGCCACAACGGGCTTAAGGGTCTTGCTATGCAAGTATGTCCCTATGCAAAACTCTCTCGCATCTCTCCTAGGTGGCCTCGTAAGATGGCTCGCAAGACCCGATGAGATTTCCTCGCGTCTCCCCTAGGTGACCCTGTAAGATGCGTCGCGATACCATGCGAGACATCGTTGCATCTCGCCTATGTGGCCTCGCGAGATGCCTGTCTGGCCATTCCCCGCATCGTGTCGTGAAGCTTCGCAAGACTATGCGAGACACCATCACATATCGCCCTTGTAGATGATACCATTAGAGACCCCTCACAGCTCGGCCCCAGAGACCACCTTGTGGAGTTGTTGTCACCCAAACCCTCTTTTCTTTTTGGAACACTTGCTTTGCTGATGAGGCCTTACATTACTCTCTACGGTAGGTGTCACTAGCGGAGCACGTCTCCCATATGTGACTCAACCAAGGTCGTCTCTTGCAAGAGACGAAGTTGGAAAATGATTAGTATACAAGGGCCTGTTTCCTACATCAAACTTTTTCTTTAAAGAAATGCACTCTATCTTGGGGCGAAACCTACAAGCTTTCTAACACTTAGTAGAATACAAAGAAGCTTGGATCTGAGGCATATCTTGGAGAAACAAGGAAAAACATCATGTACGAGGCATACGTACGAGTATGGAACGTTCTGGACTAGAGAGGTTAAAGGCGTGGCCCTGACATTTGTATCCAACAAGTAGTGGTGGTACAAAGTTGTACGAGAAGTAGTGGCATGATCTGCATACCTCTAACCAAGTACTAGGGCTGACACCACTACCCTGACAAAGTACCCACGTACGTCCTTGCCCCCAAAGGGCCATAATGTATTAGGATTCATTAGAGCTCCACTATAAATAGACCTTGACCCCTCGAACTAAGGGGTTGGGAAATTCATTGTGTACTAAGGCTATTGAGTGATATACAAGCATCTTTTCTCCATTGTTGTTCAAAACTTTTCTTCTTCAAGTTTTCTCTAAGTTCCTTCTAAGTTCATCATTTTCTTAGACATATCTTTGAGTTTTCCGACCTTACATCATTGATGAGAACTCACCGTCAACAGAAATAATTTCATTTGATTCATTTCTTTTCTAATGTATGCATACTTAATCATTCTCTCATTATTTTATTCAAACCTTGTGCTAGTTATAGTTTGATTAAAATAGTTACACCTTTATTAAAATAGTGAGTTTGACCATAGTCAACACCCCCACTATTTTATACTTCAATATCCAAGATAAACATATTTTTTTTAATATCAATTCTAGAAACCTCTTTGTTTCTAAAACTCCCTTTATGTTTTAAATTGATTCCTTCTTGAACCAAATAGCTCATAAAAAAGAACTTTAGAAATCAAGCATGTCTAGATTTATTCAATGGAAATAGGGAAAACCAAACTACAACAATATGCAAAAAAAAAAATACAATAGACAAGCTAATTGATTAAAGAAATGTTACAACTCATTTGCACAAAATACAAGTAAATAGAAAGATGTAGAAGAAAAAGATTGCAAACTCAAGACAATGATAATACAAATAAAATAAGAACAAGAATAAAAAAAGAATGAAATAGGAACAATAGAAAGAACACAAACTCTCACACAACCAAAGTGTAGAGTTGTGGGGATCACCGACTTGAACAAGGTTCAAGACCTTTGTCCAAAAGCTTATTTACCCTATTCTCTAAGCACTAAGGGATATCACAAGGAAATGCTCTCTAGAATTATCAAGCCTCAGTTTTGTATTTTCCAGCCAAGTGTTTTGTGGATACAAAATGGTGTGTCTCTTTTATAGAGTGTTTTGTGGAAAGCTTATTTACCAAGTATTTTCCAGCATTGGGCTCTCATTTATAGAGTTTTGAGACACCCTTTAAATTTCAAATTCCTCCAACTCTCATGGTTGTTACCAATGTTTTATTGGATGTTTTGGAATTAAAATGAAGATTTGGAAGTTACTTGGGATGCTAAAATGTTCAAATTGGAGAAAAGACAAAATTGGATTTGGCTGCCATCACCCCAGGCCGTGGCCAGGGACATTAGCAGCTGCGGCCATTGGCCTTTTTAGCCTTCAAATTTTAAATTTTTCAAAAAAATCCCAATCTCTTCCCACATGATTTTATAACATCCACACACATAATGGGAGTTAAAATCACATCTTCAACATCCATATCACATTATGGCTTTGTGAAATTCAATCTCAAATGTGTAACTCTCCATCTACACGTTATTGGGTATTATTTGGGAATTATAAATTTGTAACTGATTTTTAACTCCAAATATGCTACACTTGGATACACACATATGTCCAATTTTGTAACTCTCAATATTATGTTACAATGTGTTACAACCCGAGCCCTAGGCTATGGCAGATATGTAATATATATAAATGGGGTGGTCAAAGGTCAAACTTCGACCCTTGTTGGAAAATAAACCTTATAAATGATCATTTAGTTTCTACTAAATGAGGATACTTCTCATACATCTTCGACTATAACTCCTAAGTAATGTCGTCTTCTCTATGGTTTTGCCATAATACCTTGACTACTGGACTCTCTCTTCCTTAGCACATTTAACTCTCTTGCCAGGATTCTGATTGGTTGCTCTTCATATGTCACATCCTCATGAAGAAGGATAGCCTCATACTCAATGATGTGCGACGAGTCTAGAGTATACTTCCTCAGCATCGACACATGGAACACATTGTCAACATGCCCCAACTGTGCTAGCTTACCCTTCACTCCCCAACCCTCTCAATAACCTCGAAAGATCCAATATACCTCAGGACTAGCTTACCATTCACTTCAAATCTCGTCACACCATGCATAGGAGTAACCTTCAAGAAGACAGTCACCAACCTCAAACTCAACATCTCATCAGTTGAGATCGACATAACTTTTCTGGCGACTTTGAACAACCTTAAGTCTCACTTAGATGTCTTTTATCTTCTCAATGGTAGTAGCGATAATTTGAGGTCCAATAGTGACATGCTTGTCTGGTTCTGCCTAACACAAGGGTGATCTGCATGGTCTCCCATATAAGGCCTCATAAGAAACCATGCCTATACTGGCCTGGTAGCTATTATTATAAGTGAACTCCACCAAAGACAAGTGTTCTCCCCAGCTACCTCCAAAATTTAAAATACAAGAATGAAGAATGTCCTCCAAAGTTTGGATGGTCCTCTCAGACTATCCATCTGGCTGAGGATGGTGAGCAGTTCTCAATTTAAGCTCAGTCCCCAAAGATTTTTGCAATGCTCACCAAAACCTTGATGTAAATCAAGGATCTCTAACAGAAACAATGTTTGAAGGTAACCCATGTAGTTGAAGTGTGTTATCCACATGAAGTCGAGCTAGTCTAGAAGTCTTATATTCCTTCCTAATTGGAATAAAATGAGCATATTTGGGCAAACGATCGACAATCACCCAGATAGTGTCATGCTTTAATGGTGTAATGGCAATCCAGTCACACAAGGTCCATCATGATCTTGTCCCACTTCCATTCTGGTATAGGCAAATGTTGAAGCGAACCTGAAGATCTTTGGTGCTTAGCTTTAACCTGTTGACAAACCATACACTTAGCTACAAAGCTTGCCACACCTCCCTTCATACCTTCCCACCAGTATTGTATTTTTAAGTCTTGGTACATCTTTGTACTTCTAGGATGTACAACAACTTAGACCTATGAGCCTCGATCATAACACACTCTTTAAGATCAAGGATATTTACAATGACCAACCTTCTCTTATGGTATAGGAATCCTTTGAAATTTACTGTCCATCCATCTAATTGTTCACCGTTTCAAATTTGATTCCAGATAAGTCTCAATTTCTCATCTTCCCATTGACATTGCTTAACTTGCTAAAGTAGCACTGGTGTAGCCGCGACATTAGAAACACAAGCAATTTTTTTCCTCATAGTACTACAAATTATAATCACCCACAGTGATCGTTCTTTTCCAATCCTCAAGAGCTAAACAAGCCAACCATAAGGTTTCCTACTTAATGCATCAACGACCGCATTTTCTTTTCCAGGATAATATTGCAAAGTGAAATCATAATCTTCTATATACTTAACCAATATTATTTGCCTCAAATTCAAGTCTCTTTGAGTAAATAGATAGTTTAAACTCTTTTGGTCAAATATAATTCAAGCTTTGCCCCATACAATTAAAATCTCCAAATCTTCAAGTAAAAAATCACTACTGCAAGTTCCAATTCATGTGTGGGGATAGTTCTTCTCATGTGGCTTCAATTTTCATGAAGCATAGGCAGCAACCTTGCCATTTTTCATGAGAACTCCTCCTAAACTAGTACCAGAAGCATCAGTGAATACCACATACGGTTCATCACTAATAGGCACAGTGAGAACAGGCGACGTAGTCAATCTTTTCACCATAGTTCTTTGAAAGCTTCTTCACAACTTTCTTCTCACACGAACTTTAAATATTTTCTTGCTCACTTTGTCAAAGGTGTAGCAATTTGAGAGAAATTCTCCACAAAGCAACGGTAGTAACCTGTTAACCAAAGAAAACTTCGAACCTCAGTAACATTCTTCAGTCTTTCCCACTGCAAGATAGAGTCTATCTTTAGAGGAACCACAGTAAGGCCTTCTTGAGAACATACATGCCCTAAGAATTTTACATCAATCATCAAGAAGTCACATTTCTCTTTCTTAGCATACAATTGATGATCTCTCAAAGTCTTCAACACCATTGCTAAGTGATAAGCATGGTCCTCGAGTGTCCTGGAATATACCTAAAAGTCATCAATAAAAACTACTATAAAATTTTAAAGATCCTATTCATAAGGTCCATAAATGTTGCAGGCGCCTTTGTCAATCCAACTAGCATCACCAAAAACTCAAAGTGCCCATAACGTGTCCTGAAAGTAGTCTTAGGAATATCCTCTTCTTTAATCCTCAATTGATGAAATTCTGACCTCAAGTCAATCATGGAAAAACACTTTGAACCTCCCAGCTGATCAAACAACTCATCTATCATAGGCAAATGATGTTGGGGTTTTATGCCGTAATTAAAACCCAATTTCTTTGTAATCTCATTTATTATCAATAAAAGAATAGAAATCATTTTTTTGACTTGGTCAATCACTTTGCTCACATGTTTTATTTTCATGATTATTTGTTTAATATAAACTTCCATTAAATCCCGAGCATATAGCTAATCATATTTATAGTGATGTAATCACAGTGGAATATAAATATTATTATATGTTCAAAATAAGTTAGTCCTAAGATTAGTGAGTGCACAGGATTTATATTGACTTGCCAATCTACGATATGTTCTACTTACACATCACAGTGTTTTGTCCTTTCTAGAACATTAGCAAAGTAGATAAGATTGAATTTTTTTGTTACATCGGACTGGACCGATATTGACAGTTGATAAGATAAGTAAACATACTGTTATTATCTATTCTAGTCATATCATATAGTTGACCATAGGTCAATTCAATCTCAATTATGAGTGGTTAGTATTCTAACTGATTGTATTATTTGAGTTCTTTAACTTGTTCATTACCAGCTTACCCTACAGACTAGCCCATACTTACATCTTGGGAACTTGGTAGTATAATTGAGTGGGAGTATTAATCATAGATGTGAACATCTATAGCTTATGATGAAGAAGTGAAAAGATGGTTTCCTTTTAGTTTGGTTCAAGGTGCTAAATGATAGAGATCTCATTTAAATAATTAATATTAGTTGACTGAAATATCATTTACAAGGAACTAAATGTTTTAAGGATAAAATACAATGAGGGGTAAAAATGTATTTTAGTCTCATCTCATTGTAGACCGTCTATAGAGGATTGAGTGACAATTATGGTTGTAACAATGGATAATTAATAGCATATCTATATTAGTTATAGAGAATTCTATGAATTCAAGAGTGCAATTTCAAGTCTTTAGTGGAGTCACAATGAATTAATAAGTTAGTAAATTTATTTGTTAGATTTATGATAACTTATTGGATCTTGATTTCATAGGCCTATGGTCCCCACTGTAGCTTGGATAAAATCATCTAGATAGTCTCAATTAATTGATTTAATTATCAATTAGAATTATCAAAGTTGACCAGGTTAATTTTGGATAGTTTCACGGAGTTATGTAATTTAGAGAATAAAAAGAAATTATGGCAGATTTATTAATTAAGATAAGTTGGGAACTGCCACAAATGACCATTTTTGTAGTAGTGTATACAGACCTTAAGGTTCCAAATTAAATTTATAAACAATGTTTAAAATATAGGAGTAAGGCCATGAAGAAAACTTGGTTGAAATCACATTGGCTCCACCAATAAATCACCTTATCCACACTCACATCAATTAGCTCTTAGAAGGGGATAGATATAGGGGTGAGCCTATAAAGCCAGTAGGAAAACAACTAATATCAAATGACCAATAATTTAATAAAACCCCTGCATGATTAGCTTTGAAAACAAAACATATGTCATCATGTATAAACCAAAAATAGTTAGAAACCACAAATAATTAAAAGAGACAAACTACATGTGCACATCACATTGTCCACTAGATCCCTAGTTCTTACCCAACACAGAAAAACAACATCATAAACCGTGTAGTCATGCCAGATAACCACCACAAGAGGTGGCTTAGATCACATAATGTATACATATACTAGGTCTTTACACCTACAGGAGAGTGAATACCTAACGTACCTATGATGACACGAAGATTAGGTCGTGAAACAACAATATGCACAAACAACGATTAATATGGCTCTCAGCAGTATAACCTAATGCTGGAAAATATAATAAAAAAACAACATATTCCCTTTATTTTAGAAAATTAGGCAGCATAACGGCTGCATGTTGTGGTTGCTCAAAAATCCACACCTGTAAAAGGTCCAAAACACATGCTAAGGTCCCATAACCGCCTAAATACATGCTTGTGCCACGAAACCCTTGGGCCACCGTCCTCTCGCAGGGAGGCACGTGAAGCTATACTCAGCATTCCTAGCACCCATGCACCTTGACAGAGCCTCTCGGCGTGCCTAGCACCCATCTGCCTCGCATAAGGGCTTCTCGCGAGACCCGTCTCGCGCCTGCCACCTCTCGGTGTCGCCAGCAAGGACACGCCTTGCACAAGCATCCCTTGCGAGACTCGTCTCATTCCTTCCATCCCTCGGCACACCCAGCGAGGCCATGCCTCACGCAAGTGTCCCTCGCGAGACCCATCTTGCGCCTGCCATCCCTCGGCGCACCCAGCGAGGCCACGCCTTGCGCAAGCATCCCTCACGAGACCCGTCTCGTGCATGCCATCCCTCGGTGCATCCAGCGAGGCCACGCCTCGTGCAAGCATCCCTTGCAAGACTCTTCTCGCGCCTGCCATCCCTCGGTGCACCCAGTGAGCCCACACCTCATGCAAGTGTCCCTCGCGAGACCCACCTCGCGCGTGCCACCCCTCGCCGCACCCAGGGAGGCCACGCCTCACACAACCGTCTCTCATGAGACCCATCTCGCGCCTGCCATCCCTCAGCAAACCCAGCGAGGCCATGCCTCGCGCAAGTGTCCCTCGCGAGACCCGTCTCGGGCGTGCCACCCCTCAGCGCACCCAGTGAGGCCACGCCTCACACAAGCATCCCTCGCGAGACCCATCTCGCACCTGCCATCCCTCAGTGCACCCAGAGAGCCAACGCCTCGCACAAGCGTCCCTCGCGAGACCTGTTTTCTGCCTGCCATCCCTCATCGTACCCAGCGAGGCCACACCTTGCGCAAGCATCCCTCGCGAGACCTATCTCACGCCTGCCATCCCTCGTTGCACCCAGTGAGGCCACGCCCCGCGCAAGCATCCCTCGCGAGATGCGTCTCACGCGTGCCACCCCTCGGTGCACCCAGCGAGGCCACGTCTCGTGCAAGCATCCCTCGCTAGACCCGTCTCACGCGCCTATCACCCACATCTCATGGGTGGCCTTGAGGTGCTTCGGGCGTCTCGTGACAAGGGGCCCGTCTTGCGCCAAGGGCACTAGAGCCCCGTCACGTGTCGCGACCCCTACGTGAATCAGGTATCTCGCACCCCACACCTCAAGAAGGTGTCTCCTATGAGGACCTGCGGAAACTCCAACGTTTAGAGGTAAAAGAACAAGTATAATTCGAAAATATCGTACAAGTACGGAGCTCATACGGTGTATGACCTATAAGACCCCGTATGACTGATCCAAATACTCATGCCAGCCAAGTAGTGAGAGTACTAGGAGAGGTGACATGGCCTGCATGTCTCTGACCACGTACTGGAGCCGATACCACCACACCTGAAACCACTTTCCTGACAATGTACTTGTGTACGATTTGGTCCCCTGGACCATAATGTATCAAGGGCCATTAGAGCCTACTATAAAGGGAACCCTTCTTGAAGATTGGGGGGTGGGTTGAAAAAAACACTGTAGCATCATACCATAAGAAATACAAGTTCTTTTCCCCATTTTGTTTCTGCAATTATTCACTAAGTTTCTGTTTAGATTTTTGAAGTTCTTCATCAATAAGCTCTATACTTTAATTTTTCTAACTTAACTTCGTTGACGAGTTCTTACCGTCAACACATGTGAATAAAAACCAAAAATCTTAACCTGCATAGATAAGTATATAAAAATATATTTGGCACTCAATGCTCTCAGTTGAGTCTAGAAAAGCATGCATATTAAGTTTTCAATTATTCAAAAAATTTATAAATAAAAAATTGGAATATGTCTAATGTTATTCGATACAGATAAAACAAGACCAATAATTAAGTTAAGCCCCTACCTCTTTAGGATTGTTATCCTCTGTCCAAAGAAACGCTCCTAAGCCTGCTAATCCTAGGTTCTAAGTAGTTTAGCCCGCTTCAAAGTCACTTTGTCCTATGATCCTCAATTGAATAAATTATTATCATCATTGTAATGTACTCTTAAAACCGATTCCAATGACATATAACATGATAACATTTAAAGACAATAAAAAATCTAACTCCAGTTGCACAAAGTGGCCGTTTGCGGTGCTCTAGCAATGGTGAGGGAAACTAACTTTCTATATATAAAAACGATCTTCTTGATAAGTACACTACTACAAAAAAAGGCTTTTTAGGACTCGCGGGGCGCGAGTCCTCTATTTGAGAGCCTTAAAAACTGGGGTTTTTTAGGACTTGCAAAGAATGTTTTTAGGACTCGCAGGGTTTTTTAGGACTTGGAAAGAATGTTTTTAGGACTCGCATTGCGAGTCCTAAAATAATGGTCGGAGTAAGTTGCAGCGCTACCAATCCATGGTGGCCATTCGATCTAATTTGTTAGTGGATTTTGAAGCCCAAGATGCAAGGAATATTGTGGTGGCTGGAAAGTGGTCAGATTGTTGGAGGAAAACCCAAAATCGCATAAACTTCGACGACCACTTTGAGGGTCTTAGGCGGCGCGTGAGGGGCTGAGCTCGGGGGGTTAGAGGTTTCGGGGGCGGCGCATCTCTGGGGCAGCACGTGGCCGTCGACGGCGACGAAAAGGCGGTCGTTTGGCCACGGAAAAGACGCGCTAGAGAGAAAGAGAGAGGGAGCTTAGAGAGAGAGAGAGAGAGAACCGAGGAGAGAGTGTGTGTTTTGAGTTATTTTTTATAATATTGAGTGATTTGAGGGATTAGAGGGAATTTGTGATTTTTTAAATTTCAAATTTTTAGGACACACATAGTTTTAAGGACTTGCAACGCAAGTCCTTAAAAGTCCAAGAGGTGTTTGTTAAAAAAAATTCAAACTTTTAGGAAACCCATAGTTTTTAGGGTTGCGAGTCCTAAAAAGTCCAGGAGTTGTTTTTAGGACTCGCATTTAGGTGAGTGTCCTAAGAAAGTGTCATAAAAGGGTGTTTTTGTAGTAGTGGTACATCACGGAAGTACAACCCATTTGCCCAAACAACCCCAAGTGTCGCCGAAAAAAGTTTCAAAAGGGGAGGAGCTCAAAAAATCTCGCCGGAGAAAAACAGCAGGTTGACCAGAATGGTTTAGTGGGAAATCACTACTACAAAGAAGGCTTTCGCGAGCCCTCTATTTGAGAGCCTTAAAATGTGAGGTTTTTTAGGGCTCAGAATGTTTTTAGGACTCGTATTGCAAGCCTTAAAAGAATATTTTTAGGGCTCACAATGAGTGTCCTAAAAGATCCTGTTGAGTGCGTTTAAGTAAAAATTTTAGGGATCTCTTCATGTGTCCTAAAAGAATGTTTTTAGGGCTCGCAATGCATGTCCTAAAATATCCAGTTGAGTGTCTTTAAATAAAGTTTTTAAGGCTCTCTTCGCTTGCCCTTAAAAGTTTATTTTTTTTTTAGAAAATGCAGCTACATTTTTCATTTTGACTTAAAAAATATATCTCATTGAGTGTCCAAAAATACCACAAAAACGCAAAAAAAAAAAAAAAATCAAAAGAAAATTAAATTTCTCATTAACATGTATTGTAAGCTAGCTTATAACATCTTTCACTTTGCTTTAACCAATTGTAAAAATGACATCGCCCATTTTTCTCGAACTTCGTCAATTTCTTGAGTAGTATATAATTTTTAAGAGGTAAATTGAAAAAACGAAGAAACAAAACTTTAATTAGAATTATATTAGTTTTAATAAATTCACAGCATATAGAAAAACCATACTATATTTATATTATGTAGTTGTATATTCATTCTTACCTGTTTCGACAAAAAATATTTGATATAAGGGGCATTTATAAGTACATTCTTCATCATCCTCATAACGTAATATCCACAGTCGATATTGTTTGATTGTTTATGAAACTATAAATATTGGTAATACATGTACAAACCTTAGTATCAAATATCTTAAACATCTTTAAATATACATAAACCCATATACAAATAGAAACATACCGCAGGTTGGAAATACATTACTCCCGCTGAGTGTTTGTTGATCTTTTTACGTGTTTTTATTATTTCTGTGAAATAAATCTCAAATGCATCATGGATGGTGTCCTTGATGGCTGTCCTGTTATCTAATGGTGCATTGAGAGGATCAAGAAAACAACAATAATGCCAATTGGGATATAATAAAAATAACATCCAATGCTCCCTTTTGAAAAAATAAGTATTACAAAGTTTTTTTACTTAAGATTCTATTTTTTTGTATCAATGAAAAGCATATTAATTAAACTTACCCATGGTTATAAGGCGTAACTATCCAATCATGCTTTTTAGAGGTGCAATATAACATCTTGTCACATAATGCTTGAGCACGACTATTTGCGCGAGTCACAAAAGTAGAAACCTTATTTTGATTCATAAACAACAACAATCCTCTCTTTTCCTCATCTAATAATAGTTCTTGTTAAACATATAAATGGTCTTTTATCATTGTGGCAGACATCTTTTTCATATTTCAACACTTACTACAATGACAACAAATATAGTTTGAATCATGCCAAACTATTCCACTGACAACCTATCAGCTGACATCCAAGTCTTTTCCATATTTTGCCTATTTTCTTTAATAAAAAGGAAAAGTTAAGAAAATAAAATATACATACAAAACAAAACTAAGTATAAAAAAATCTATAGAAAATCGAACAACATATCCCCTAATTTACTAGCCTAGCCATCTGTCACAATCAACACGAAGAAGTCAAACAAATCAAACAACACACAGGTTTTCATCCATATATCATCGTAGCACACAGAATTCTCAGAACCTACTTTACTAAGACATGCAAATTCTCAACCTTCCATTATCACTTCAACACACACAATTCTCATAACCTACTTTACTACGGATGAATATCTAAGATATTCAAACTCCACTAAAGTTATACAGTTTCTATTCAAAATTGTAAAAAATTGAAAATTAAAGAAAAATCAAATACAACATACATATTTGCAATTAGCTACAAAGTCAATTTTTTAAGACAAATCAAAATATTAACCTAAACATTAATGTCAACATTGAAAAAATAGAAAAATGTTAGATGTTGACATTTAATTTTAAAAAGTGCAAATAAATATAATTTAAATAGTAAATCATGTTGATTCCTAGAGAGCTTATACCATGTGTTTCAAATCACTAATTCTTTTATTTTTAAAAGGAATAACTAAAATATTTCATATATCATAAACACATTATTTTATAATTGTTAAATAATTAGTAATAAATAGAATAATATTCATGAATGTTTCTATAACATTTTATGAGAACTACTCTTCACATTTGTTTTTATCTTTAACCTTATTCCATTGATCCTAATTATTTTTTCTCCAATATTTATTCTAGAATTAAACCAACCCAAAAAAGATATATAACTCATAATACAACAATAAAAAATTTAATTAGTTGAAAGAAAAACAAAGAAATATCTTAAATAAACAATTACTATCTATTATAAAAATAAATATTTAAAGAATGTAGGTTTCATATATAACTATCTATTATATACAATTTCAGTCATTTTTTAATTTTTAATAATTGAAACTCAAAAATTTACCAAATAATTAATTTAATGATATATTAATTATGATCAAAACTCTTTACACTACTACAAAAAAGGGCAATTGTGTCAGTCAAACGCGTCAGTCAACGCAGTTGACTGACGCTGTTGACCAAGAATTAGCATTTGTCGCAGTTGGACACTGCCACAAATGATGGTCCAATTGCGTCATAACGTACACTGACGCTGTTTAATGGGACCGTTTGCGTCAGTGAGGCACTGACGCAAACGGGCCATTAACGGCGTCAGTGGCCCACTGACGGTAACAGAGCGTTTGCGTCAGTGGGGCACTGATGCAAACGCCCATTACCGTCAGTGGACCACTGACGCAACTGGGCCTCCTTTTCATAAAACCCTCTTCATCCCCAGCCGAGCCCTATTTCACTCAAATCATTTCAGGAGCGTTTTCTTCACAAACCAGCGGCGCCCAACCGAAGTTCTACACATTTAGGTATGTTTTTAGCCTTTTTTTTTTTCAATTTTAATGTCAAAATAATGATTTATATATGTTTATGAAACTTATATATAGTTTTTTTTTTATTTTTAAGATTATAGCTTGAAAACCCATAATCTTTATTGGCTTTTTGGGGTTTTCTACATCAAGAACCCACATTGCTTAATTTTTGTGATTTTTTTTTATAAATTTACTATATTTCGGATTTTTAATTTTTAGATAGTTTTAAATTAATGATTATGAAATTGTTTTAGGTTTAAAATTTTCATTTTAATATTTTATTTCTTTAGAATTTTTTTATTATAATTTATTTATTTTTTATTAACTTTTTTTTAAAATTTAATTAAATTTCGAATTTACAATGTAAATGAGTATATATATATTTTGTACAAGTTTCGTTTTATTAATTGTTTAGTTTGATTATTATTAGTAAATTTTTGTTTATATTTTGTTAACTTTTAAAAAGGGTTTATACATTTTTGGACCCTGTGTTTTTTCCCATTACCTGTTTGGACCCTGTGTTTTGACAAATTATTTTTTGGACCCTATGTTTTGTAAAATAGTTAAAATAGAACCCTAAACCCGATTTTGGTCAATGTTTTTTCAACTAAAATCACAAATAATTTACCAAACTAACAATTCAGATCAAAAATAAAATCATTCTACTTAAAAACTGTGTTGTTATATTCAATTTTTTCTTCATCAAAATTGAGCTTAGGGTTCTATTTTAACTATTTTACAAAACTTAGGGTCCAAAAAGTAATTTGTCAAAACACAGGGTCCAAACAGGTAATGGGAAAAAACACAAGGTCCAAAAAAGTATAAACCCTTTTAAAAATCATTTTTAAATTTTGGGTTTAATTGGTTAAATAGGTATATATTAAAATTGTTTGTTTTTTTAAGTTATATTTTATTATTGATTAGTTAGGATATTTATAGTCGATTTTTATTTATGTGAGTTGTTAACTTTTTTTTTTTTAAATTATTTCGGGTATAAGTAAACAAATGAGTACATATAACAAATTATTTGTTTCCTTTAGGCACTTTATTGTTTATTTAGTTACAATATAGCTTTATGATATTTTTCTTTATATTTTGTTAACTTTTTTATTATTTTTTTGTATATCGTTGTATTTTAGTAGGTATTTTGTTGACAACTTTGTTGGTCAGATAGAGGATTTTATATTAGAGGTAATATTTTAAACCTTAATGTATAATTAATATATTGAACTTAGTAGCATGTACAAATTATAAAATAGTGGAGATAGGATCTAGGACTGTGTGTTGCGTTGATATAAGGCTGTAATTGTGCATGTTTGATTGATTACTTGATTTGTTGTATTTATGTGATGAATATAGGTTTATATAAATTTTAGGAAATATGATAGAAATAGGGGAAATGCTGCCCAATTTTTTGTAAGATTTAGTAATTTAAGAATTATGCATGTTTGATTGATTAATTGATTTGTTGTATTTATGTGATGAATATATATTTATTTAAATTTTGGGAAATATGATAGAAATAGGAGAAATGCTTTCCATTTTTTTTTTAAGATTTAGTAATTTGGGAATTATGCATGTTTGATTGATTAATTGGTTTGTTGTGTTTATGTGATGAATATATATATATATATATATGTTTATTTAAATTTCGGGAAATATGATAGAAATAGGGGAAATGCTGGTCAATTTTTTTTAGGATTTAGTAATTTGAGAATTATGCTTGTTTGATTGACTAGTTGAATATTTTTGTGTATACCATGTGCTGTATAAATGCACATTTTAAATTTGGGAAATGTGATAGAAATAGGGGAAATGCTGCCCAATTTTTTTTGGACATATTGTTTCCTTTATTTACTTGTCAATTAAGTAATCCACGAACTTAATTGTTAATCTTTGTTGCTTTGTTTGTTTTTTTTTTTTTTTTTTTTTTGTGTGAAGTTTGACAATGGATAGAGATTGGATGTCAGCGGATAGGTTATCCATGAAATATAGGAATGGAGTTGAGTTTTTCTTGCAATTTTGTGCAAGAAATACTCAATCTCCTAATAGTATTCATTGTCCATGTGTTAAGTGTGGTAACGTTGTGAGGATGCCAATTTTTAAAATAAAAGACCACTTATTTAGGAATGGAATAGACAAAATTTATAAAGTATGGTTTTTGCACGGTGAAAGAATGAAAGGGACTGATGAGAGACAATCTAAGAATAATAAGTATTTTGATGTTGATTACGAAGTTGATGATGTTACAGAGATGATTGATGATGCACAATATGAATCACATGTGGATCCAATTAAATTTCCATCAATCTTAGAAGATGCTGAGAAACCTATTTTCCCTAATTGTACAAGGTTCACTAAATTATCAGCACTGCTTAGGTTGTATAACATAAAAGCCAAACATGGGTGGAGTGATAAGGGAATGACAGAGTTATTAACATTTTTAGGAGAATTATTACCCGAAGGTAATGAAATGTCGTCTTCATTTTATGAAGCGAAGAAGACATTGCGTTCGTTAGGCATGCAATATGAAAAAATACATGCTTATCCTAACAATTACATCTTATATCGAAAGAGATTTGTTGATGCAATTGCATGTCCGACATGTGGCGAGTCTAGATGGAAAAAGAAAAAAAAATCAGATGCAGTTAGAAAAGGTGTCCCTGCAAAGGTTTTATGGTATCTACCACCGATACCTCGTTTAGTTAGGTTGTACCGAAATGATGATCATGCTAAAATTTTAATTTTGCATGCTAAAGATAGAGTAAAGGATGGCAAGCTAAGACATCCAGCTGACTCGCCAGCTAGGAAAACAGTAGATGTTAAATGGCCGGAATTTGGGAATGAACCGAGGAATATTCGTTTGGGTCTTTCTGCTGATGGAATTAATCCACACAATTCCCTTAGTAGTAAATATAGTTGTTGGCCTGTAATGCTAGTCATCTATAATCTACCGCCATGGTTGTGTATGAAGAGGAAGTTTACCATGTTGACCTTGTTGATATCTGGTCCTAAACAACCTGGAAATGATATTGATGTATACCTAGCTCCTTTAATTGATGATTTGAGCACATTGTGGTATGAGGGGGTTAATGCTTACGATGCTTATAAGAAAGAAAATTTTAATCTTAAAGCAGTGTTGTTGTGGACTATTAATGATTTTCCAGCCTTAGGTAATCTTTCTGGATTTAGTGTGAAAGGGTACAAGGCATGTCCCATTTTTGAAGAAGGGACTCATTCTGAATATTTAAAATATTCTAGAAAGATTTGTTATATGGGACACCGAAAGTTCTTATCCGAAAAACATAAATTTCGAAGTTTGACAGATGCCTTTAATGGTAAACATGAATTTGGAAAGGCTCCACCACCTTTACTTGGAGGACAATTGTTAACAAAGTTGAACAAAGTCCAATGCAAGTTCGGAAAACCTAGAAATTTTACAAATAAGAGAAAAAATGTTAGACATGAAAAGACAAAGGAGGTTGTAGATGGTGCGACAGGTTGTTGGAAGAAGAAATCTATTTTTTTTAGCTTGAGTATTGGGAGCATTTGGTTTTGCAGCACAACTTGGATGTAATGCACATTGAGAAAAACGTGTCAGATAGCTTAATTAGTACATTGCTGAATATTCCTGGTCAGAGTAAGGATGGAATCAAAGCTCGGTTGGATTTAAAAGTAATGGGTATACGCAGTAAGTTACAACCAGAGGTTGGTGAGAGACGAACCTATTTACCACCTATGTGTTATACCTTGTCTAAAGAAGAAAAACGAAGTGTATGTCATTCTTTGTCGAATGTGAAAGTACCAGAAGGTTATTCTTCAAATATTTCTTCTCTGGTAGATATGAAAATTTTGAATTTAGTTGGAATGAAGTCTCATGACCATCATACACTACTTGAACATCTTCTACTGGTAGCTATCCGCTCTGTGTTACCCAAAAAAGTTCGATATGCAATTACCAAACTATGCTTTTTCTTTAAATCTATTTGTTGTAAAGTGGTAAATGTGTCGAAGTTGGACAATCTTCAAACAAATATCGTGATAACTATGTGTGAGTTGGACCAGTATTTGCCACCTTCATTTTTTGACATAATGGTTCATTTAATAGTTCATTTGGTGAGAGAAGTAAAATTGTGTGGACCAGTATACTTGAGATGGATGTACCCATTTGAACGGTATATGAAGGTTTTAAAAGGTTATGTTAGAAATAGAAGTAGACCTGAGGGTTGCATAGTTGAATCCTACATCGTTGAAGAAGCAATGGAGTTCTGCTTAGAATACTTATCAGGTGTTGCGAGCATTGGACTATGTTTTTCTAAAATTAAGTTTGAAATAAGTAAAGGTGGTAGAGGTGGTGTTGTTTCTGGAGTAAATAAATATGATCGAGATGAAGCACATCGCTTAGTCTTACAAAATATTGATGATGTTCAACCATACATCGAGTAAGTTCTTATACATATGCACGATCAATCTTATTTTTCTCTTTCATTATATTGACAATGATATAAATGATATTTCTTGAAGAGGACATTTCAATTGGATCAAGACTACTTATCCTAATAAGTCTCAGAATAAAAAATGGGTACAAGATGAACATTATCGAAATTTCAGCACTTGGTTCGAGAATGAGGTAAAATACTTGTGATGTTCTTGTTTGAGTATTATTGTATTTTAGCTTGTTAGAATTTAATATCATTTTTTTTATTTTATTGTATTTTAGGTTCTGATTAACACCACAAACAAAGTGTCTGAAACACTAAAATGGATAGCACGAGGTCTTTCAATGAGTGTAATTAAGTATCAATGCTATTATATTCACGGTATTCAATTCAACACCGTAGAACGTGATAATATTAGAAAGACACAAAATAGTGGTGTTACTATTATCGCCCAAACTTTTCAAATATCTAGTTCCAAAGATAAAAATCTCATAAATTGTGATATGACATTTTATGGGGTGATCAAAGAAATTTGGGAACTAGATTATGTGACTATTCGAATTCCTGTCTTCTTGTGTGATTGGGTGAAAAGTGATAATGGGGTCAAAAAAGATGACTTAGGATTCACACTGGTGGACTTAAATCGAATAGGACATAAATCTGACCGCTTTATAATGGCATCACAAGCCAAGCAAGTATTTTATGTGAGTGATCCAGTAGATGCTCGATGGTCAGTTGTCCTAACAAGTCAACCGAAAGATTATTTGATGAAAGAGTCTGGGAGCGATGACATTATACTTGAACAGGAAAAGTTTACCATTGATTCACCACCTATTGATGTCACCATTGACAATGACGATGACTATATACGCGAGAATGGTGAAGGGTTATGGGTAGATAATTAAAGGTATATGTATTAATTTTATGATTTTGTTTTTATGTATTTTGTGAAGTTTATACCAGATAATATTTGTGTTTACTTAATTGTAGGTACATTGATTATGGATCCATCATATGATGAAGATGGCGATCCATTTATTGATGATCATGGTAATGGTTTGGAGGGGATTAATCCTACCGCGCCAACAAATACACAAGATAAGAAGTATAGGGGTAAATCAAACTGTAGTGATGTATTCAAAGCAAGAAGTGAGGGTCACAATTATGAGGTCGAGTACAATCGTTTTGGTCGAGCGATGGGAAAAGGAGGGATTAAGATGAACAGCACTATCGATCTTCTATCACGCACAATCCTTCCTTTAGATATTGACAATTGGAAACAAATGTCAAAGGATAAAAAAGAGACTTTATGGGGTCAAATACAGGTAAGCTATAATATTGACTATTAAATTTATCATAACGAATTAATATATTGAAAAAAGTTTAATATTTTTGGGTTCGTTTGTGCAGGAAACGTTCAAACTTCCAAATTCTTCTAAAACAGACGTCCTCAAAGAAGCAGGAAAAACATGGAGAAATTGGAAAACAAGACTAACAAAAGATCTTATATATGTATATAAGAATGTAGCTCCTGAGCTTCTTGCCAAGCCGCCATCAGAGTACATCGAGTATTACAAACTAGAAAATTGGAAAAAATTTGTTGCAAAAAGACTAACCCCAGACTGGGAAGAGATGAGAAAACAAAAACAAAATGCTCAGGCTCAGAACAAGTATCCACATCATTCAGGGCGTGGTGGTTATGCACTGATAGAGCAACAAATGGAATAGAAATTGGTTCATGAGTTGATCGAATATGACAAAGCTGAGATGTGGACACGGGCACGGATGAACAAGAATCGAGAAGTTATTGATGAAGAAGCTCGAGATGTGGTCAATAAGATTGTAAGTGTTCTTCAATTTTTTAAAATAATTGTAATGATTAATGTGTGTGTTAAATTCTAATCGATTTATTTACTATGTATATAGGCAGAATATAGGAAAAAAGTATCAGAAGGCGAGTTAGTGGAGGAAGGTTCAAACGATATACTAACAATGGCATTAGGCACTCCAGAGCATGGGGGACGTGTTAGGGGGGTCGGTGCACATGTCGCTCCCCGTCAATTTTTTCATGTCCCACCACTAAAAAGATTCAATCACAAATAAAAAGGTGTGGAAGATGCTCGTTATAAAAACCTTGAAGAGAAATGGCGTCAATCCGAAGAAAGGGCACGTCAACAGGAGGAAAAGTTAAACCAGTTGATGGCGCATATTGCATCTCAACAGAGCGGTGCATTTGGATCATCAAATGCATCTGGTTCGGGTGTAGGAGGAGCCTCAAACACACCACATGCCCCTCCGCCACCGACAGAGGCACAACATGCTCCGCCACCACCGACATGGACATCATATGCTCACCGACCACCCTCACAGCTACCACTTGCTCCTCCACCACCGACGCAGGCACCATGTGCTCCCCCACCACCACAGTCAAATTTTCCTGATGAGGTAATAGTTTCTTATTAGTTCATTATTGCATATATTTGATACAGTAAAAATAAACTAGTTTATCGAAAAGTCTAACAGATTAATTGTAAGTTGTGTCTTGGTTTGACACAAAATATAGTTGCAGAGGGGAAACTTGTAAGTGCCTGTTGCACAGAAATACATAGCGTTCAACTGTCTCCTAGAAATTATCGTGTCAGAGTTGAGGTAGCCATTCAACAGAACGCTAGTTTACCATATTCGCTTACAATGGAAGGTTATACATTGGTTGGACAAGCAGTCGGGTATGATGTTGGATGGCCACAACATTGGGTTCTTACTAATCAACAAACGAAAGAGCCACTTATGCCCTCCACTCAACAACCAAGACAATCAAAGAAAAGAATAGAGGCATCGACACAGGAGCCTACAGAAGTGCCTATCACAAAAATATTGAGGTGTTCGGTGAAGTTTATTGATAAATGGAAAGCTGACCGCGTGGTAGAAATTCCAATTGTTGAAAGGGTATTTGGATTCCAAACTATCGCTCTGTTAGGGAAAGATGATATCCTCCACTTTTACAACTATGAGATGATTGGACAGACTAAGCTAGCATTATATATGAGGTACAATGGTGTTTATAATCTTAGTTTATTTAGTTTAACTTGAAATTTAATAGTTTATTTACTTTTTTAATTATATGTAGCTTCCTCGATGATTTGGTGCAAACGAAGGGATTGAACCACATGTACACTTTCATGCATCCCGCTTTAGTGTCCACTAATGCAGGAACCAATGAAATACGTGCTAAAAATCTCTTTGATCGATTTCTACAGATGGAGCTAGAGACACAGTTTCTAATTTGTCCTTGGAATAACAAGTCAACTTAATTTTATATTCATATATTTTGTTTATTGATAAATATCTTACACAAGTTTTTTTATTGTAGCTTTCATTGGATGTTAGTATTAATTCAGCCCCACAGTCATTCGGTAGCTTTTTTGGATCCTGTAAACTCACATTTTCGTCCGGAAATCAAGGAGATAATTATCATGTAAGTTTTTCATTTTACTTAATTAATTTATGATTTTATTTCAAACTCATATATGGGTAAATATTAATATTGTGTGCAGGGCGTTGGATCAATACGATACACACCGAAGACTAAAAGAGTCAATCAATCTAAAAGTTTGTGTTCCTAAGGTAAGTAAATTATATTACTTATCCTATTCAACTTTTTGACATATTTCTATTATAATAACTTACTAAATATAATACTTAACTTTGGATAACTATGTTGTAATAGTGTCGAAACCAGACTGGGCCAACCGAGTGTGGCTTTTACATTATGAAATTTGCTAGAGACTTGATTTCACAGCCTAGACCGAAGGCCTACTTGAAAAATAAGGTATTGTTTTGCTTTTTAATTTTCATTTAAACTATCGTTCATGATTTTATTTGGATGATTTCTAACTTATTATTTTAAATATTTTCTAATTAGTTTACGAATACGAGTCCATATTCGGCTGACGAAATCAACGAGATATGGGATGAGTGGACTGAATCAATTATGGCGTATCTCAATTAGCAAATGAGCAAGTGGGTGAGGAAATTTTAGATTAAATAGGTTTAACACTTAGAAATTTAGAACACAAGAGTACATATATTAACTTTGATATTTGAATCACTTTTATAGTTTTGATCACAAATGTTAACTCTAGATAAATATTTATAAAAACTTATACTGTTGTTTTTCTGTTCATACTGCTATTTTTCTATTTCTGCTGTTGTTTTTTCTGTTTGTGCTGCTCATTATTTTTATCAAAATAGGCCAGGGAAATTGGCATAAACATTTGCAATTTCCCAGGTTAATACTTTATGTGACAGTTCCCAACTGACGCAAAAAATACTCGTTTTTAACATTTGTGGCAGTGCCCCACTGACGCAAACCAGAGTGTCATTTGTGTCAGTGGGGCACTGCCACAAATTCCAGTTTGTGGCTGTGCCCCACTGACACAAATGTCACTCTGGTTTGCGTCATGAGCAATTGCGTCACATATTAAACTGACGCAAAATCTCAATTGTGGCAGTACTAAACTGACGCAAATGGCATTTTTTGTTGTAGTGTTAACTAAACACAAAACATAGTTAAACTCAAAGGCACAACAGAAACAGAGCACAAATCTCTATCACTATAATTATTGATGCCTTTTACACTAAAAATTAGATGATTCTATGGAGAGGATGGGAAAAAGTCACAAATTTTGATTATGAAAAATAGTTATCTATTGCTGGAAAAATATTTTTTTCATGAATAAAGATTATTTATTTGATTTTTTTCAATTACAAGTTTAAATTATCATATAGGTCAAATAAATAAACTATAAAAGAAAAGAAAAAAGTCAAACACAGTGTAGAATGTACAATATGGGAAGAAATGTAAAATATGGGAAGAATTATGTGACATGGCACTAGCAACATAATGTCTAGCCAAAAATAGATATAATTAGATATATGAGTAGTATTAAACTCCAATTAGCACCAATATAAAACCAAAAAAGTACACCAAAATACAAACAATGAAAATATAGAATCACAAAGGCTGACAATATTTTCTATCTCAAGAAAGAGATAGAGGTTTTGGATGTGTGAGTTTTTTTTTTTAATGCTGGGATGTGAGTTTGATTGATTATCAAATTTTGCCTTAATTTCTTAGTTATTAATTGTGTATCTATGTGGGTGTGTATCTAGTAATATATATAAAAAAAATATAAATATCTTGATGAAATAATGATATATATATATATACTTTGTTCTTGCAGCACATATGTTATGATAGTGTTGACCAAGACTTAAAAAGTTCCAACAAAATGAGGCAAAGAAAAGAACTAAATCCAAAAGCTTGTCTACATATTCTACTGTATATTTACAAGCATTTTCCCTAGATCCAAATAAAGTTAAACAATTCAGTGCAGCGAAGAAGAAAAAATCCAACTAAGAGTCATAAATAATGAAACCCCAATAATAAAAGCAAAATTTCCTACTTAAAATAGTTGTTTTGCAAACCAAACTCAATATATAGAATAGATAACAACAAGAAACCACATTTCAAAATAAACAAGAAAATAATTACTATTATCCACCCCTTTATAGAAAGGTGTAATCATTCAATACCCTAATAAAAAAAAATTATTCTTATTTAAGAGTAAAAAAAAACTTTTGGGCCTTAAATAATGAAAAGAGGCATACCCATATCAAAATTTTGAAGGAGCCCGAAATGAGGAAAGTCGAGAGAAATTAGCATAGATTTCTAATAAGATGAATAGTTAAGAATTGAAAAGAATGAAGAAATAGGGTAAGGGCAGAATGAGAATATAAAAAAAGAAAAACATAGTTATTTTGAATACCTGAAGAAAGGAAATGCAATTGCTCAATGGATCAAAAATTGTGGTTGTAAGTGATAAAAATAGAGATCCCATCTCAATGGCAGTCGCCATCTCCATGGGTCATTACTTTGGTGTTTCCTTTTTTGGGTTCTAGATTTAAGCCAAGATAATTGTTTGTTAATATTTCTTAAAAAATGAATATCAAGTGGGATTGTAAATGTAAACGTCTAAAGAAAAATAAGTTTTGGCAAGATAAAACTAAAATCTAAAAGTGAATATAAGTATATATATTTATATAATAATTTAGGAGTTAACGAGATATTAAAATAACACTCAAGAAAATAAGAGGCACACCTGGTAAATCTATGCAACACGAACCCAAATTCTGAAGAAAAACTTTTAAATTTATAATTTCATTTAAAAAAAAAAATCTATTGCCCAATGAAGAATAATGACACTTCCAATGAAATTTTTTGACCAACCTCATGAGAGAGTAATAGCTTGTGAATGAGATTGAGAATTGATGGGTCCTTACTTTACTCTATTATCGTCAATAAACAGAGCTCTCATCATATCTCTAATGCCCTCTAGCTCACTACAACAAAAATGGTTTTTAGGGGCGAAGGATGTCGCCCCTAATAATACCCAAAGTCACCGTTAATATTTCGACGCTGATGTCGATTATTAGCAGCGACAAAAAAGTTGTCTCTAATAATTAGTGTTAGGGGCAACAATTTCGGCCCTAATAAATTGAAAGTCACCTCTAATAATCATGTTTCCCAAATCATATTTCATCCCTAATAATAAAAGTTGCCCCTGATAATATAATGTAATTATAAAATACAAAAATATTAAAATAAAATATTTAAATAATATTTTTAATTTATAATATCAAAATTAAATATGCATAAAAATAATAATATTAAAATTTAATATGCATAAAATTAATAATTTATTCAAATTACACAACTAATACAATATTATCCTAATTAAATATCCATACAATAATATATTAATTAAAATTTATTGTTTAATACAATAATATATAAAAACATCTCAACCCTCGACGTCCTCTTTATTGTCCCCTTCTTTTTGTGCTTGCGGTGGCTGCAGTGCCTGTGGTGTGTGCGGAGGCATCGACCATGGATACTGTGGAGGTAACGATGATCCTCCAAGTCCATATATGTATGGATAAGGATAAGGATACTGCAGAGGTTGAGACAACGATCCACTCATATAAGGAGGCGGGGGCTGGGACAAAGGTCCGCTCAAATGAGGATGATAAGCCTGAGGGTATGGAGGCATGAGCCATTAATAAATATATGGTTAGGCCGAAGGTTGAGATGGAAAAGTTGGTTCAGGCGTGTCGGGATGCCCTGATGAAGGCTGAGAAGCTGAAGCTTGAGACGTTTGTTGTGTCTTAGTTTCAGAAGACGAACTTACATACTTCTCGAAAAACTGATGATATGTATTCTGCATCTCCACGTTTGTTGTCGGACGTTTTTCAGGTGGAAGCTACTAATACACGTACTGAAGCTGCTCATACATGACCTTCACAATATCAACCAATTCACGTATTTTCTCAGTCGACTATTGACGTGGTGCTTGAGACTAAGTGTTTTGAGAGGGATGGGTTAACAACTTTCCCTTTAATTTGCGACCAACTCTTCGCTAATGGCCCCACCTTTCACCAAGAACTTGACTTAATATCTTCATTTGATTGACCGAGGAAGAATCGTCGGTACCAGATTCAACTATTTGTTGAGTCTCAGCTTCAAGAGTTGACTTCAACTTAACCTATTTTTAAAAAAATATTATAATACAAAAGAAAAATATAATTATTTGAATTGATAATAAAGTTAACTTACATAATCTCGTTTAGCATCCTCGTTGATAAAATTCTTATTCTTTTTTGTCCAGTGATACTCCTTCCATTCCTCAATAAGGTTCGGGTTCAACTAATCAAGAAAATGAGAATATTAGAGAACTTATAAATTTATACAACTTAATTAAGTTAACATTTTCACTTACTTTTTCATGAAGAGTGGTCGCTAATAATTTTGTGCCTTGTGTTGCATAGTACTCATTTGGTCTCGGTTTATTTTATTCTTCGCTAAGTGAGCAATAAACTCTGGACTCCTGAAAAAACTCACTAATACATGCAAGTTCATAACCTCCCTTATCACCGCAACACACAATATGTATCTCAGAACCTACTTCACTATGGATGAATATTTAGGATATTTAAACTCATCTAACAATAGAAAATAATAATAATAATAATAAAGCAAGAAATAAGAGACAGATACCAATTAATAAAATGCTCCAAAAGAAAGGTTCCAAGAATTACACCTATTTATTTTCTCCTAAATAGAAAAGAAACTTAGTGAAAAAAAATTATAACCCATATAAAATAAATACATAAAACATATATATATACACCTCACACACATATACATATAGGGTTGTAAATGTGGGCGGCCCGGCCCAGCCCACATTTTTCGTGCCTCCGAATAATTCGGGTCGAGCCGGGCTGGGCCCGTATTCAATTTGTGTCGGGCCGGGCCGGCCCATATTTGAAAGAGTAAGCCCAGCACGGCCCGTGGGCCCGGCCCATGTCGTGCCGTGCTCGTGCCCAAGTTGAGTCAGCCCACCTTTAGGCCCATTTTATTATTGCCAAAAAGTGTGAGGATGGGGAATTGAACCCTCCACCTCCTCTTTAACAATCAATGGACTCACCACCAATCCAAATAAATTTCTTTATTCAAATTGTAGTTTTAGATATTTTTATATACTTTTTAACAATACTTTGCACAAAATTATATCAAAGATAATTATTAGAATTTGAATACCTAATAATAAATACTAAAAATTTTAACTCACAAATCTTAAAATAACTTAATATAATTATAAAAATATAAAATTGAGAAAAATAATAGACTTTTATTATCATTTTAATTTATAGATAATTGACAAATAAAAATTTATTATCATTCTTAATGTCAAAATATTGGGCTTTTTATCGTATCGTGCTTTCGGGCTAGTTTGTTCGTGCTTTCGTGTCGTGCCTTCGGAATTGCAGTGTAGTGCCGTGATGTGCCGTGCCGTGCCGTGCCATGCCAATTTTCAATTCGTGTCGTGCCTGGCCCAAGCCCTTTTTTTTTTGTCATGTCGTGCTCGTGCCTCCCGAGCTCGTGCCGTGCTAGAAAGTCCGGCCTGTATTTACAGCTCTATATACATATACACCACACACACCCACACACATGTATATCTATATACTTATATATACATGTTATCTCTATTTTCCACCCATGACATGTGGCATGAACAAATGGATCCATGGGCCCTCAGAAGAGGTCTGGGCTCATCCTGAGCCCAGTGAACAAGGAAGGAAGAAATCCTGATGGCCCAAATGGAATCGGGCTCAATAAGGTTCGAGGGGTGTGAGCTTAGTAAATGGACCGAGGTAGCACTGTAAGCCAAGTTACCTTCTCGGCTAGCACCAACCTACATCCTCCAAGATGCTTATTAAGGAGGTAGACTATATGTTCCCAAGAGACGGACCCTATCACGAATCCAGGGAGAGTCTCCACCATCACGAGATCTACCTTGACAAATGAACCAGGGTCTTGGTGAATGAACCAGAGCCCCCGGTAAATGAACTTGGACCAGAAGTCCGAATAGGGAAAGCCTGGCCTTCCCTGACTCTGACATATCCTCGAGAAATTTGGCAGCTGGTCTCTCCATCTAACCTACAGAATAGGGTACGTACGAAACATACACTGTTCCTGGGAACCAGTACTGCCACTACTCTGACAGATCCTGTCCCCAGGATCCCCTAAGAAGCCCACACGAACCAGTCCGTGCTAACATACAATGGGCAGTTATAAGGCTTGGCCACACCTAGACCGGCCCAATGGGCCTTGATTAACAACATTTAGTTATCTCACATTCTTTGTACTATGGCTCCATTAGCGAGAAAACTGTAATTACATCCCTATTAGGCCCGGATTAGCCCGGCCCAAGATACTTGACTTAAGACGAGATCGATCCAGTCTTGGTCCAGATTTCAGTCATCTTTCCGTAAACAGTTCATGGCCGCCATAAAGATGGACATGGAAGTCAGCGCGCTCACGGAGATGGGATGTTTGCTGGCCAACATCAAACAGCATCCCACGGAGACCCTCAGGGCTTACATCCAATTCTTCACGGAGGAAACCTCAAAAACTAAGGTGGATGACGGACAGCGCCTGGTGGCTCTCTAGTCTGGAATCAAAGCTTGGTCCCCTCTCTGAGACGACATGCAACGCAGCAAGGTGGGTACCCTTGAAGAATTCATTAGGAGGGCTCAGGGTATCATCAACTGGGAAGAGGCTCGAATCCAAGCCCTTGGGTGGGAGCCAGCAACCCAGTCAACAACACAAACCTTTCCCGGATACGGAGCGCAGTATCCGATAAATATCTATCTAGCACCCCAACGACATCCAGACCCGGTGGAACCCTAGGGATGCCATTTATGACCCCGAAGATCTGTGGGCCCACTTCGACGGGATATGCTTTGGATCCATCAACCCCATTCTTCAGGTACGGAGTGGCACCAACCGGGTATAGTGCTGGTCTCGACGGTGCCCAACCACCTTAGGCCGAAGTAGCTGAGGCAAGCATAAACCCTCCCGGGGAAAGAGATTGGGCAAAAGTCAGAACCGATCCGAGCCCTCAAAGAATGGGAGGGGGGTAAGAGCCCCCAATACACAGAGTATACCAACTTGATGGACACCCAGGAAAACATCTACCTTGCAACAGGCAATGTAGTCAATTATCGGAAACCAAGCCCCATGTTTAAAGGGGGAAAGAATTCAAGGGACACCAGCAAAAGGTGTGCCTACCTTAAGGATGTGGGCCACATGACCGAAGAGTGTCGTCAGCTGAAAGACGAGATTGATAATCTGATCAAACTGGGGTATCTCCACCAATGGGTCAAGATGCCAATAGGAGTTCTGGGACTACCAACAGCTCCTGGACAACCTTTGGCCTTGGGTGCAGAGGCATCGTACCGAAATCCTCAGGGAGGGTACGCTCCAAATTCGGGAGCACAGGTCCCTTAGGGGGGCCCAGTAGTGCAATCACCTGGAGGCCCAATGGCCCCTGGGTTCAGAATGCCATATCCTCCTGGAATCGCCCCTCCTCGAGTAGATGTCCATGTGACCACCATATTAGGAGGCCCACATCTGGGAGGACCATCCTAGAATGATTAGAAAAGGTACCTCAGCAACCTCGATCACGACCATGAGGTGTGCACCTTGGTCCAAACTCCGACCTAGCGCCCGAAGTTGATGAACCTGTCATTCACGTTCATAGAAGAGGATGCCCAGAACGTTCATTTCCAACATCATGACCCCTTGTTCATTGATGCCCAAATCTCCAACAAAAGGGTATCCCGAGTGTTGGTAGATGATGGGAGCTCCGTCAATGTCCTATTCAAGCTGGCAATTATAGCAATTGGCTTAACAGAGGCAAATCTAGCTTCCTGCCCAACGCAGATCTATAGTTTCAATGGGATTCATTGCTCCCAATGGGTAAGATTCAACTGCCTGTGGCAATAGGGAATGACGTTCACACTTTCGTAGTGGTGGACTGCCCCACTACATATAATGTGATCTTCGGTCATCCTGCTTTAGTCGACTTCGGGGCCATCACCTCCATCTTCCTCCTTTGCATGAAGTTCCCATGTGATAATGGAGGAGTGGGAACCGTACGGGGAGACCAGAAGAGCGCCCCAAAGTGCTATCACATTTCTGCCCGACCAATCTTCATGGTCCACAAAGAACCCATTGAAGAGGAAGATGTGGATCCAGCTCCACCTCCGCAGCCAACTTGGAGATTGGTCCATGAAGATGATGAACTGGATCTATGAATAGAAGCAGGTAGGGCATTATAACCCATGGAGGAGGTGGAGGAGGTGTGCATCGATGACACCGATCCGACAAAAATAATTCGAGTCAGGAGAAATTTTAACCCAGAGGTCAAGGCTGCCATAATCGCCTGGGTGAAAGAGAACCAGGATGTCCTGGCCTGGTCTCATTTAGATATGGCCGGGATTGACTGCAACATCATATGTCACGCCCTGAACATTGATGAAAATGCAACTCTCGTCCGGCAAAAGCGAAGGCCCTTAGGTGCGGAAAGTGCGGAGGCCCTCAAGTTAGAAGTTGAGAAGTTATCCTCGATTAACTTCATCCTGGAGGCCCTGTATCTTGTTTGGCTGGCCAATCCGGTGTTGGTACCGAAGCCAAACGGAACATGGAGGACTTGCATCAACTTCACGGATCTTAACAAGGCCTGCCTGAAAGACTGCTTCCATCTTCCCCGAATAGACCAGGTGGTGGATGCTACATCAGGGTACGAGTTGTTGTGCTTCATGGATGCCTACTCCGGCTACAACCAGATTTCAATGCATGTTGCAGACCAGGAACACACCAGCTTCCAGACGAACAAGGGTGTATACTGCTACATCGTCATGCCTTTCAGGCTTAAGAATGTTGGGGCCACCTATCAGAGGATGGTTAACAGGATGTTCCTTGAGGAATGTGGAAGTCTATATAGACGACATGTTGGTCAAGTCCAAGAACTCGGACGAACATGCTGATGACTTGGCAGAAGCATTTTCCATTATCCGAAAATATGGGATGAAACTGAAGCCCAAAAAGTGCGTGTTTTGCATGGCATCCGAGAAGTTTCTGGGCTTCATAGTGAGCTCAAGAGGAATAGAAGCCAACCAGAAAAGATCAAAGCATTGATCGATATTTCATCGCCACAAAATCACAAAGACATTCAAAGCATGATGGGAAAAAAGCAGCTTTGAGCCGCTTCATCTCGAAGTCCACAGACAAGTGCATCCCATTCTTCAACATACTTCACGGAAACCAGAGGTTTGAATGGACGGTCGAATGCGAAGAAGCCTTCTAGAAATTGAAGGAACATCTGGCTCAAGCGCTAATCTTGTTGAAACCAGTGCATGGGGAGTCATTGTACCTGTATTTGGCAGTGTCAGAACACGCCATCAGCGCCGCTTTAGTGCGAGAAGAGGGAAAGGTCCAGCTCCCGGTTTATTATGTAAGCAAAAGGTTACTGGGCGCAGAGTCCAGATACCCTTTAATCGAGAAGCTGACATTTTACTTACTAATCGCCTCCAAGAAGCTAAGACCTTACTTCTAGGCCCAGGCCATCAAGGAACTGACGAACCATCCCCTACGACAAGTACTATAGAAACTTGAATCATCGGGAAGACTTTTTAAGTGGGCCATGGAGCTTATCCAGTTTGACATTGGGTATGTCCCCAGGATTTCAATCAAGGGACAGGCCCTGGCCGACTTCATCTTAGAATGCACCGGGATCACTGAAGAGGAAGAAGCCATCGACCCCATAATGCCCTTGTGGAAAATCTTTGTAGATGAAGCCTCCAATGAAAATTGGGTCGGGGCCGAGATCATCTTGATATCCCTTCAAGGTCACCAATTGCAAAGCCCCTACACTTCCAGTTCGAAGCATCAAACAACGAGGCTGAGCACGAGGCCATGCTGTCTGGACTACGCTTAGCTCGAGAGGAAGGGGCAGCAAATATTGAAGTCCACGGTGACTTCCAACTGGTGTTCAAATAGATTTTGGGGGAGTACCAAAAAAAAGGGGAGAAGATGCCCGCCTATGTGGCGCGAACCCGAGAGTTACTCGAATCTTTCAAGAAATACTTCATCCACCAAATCCCTATGGATCAGAATATGTTTGCAGACACATTGGAAAAATTGGCCACATATGTTGAAGCAGAACTCTCTGAAGTGGTCTCGATCGACCATTTACCTGTGCCCAGTATTCAAGACCCCGCAATCATCAACACCATCGATTACTCTACGGCTTGAATGGGCCCTCTCATCCATCACCTAACCATTGGGGAATAGACCACTGATAGGGCTGCTGCTAGAAAACTTCAGTACCAGGTTCCCAAACACGTCATGATGAATGGAAAACTCTATCGCAGGGGGTTTTTCATGCCCTATCTTCTATGTGTATCTGGTACATAAATGATTGCAATCATGCACAAAGTGCACGAAGTGCACGAAGGATTTTGCGGAGATCACACAGCCGGACTCAGCTTGTCCAAGAAAATCCTAAGGCAAGGATATTTCTAGCCAACGATGAAGAAGGACTATGTTGATTACGTCCGCAAATGTGAACAGTGCCAAAGGTACGCGAAGATCTTGCGAGGCCCTTCAACGGAGATAACCCTGATGACTAGTCCCTAGCCTTTGGAAGTATGGGGAATCGATTTGGTAGGATCCCTACTGACCGCAAAGGGTGGAGTAAAATACGCTATCGTAGCCATCGACTACTATACCAAGTGAGTCGAGGCAGAACCTATGAGCACCATCACCTCCAAAAAGGCCTCGGACTTCGTCATCAACAACATTGTGTGCCGATACGGCCTCCCTCAGAAAATCATGTCCGATAACAGGAAGCAATTTGATAGTGCCCACTTCACTGACTTCTGTGAAAGACATGGCATCATCAAAAGCTTCTCCGCGGTCACAAGGCCTCAAGAAAATGCGCAAACAGAGGTTGTGAACAAGATTTTGAAGAAAACATTAAAGAAAAAGCTACAAGCCTGCAAAAGCAAGTGGTCGAAAGAATTTCCCTGCGTCCTATGGGCCTACCGGACCACAGAAAGAACGTTAACCATACATACTACCTATTCAATGGTGTACGGATGTGAAGCAGTCATCCCAGTAGAAATGGTGATCCTGTCTCATAAACAGGATACGTACGATCCTGTCTAGAACCACGCCTTACTCCAGGAATCCCTAGATCTCATCGAAAAGATCTAGGAGGAATCACAAGGGCAGCTGAAGATGTATCAGGGTAAGATCACCAGGCACTTTTACTCTAAAGTTAAGAGTCGGAGGTTCGAAACCGGTGATCTAGTCCTTAGAAGAGTCTTCCTTACATCTCAAGATCTAGGAGTGGGGGTTCTAGGACCAAACTAGGAAGGACTCTATGCAATCAAAAATGAAGTATGTCCGGGAATGTATCGCTTAAGGTGACTAGGTGGAACAGAGGTCCCAAGGGCCTGGAACGCAGAACACCTCTGTTGGTACTATCAGTAGTTGGGAGGATCTAATTTTGCTATTTTCTAACTTTTTTTATTTCTAGAAATGTACGCCCTAGGGAGATTTATGGTTTAATGGAAATGGTGTGCACAAAACACCATAAGAAATCTTGTAAGGAAAGAAAAAGTTCGCGCCCGTCTTTAATTTTTACAAGTAACCTAAGACTACACTCTTTGGTCACTTGGGGGTAAGGCCATCTATACAAGTCCATGATTAAAAACAAAAAAGGATGCAAAGCTCAGAGCTTAATCCTGATCCTGACTCATATAGACTAGGGTGCAAAACCCAACTCCCACCAAAATAGGATGCAAGACTCAAAGCCTAGTCCTAGCCCGGACCCCCATTGTCCGCGGGGTTCAAAACTTAACTCCCAAAAAAATAGGATGAAAAGCTCAAAGCCCAGTCCTAGCCCGGACCCACATTGTCCTAGGGGGTCAAAACCCAACTCCCAATAAAAAAGGATGAAAGGCTCAAAGCCCAGTCCTAACCCGGATCCTTGTGGTCTGGGGGGTTAAACCAAAATAGGATGCAAGGCTCAAAGCCCGGTCCTAGCCCAGGCCCACGTTGTCCGGGGGGTTCAAAACCCAACTCCTATTCATGTCTTTTGAATAATGGCTCGGGCTGTTGAAATTTTTTGTTTAAATTGATTAAAGTTAGTCTTATAAATGGCCCAGGCTGTCAGAACCTAAACCTCAGGTTCTAAATAAGCCAATCAACTACTCTCTGACAATCCAAACCATCGAAACCTGAACACCAAAATCATGACAAATAAGTGAAAAGATAGTTGATAACTCCCTAGTGGTCCGAGTCATTGGAACCTAAACCTTGAGTTCGGAATGAGTTAATTAATTTAGTCATATCTAAAAAAATCCATAACGATCCAGGCCATTAGAACCTGAACAATATAGTCGAGATAAATCAGTTAAGTTGTATTGGTAAAGTCTAAGACGGTCCAGGCCACCAAGACCCGAGCGTGGGTCTCAAGACAAGTTATATACCTTCTACATTATTTCCCCTAATGATCCTGGCCATTGGAATCAGGACTCAAAATTCAACTCGATTCATGCAGAGTGATAAAACACTTAGTTAATTTGGAGGAAAAAATAAACACATACAAAGTGGGAACCATTATGCAGAGAAAAACCAGTATAATAACAATACAGATAATTAAATAATTGTCTTGGATGCATTGGCATCCATAATGATAGTAAGGGTACAAAAAACAAAAAGGAGAAAGGGAGCCCTAATTAAAATACAATGGCTCAGGCTTGAGCTTCATTTTGATCTGAGACGTCCGGAGCATTCCCATTCTGTTGATCCCTAGATAGGAGCACCGCATCATCTTTCTCTTTGGCTTCAAATTCAACCTTCTTTGCAGCCGAATCCAAATAGAGGAGGAGATTCATGTTCTTATCCTGGAGCCAAGCCATGTAAATGGCCTCGTCAAAAGTGACTGCCAACAGCTCGTCAGCTTGTTCCTTCTCCTGGCGAGCCTCCTCGCTCTTCTTCATCTTCAGCTGGACCCCGCTCCTGGCGAATTTGAGCCTCAGCCACCTCCAGAAGGGCTTTAGTCGTTGCCTCTGAACCACAGACATGAGATAGCTCCGCCCCCAGGTCATCCACCAACTTCTTATGTTTGGCGTCTTTCCTGGACAAAGCTTCCTTGTGTTGAGCCCAAACCCAAGCAGCCTCCTCATTCTTAGTCTTAATCCAGGCAGCCTCTTTGGCAAGGGCCTCCCTAACAGCTTCCCACTAATTAATGACCCCCTCTAGTTCCATCTAGGCCCTCTCCAGCTTCACTGCCATCTCGACCACCAGATCCACGTTCTTATGAGCCAACAGGGCATCCAGGAACAAATCAAAGTTAGAAAATTCACAAGAAATAATGATGATAAAATAAAAGACAAAACGGACATATGGCTTACTGCAGTGGCCTGATGACGAATGGCCTGGGAGACAAAGAGGGCATCCTAGCTAGCCAAGGTGGCATATTGCTTAAGCTGAAAGGTGGACATGGTAGTCCCCACCTGGGGTAACAAGTTCACAGCAAGCGGGGTCGTGTCGTGCCCCAACTTTGGCCAAAACCTGATCTCGGCTACTAGTCGGTCCATGATCTGTTGGGGAGCATTGAAGGCCGCCAAACGATTGGAAAACTCCACCTTCTGCCGAATGAGAAGGGCTCGAGCCACCTTTTCCCTTTGGTATTGACCTTTGTCCTAAGCCCGGGACACCACCTTCATCCTCTATTCCCGGAGGATCAAGTCCCCTTCCTCAGGAAGGGCTGGGTTGATGGGAAGCCTAGGAGCCTCCAAAACCTCCTGCATGACAATGAGGCTTTCCCCGGAGGAATTCTCCTCAGCGAGGGCAAGATCCTTGGTCCTGGCCCTCTTAGCCCGCTTCGAGGACTCCGCGGCGACTGAGTTCGCTTTCGTCTTGTCTGCCCCTCCTCCTTCAGAAGGCTCCTGCTCCAAGTTAATAACCTGGAGAGGAACATATTGGGGCAGGTTTGGTTTGATGAGTGCCATTGGAATGGAATCTGCAACTAGAACTCTCTCAGAAGCCTCCAAAATTGGCTCTGAATTCCTGAGTATTAGCTTTATGATCTTCTTTTCGGACAGGCCCTTGGTGGCTCTCTTTCCCGAAGCCTTGGCTACGGCTGCCCTGGCCTCGATCATCTCCTTCATCTTGGGCACTTGATTAGACATCTTTCAGATCACCTGAAATGGAAATAAAAATAAAACTGATGAGTGACGCAAAGGAACAGGGATCACAAACAGATATAGAAAAAACATGCAAGTCTAAGTCCTCCGGGACAGACCCTTATTTATAGATTGGGCCTGACTTAACTCCCGTAGTGCGAACGCATGAATTCGATCCCCCATGTCATCCAGGTATAAAAAAACTACCATACTAAAGAAACCAGGATGAATACATGAGGGGCATCATGTCAACGACAATGGGGCAAGGAAGCCCCACGTTGCCGACGGTCCCGGTCAAATAATGACGGTATTGTTGCCTATTCCTAACAAAGCTCTCAATACGGGGGGCATAAGATAAAATCGGAGGTGTTTATCTTACCCCAAAATACTAGCCCCTGGAGCTCTAGTGTTAGGCTGGCTCCCCTCAAGAAGGGCATCCAGTTCATCGGATTCAACCCTCTCCACTTGACAGGCCTGCTCCTTCTTCTCCTTCTCTGCATCCGCCTTGGCCACGACCTCCACTGCCTCAATGTGGATAAGAGCCAGCTCCTCCCTCACGGTAGGATCCCTCTCGCATTGCAACCCCCGAAAACTAGGGGCATATATTGACTGGTTTGCAGCAATTAACTTGACCAGCTGAAGGTTCTATGTAGTCACGAGGCCCCTCATATCTAGCTCCTTAGCACTATGAGTGGAATAGAAATTTTTTCGATCCAGGATCGATTTATTGAGTTGAGTCTTAGCATACCTATTTTCCAAGATCGTGAGTGTTTAGTAAACAAAATTAAGGGCTAGATAAAGATGAAGAAGGATGATTTACCCACATGCAGAAAGTCCAGCACCAAGGTGGGGTTCTTCTCGAAGAGGAGCCCGAATGTCATGAACCAGTAGTGCCTGACATCAGAGGGGTGCTTCCACGTACTAAATAGAGTCGGACTAATGACACGGGCCTTCAGTCTATAAATTCCATCCCGCGTCTTGTCCTTAAAGTTGAGCTGGGACTCCAACTTGTAAAAATAAAGCACCTCCCCGGGGGTGAGCGTCGGAATCTTCTTCAACGCACAGAATGTGCACCATCCCGCAAGCAATTTATATGCTTGGGCAGAAGCTGAAAAGGTGCGATCCCCACAAACATGAGGAATCGTGCAAAATAATTGTGTAGCGAAAAAGTAGCTCCCGTAGTGATGTGGCCTATCCTCCAGGCCCCAAACATGCCTGCTCCGGTATGGGCCTTCTCTTCATTTTAGGCCAGTCGGTTATAAAACTAGCGTTGGAGTTGACTCTACTCCAAGGGCCTTCTCCAACTGATGCAGCATCCAGTAATTCCAGAACTCGTTCCTTTCCCCGTCCATTTCCCACGTGTTGCCGGTGGGAAGTTTGGTCCCCTCCACGACTACAGGGCCCGCTTAGACAATGTCCTTCGCTTACAAACTAATGTCGCAACTCATGATCAGGGACCTGGAAGCGACAAGGAGAACGAGAACCAAGTAGTTAGCACCAAAACCGAAGAAAACTGGTTAAGGTGTGGGGCTTCTCGTAAAAATTCTTGGAGAGGTCCCCTCCGAACACAAATCCGGGACCAATAGAGATCCCATGATTTTGAGTAGGGAACTAAAGGCCAAATGTTCTTCTAATTCACCCCAATCATTCTTGAGGTGTCCAGATTGATCCGGGACAACCAGACTGATATGAGGTGTCACCTAGAAACTCTATGGTTCATGACTACCACTATCCTATCTAGAACCACCCTACCCGGTGATCACAGCCGTAATAGTTTTATAGTTGCAGAAATAGCGTGACAATGAAAACAACCAAAAAGGAGTAAAAAAGAGGAGAAAATGACCAGACAACTTACTGTGGGGTATTGGATTTGAGATTCGTAGAGTCTCAGGCGACAACGTCAGCATAATCTCAGTCTTGAACCTGAGGAGACAATGCAACAGTTCGTCAAGTCTTCGAGACGTGTGAACCAGGACAGAACTGTCTGCTAGTTGAATGGAGAGAAGTCTCGTCGAAAATAAGTGAACACGAAGGTGTATGAATCGCTGGAGAATCTTGCTGGCAATGTTGGACATACGAATCTTTCACCTCTGCTCTACTAGTTTGAATATGTGGGATAAGTAAAATGTGTAAATGAGCCTGTTGAGGTATTTAGAGGAAAACAAGTTACTGTTCGATCCAACGGTCCGCAATGAAGATCCCTAGACTAACCTCATTCGAAGGTCCCAGATTGGGCAGAGGCATTAATTGGCCCAATCGAGTACTACACTGTGGATCCGTCAATCCATAATCCACACCTACCTCATCTAACGGTCCACATTGAAAATCTAAAAACTATGCCAATCTAACTGCTCCGGATGATATAAAGGCATTAAATATCTCAATCAAGTACCCAAATATCTTTTTTCGTACAGACGAGACGTCTCAAGAATTGCATTGACACCCATCAGTCACCTGGGCAATCAAAAGATTCTTTCCAGATCTTTGGGGCGCGAGTGGTGCAGACACACCATCAACCTGGAGGCACGTGTCTGAGATGTTGGGAATTTGAAAGGACAGGGATCACCCAAATGGCCCCCAAGTAAATGAACCTGGTTCCTGGTAAACAAACCGGGATATTTGAGATTGATCTGGGAGAGTGAGGCAAGTCTCCACCATGCGAACATGGATGAAGACTTGGGGGTAAATGTTATCCCTATTTTCCACCCATGACGCATGGCATGACCAAATGGGTCTATGGGCCCTAAGAAGAGGTCAAGGCTCATCCTGAGCCCAGTGAATAAGGAATGAAGAAATCTTGACGGCCCAAATGGAATCGAGCCCAATAAGGTTCGAGAGGTGTGAGTTTAGTAAATGAACCTAGGTAGCACTACAAGCCAAGTGACCTTTCCAGCCATCACCAACCTACATCCTCTGGGATGCTTATTAAGTTGGTAGACTAACTGTATCCCGGAAACGGACCCTATCATGAATCCAGGGAGAGTCTCCACCATCACAAGATCTACCTTGACAAATGAGCCCGAGTCCTGGTGAACGAACCAGAGCCCCCGGTAAACGAACCAAGATATTAGTAAACGAACCCGAACTAGACGTCCGGATAGGGCAAGCTTGGCCTTCCCTAACTCTAACATATCCCCAAGAAATCTGGCAGTTGATCTCCCCAACTAACCTGCAAAAGAGGGTATGCACGGAATGTACACTGTTCCTAAGAACCAGTACTGTCACTACTCTGACAGATCATGTCCCCAGGATCCCCTTAGAAACCCACGCGAACCAATCTGTGCTAACGTACAATGGGCAGCTATAAGGCTTGGCCATGCCTAAACCAGCCCAATGGGCCCTGACTAACAACATTTAGTTTTCTCACATTCTTTGTATTATGGCTCCATTAGCGAGCAAACTGTAATTACATCTCTATTGGGCCCGGATTAGTCCGACCCAAGCTACTTGACTGCCTATAAATAGGGTCAATGGTGCACTGTAGCAAGGATCCGAGAATTTATCTTGTAAGCAAAAACTCTGCTAAAACTTGTAGAAAAACTCTATTGTCAAAACTCTCTAAACCCTAATACTAGTGACTCGTGGACTAAGACTCATTAATGCCCCAACCATGTAAAAATTGAGATTGTTCATCTCTAATCCTTTCTTTCCAACTTTTATTTCATAATATCTTTTTAGTTTCTGAAAAACTCGGTAAACAATACACACTTATACATATATATATAAACACACACATATACACGATCATAGCATGCAGTGACACTATCAATACATAATAATGATTTTTCTCTTGATTCTTTCTTTCCTTCTGGTACATCCAGCCACATTCACATGTCGACTATTAAAATTAAGAGCCTTATATATTTTTAATGTCGTATATAGCCACAAATACTAGACAATTAAATTACATAAAAGACAAATAATTTGTATTAACACGTTATATATGTACTTAATTATAAGAGGATCTATAAAGGGGGAAATAAAACATAATGAATGATAATATTAAAAGTTTATATATTTTGTTTTACTTGTTATAAGAAAATTGCTAGTATGAAATGACATATATATTATAATGTGGCCAAATTCGTACATATATATGGAAAAAATGAATGAAACAATAATCAGTATGAAGCTCTAGTTTTTCTTTTTTGTTTTGATAAAAAGGTAATAATTGGTTTCAATACAATGAGACTCTATCATAGAATTATGGTCTTGAATTTTGGAGTTTTGTCTGCCATTAAGTGGGTTTTCTTTCCTTTTTATTATTTTCTTCTTCTCCATCGAGTTCCAAATGGAACCCCCTCACTCACTCACTCACTCACTCCCACTCTCTCTCTCTCTGTCTTTTGCTCATCAGTTTAATATATGTGATCTCTTGCATTTATTTTTAAGGGGATAATATATATATATATATATATATATATAAACTCATGTCTTCAATTTATAACATGTTTAGAAATGTTACTATATATTGTTGGAAATGACTTGTTTAAAATTGTCAATAAAAAAACAGTTTATCAATAAAAAAAGATTCAGCTTTCTTAGTAGTCTTTTTTTTTTCATGTGGAATACTAAAGTAAAGGAAATAATTTTTTTTAATAGAGTTGAAATAGCATAACATTGCTAGGGATTAGCTAGAAATTTCTTTGTTAGAAAGAAAGAAATCTTGTACTAACCATGCTGCAACTCTAAAAAACCAGGGATAATATTTACCAAATGAGTCCATGAAAGATCAAATGTGAGGTTATATATTTTTCAGTTTTGCATTTTTGGATCCAACTTTCAATTTGTGTCGGGTCATAAATAAGCTACACACCATTATGAAGAAAAGAATATTCCAATAATCTTTTTTTTTTTTTTGATAATTCAGGAAAATTTCATTACTTCTAACAACTTCATACAGAAATCAATTTAGCACCTCAATGTAAGGCCAAAAAATGAAAACAAAACAAACAGCCCCTTTACAAAACCCCAAACCAATCTTTATCCCTTTGACTAAGTTTCTTTGGAAATATGTACGTAATTCTATTTTTACACTAACTTTATTATTTTGAAAAATTAACTCAGGCTGAAGAAGCTTCCCTAGTCACAAAACATCATTCCTAGCCTTCCAAAGATGATAGAGCAAAGCTGCTAAGGCAGCCGAAAAAACTTGTTTCTGAAATTTGATAATTGAAGCCCTCTCAATCCACCTAATGACCTTCCTCAAAGAAGTTAGTTTAGTTCTCCAATTCAGCCAATGTAAAACCTGATGGTAGCAAGTCAAACTAAATTGGCAATTAAAAAATAAATGCTCACATGATTCTTCAACTTGACCAAAAAACAAACAATCAGATTGCTCAAGAACACCATGTCTTTTAAGTCTATCTTTGGTATTCAATCTATTATGAATAGCCAGCCAAAGAATAAAACTATGTTTAGGAGTATTCAATCTTCCCCAAACCTCCTTACTCCAATGCACTTTGTCAAGAGTAGAATGAATAAAGGAATAACCTGTGCTGATCTGATACTCTTCTTTGTGCACTTGCAGCCTTTCTATCAATCTTTTAAATTTCCCTTTAACTTCATCAATTTTCCTCCAATACCAACTACTAGAAACAGGGGCCGAGTAATTCCACCAATCTTCTTGCTTGATATAGGACATCATGAACCCATTTAACCCAAAGATTATCCTTCTTCTCAGCAACGGCCCAAACATACTTTCCAATAGCTGCAATATTCCAGACTGTGCTATTTTTAAAACCCAAACCACCAACTTTCTTGGACTGGCAAACAGAATCCCAAGCAAGCCGACCTGGACCAGCCAAAGAAGCTTGACCACTCCAAAGAAAAGCCCTACACATAGCTGAAATCTCTTTCAAAATCTTAGCAGGAATAATCATGATCTGATTCCAGTAACAATGTATTGAAAGCAGCACTGAGTTGATCAATATTACACGGCCAACAAAAAAAATGTGTCTAGAACTCCAACATTTTAGCCGAGCAAGCATTCTATCAAGAAGAATTTGACAATCTTTAGCTAAACTCCTCTTAGAACAAATAGGCACTCCAAGATATTTGAAAGGAAGATGGCTTCTAGTATAACCCGAGGCATCAAGAATCCTTTAAATTTCAGACTCATTCATGCCACAACAGTAAATGGTTGATTTGGACTGATTTGGAAAGAGTCCTGAAGTATTAGAGAATAACTGAAGGCCTTGCAACAAATAATAGATGGATCTGAAATCACCATGACAAAATATTAAAACATCATCAGCAAAACTGAGATGATTAAGCTGGAGCCCTTCACACCTGGGATGAAATTTAAAGTCTTGCTTCTTTCCTACTCGCTGCAGAATTCTGGAGAGATATTCCATCCACAATACAAACATTAATGGAGACATGGGATCTCCCTGCCGCAGGCCCCTCTTGGACTCAAAGAAACCATGTAAGGATCCATTGAACATAATAGAAAATTTCGGAGTTCTAACACACTACATAACCAGCTGAATGAAATGATGTGGAAAATTAAATGCTTCCAGCATTTCCTCAATAAAATCCCATTCTAACGTTATCATGCATTTCGGTTTACTAGCCTTCCTCCCATAGTGGCAAACAAGATCTTGACATATCATAATATTATGAGCAATAAACCTTCCTTTGAAAAATCCTCCTTCATTTTGAGCAATAAGCATAGGAAAAATAGAGCGCAATCTAGAACAAATCAGCTTAGTGGCCACCTTATACAGAACATTGCAGCAAGCAATAGGCCGAAAGTCACTCACAAATTTTGGACAATTACTTTTCGGGAGTAGGGTCAGAATAGTATTGTTCAATTCCTTTAAAAAATTTCCAGAGTGCAAAAATGAAAGGATAGCATCACTGATTTCATATCCAACTAAATCCTAGTTATCTTGGAAGAAATAACTACCATAGCAATTCGGACCAGGGGCCTTAGTACCAGGTATCTCCCAAATAGCTTTCTGAACTTCCTCTTTACTATAAGGCAAAAGGTGAGAATTAGCTTGCTCACTAGTTAGAATAGCACCTTGATGAACCACTCTTTTAATCACCTTAGTCCTCAACGCCAACTTACTGCCTAATAAACTCTGATAGTAATCTAAGAAGGCTGCTGAAACTTGGTCAGGTTTATCAACCCAATCTCCTGAATCAGTAGTTATAGAATAAATTCTATTCTGACAACTCCTCTCCCTTATGCTTGCATGAAACAAAGCAGTGTTAGAATCCCCTTCTTGACTCCATTTGATCTTAGCTTTTTGTTGCAAAAAAGAACAATAGGACCTATGTAACTCATAATACTTTTGACGAGCTTCGATTTCCTTCTGAATTAAATTTGGGTTGAGGGGGTCCTTGCTCAACATATTTTGACAATCTGTAAGAGAATGAAAGGCCTCCAACTCTGCAGCATGAATATTAGAAAAACCTTGTTTATTAATTATCCGCAATGTGCCCTTAAGGCGCTTAAGTTTATGAACTACAATATACATCATTGTGCCATCAACAGGTCTACTCCAATCGGCATGAACCAGCTCTTGAAAACCAGAAAAAGAATTCCACATTTGAAAGTACTTGAAAGGTTTCCTGCCTGAGATCAGCTCAGGATACACCGTTAGAATAGCTGGAGAGTGATAAAAAATCCCCTCATTCAAAAAATGAACCTCAGCTGTAGGGAAAGCATCCAGTCACAATTGATTAGCCAAAACACGATCTAATTTTGAATAAATTCTATCTCGACCCTTCTGTTCATTGCTCCAAGTATAAAAGTTCCCACTAAACTTTATATCCTCCAGGTAGCAAGTCGCAATACACATCTGAAAAGATTGGGAAGAGTTATACTTAACACAAGTACCAATCTGTTCCTCTTTAGATAGGATATCATTAAAATCTCCTAATACAATCCAAGGGGAAGTCATAGCCAGAGCCTGTAACTCCTTCCACAAGATATTCCTTCCTTCCTCATCATTCATACCATATACAAAAGTAACATAGAAACTATCATTGTTAGAGGTTGAACTGACATGCAAATGAATCAATTGACTAGAACACTTTAAGATAGCAACATTGAACATGAACGGATTCCAGCTAACTACAATATGCCCACCTTCATGCCACGCATTATTCGAAGTAAAACACCAACCAAAAAACACTCGAAGATATAAAGCTCCTAAGTTTGAAGCCTTAACCTTCGTTTCAAGGAGACCCACCAAGCCAACCCGCCTGGAACAAATTAAATTTTTAACTGCTGATTGCTTGTGCTGGCTATTGATCCCCCTAACATTCCAGCTCAATATCCTATCCATTAGGAAGAGAAGGTACTCCCCCTCCTCCTTTGATCTCCTCTGCTACCAACCCTAGAGAACTATCCCCTTCCTCACTAACAAGAGCTTGAAAAGTATTACTAACAGTAGTAGTAAGAGGCACAACTAGGCCAAGCTTTGCTTTATCCTTAGGCCTCCAGCTCTTTATAACTGGTTGAAACCCTTCACTATCAGTTCTTAAAACCTGTTCAGTTGCAGATTCTGGCTGTTTTACTACCTGCTTGACCACCCATTCTTGTTTCTTGCCTACATTCTTCCTGCAATCTTGAGTGTTATGGCCCATTCCTTTACAATGACCACACACCATAGGCTTCCATTCATAGGTAACAGCTACCGAAATTTCATTTTCCAACTCATTCTCAAAAGAAATAAACTCAGGAAATTCTTGTGAAACTGAAACTTCTACTAACACTCTTGGAAAACTTAGTTTGTCCCTATCCCTGGTAATAAGATCCACCATTAAAGGCTTCCCTATTTGACTCACTATCTTGAAGAGAGATCTTTCACCCCAGTACCTCAGTTCCAGATCATTTAGGTGAATCCAAGTGGGCACTCTTCGAATATCTTCTTTCTTAAAATCTGTAATAGCATCCCACAGTTTCATAATCAAAGGCTTCTTATCAAAGAAGAAAAATCCACCATTAAGAACAGCATCTCTCTCAGTCATGGATAAAAAACAGACAATGAAAACACCATGAGTCAATAAACCCACTTTGTCAACTCCCTTAGTTTTCCATATTCGGCAAGCAAAGCCATCTATGACAGATAGAGGAGGATTTGCTCCCAAAACGTAACAAACTATAGAAGAATTCCAAAAATCTACTTCATCCTCAATATCATCCATGGTAATCTTCACCCCCTTACCATTCAAATTCTGCTTCTTACCCCCAGATTCAGTATCAGCAAATTTAGAACTTAAATTTTGTACAATATTTCCAAATCTCAGAATACGGGGAGACGGATTCTTACCTTGATGAACTTCCCGTGAGAATTTCTTCAAAGCTACCAAGAAATTCGAGAAAACTTCTCGAATCTCTTGTTGCTGTTGTAACTCTCTCAGAGTCAATTTGGGGGAAATTGGCTCCACACCTCCCTTCCGAAGGTCAGCAATGCCTAAATCCCGATCAACTACATTCACCTCAATACCCGGTTCCTCATCAGAGAGATGAAGTGGCTCAATTCCAAGAACAGCAGCCATAGATTTCGTTTTTTGAACATCAGCTGTGGAAACTGGACCATGCTTTTTCCGCTTCTTCTGTGTCGATTTAAGCTTCCCCTGCACCTTAACCCTTGTCTTCGCCATGGCACCAGTCCTCGAGCTGAGAACAGAGCTAGGAGAACAAAAAGCTCAAAATAAGGGTTAAGGTTTAAGTGGCTTAAAATATATTTTCCAATAATCTTGCTATATATAGTGTGGGCCAAAAATAAAATAAACTAATAAATGCTCCATAGAACACTAGTATTTTAACTTTTGTTCATCTATTAGTTTTGATTTGCACCCAACTTTCTCTATCGATATAGTAATGTAATTAATTATCACTATTTTTTTATTGCACAACCCGTTTCTCACACTTTTTTTGTTTTCTTAAGAGTCTACAAGCATCAATATACTTAACTTAATAAGAGATGAATATATAATATATTTCAAACTTAACTAATAGAAATCAATTTCATAATGGCTGATAAGAAAATCATTACAGATTCTCCCCCTCATGCTACTGTCAAAATCAATTGTGGATGGCTAATTCGAGAAGTCTAATTTTTGTTTTCTTTCGCTTTCATATGAATCCAGCAAAACATGAGAACCCAAAATCGCCCAACTTAACTTTTTTGGTGAATAAAGAACAAATGATTATGTTTGGTAAGAATGATAGAGACCATGAAGAGATGCATACTCACGAAGGATAGAGAAGAAAATCAATCAATAGAGATGAAACAATAATTAGTTTCAATACAATGAGGCTCTAGCTAGTTGTGCCCATGACTTATACAAACAAACAAAAAAATTAATAATTATTTTCTCATCACTATACCAGTACTAAAATATTTTCTCTTTTTTCTTCAAGAAAATGCAATATAAACAGAATATATATATATGTATAAAGGAGAAGAAACATACTCACTGAGACTGGTTGGAGACGAAAGCGTCATGAGCCTTTCGAATGCCGCCTGCATCAAGCATGGGAGCCTTTGCCTACCATCTGAGTCCGAGATCCACGACCGAGAGACACCTCCGCCTGCCGCCTGAGTCCGAGAGTCATGACACATAAGAGAGAGTAGAGAGAGAGATGGATGGTTTGGTTACGGTGGCCCGAAGATTATTGGAAAGGTTGTGCTTTTAGGGTTGAGATGTTATAATGCCTAGTGGCGACTTTTAGCGGCGACACGTGTCACCGCTAATAGCCTTATATATTAATGTTGGAGGGAAATTTCCCACTTCTTTTTCAGGGTGTGTCGCCGCTGATAGTAAAAATGTTGCTGCTAATAATATTTTTAATCAAAAAAATTACCCGTCTAATATCAGCGACGACCGAGCTTTATCACCGCTGATAATGCTATTATTAGTGGTGACTGTTTGTCGCCGCTAAAGAGTATATTTCTTATAGTGGCTTGTTCTCACCATATTACCATATCTCTAATGCCCTTGAATCTATTACTCGAGTTTCTCGCTCTAGAATTAGGGTTTTGGGTTGGTTGTGTGGTCGTGTGAAATGAGGGAGAAGTAGGAAAAGAGAGCTAGAGAAAGTCTCAACGAAAAAATATATCACATTTATTTTAATTTCCCGCTTCCTTTGGTTTCATATGCCCACATTTTAGTTAATGTTTTCACTTTCAGCTTTATTTTCAATAGCTATTATAAAACTTTTTAAATAAGCTTATTATTAAGTGTTGTAGAAAATAACATTTGTTATAGTGTCCCTAGCTAGCTAAAAGCCCCAATTTGAAAATGATAAGAAATTTTTATCATTTTTTACTCAAAAGCTTTTAGGGCATGCCTTGGAAGCCCTTAATACTCTTTTAGGACACCCAAAGTGAGCTCTTAAAAGCCACCACTCATATTATACACTTAAATTTTCTATTCAGTTGTTTAGGACCCATATATGTTTTTAGGACACTCATTGCGAGTCCTAAAATATATTTTTAAAGGACTCTCAATGAGACTCCTAAAAACTCTATTGACATATTTTAGGACTTATATTTAGGTGCATGTCCTAAAAAGGTAACCCGTAAAAGGTATTTTATAGAGTGAATGTTCCTCTCGTGACGCTGATTCCAATGGTACCAACCACTCGTCAAACAGACGTCGAAGTTGGTTGAAATGTCGCCTCAAAGTTTTGAAAGCAAAACTTTGAAGCTTCCGTACGAGCGCGTCTTAGCTCTGATTGCCACCAATAATCTTGGGGGTCATCGTCTTTCGTCGGTTAGGGAAGTTGCAACTCCGGTGTGTGTCAGAAATAGAGGTCAACGGTGGTTTGGTTCGTAGCTTGTCGTGCGTTGTCATGGAGAGAGAAGAAAGAACGGAAAGGAAAGAAAGAAAAATAAAGAAGAAAGAAGAGAATGTCAGGAAGAGAGAAGGAGGTAAAAGGAGGAGAGTCTTTGACTCTTGACTCGATGGGACCCACCCATTGAAAAAAATTATTATTTTATAATGTAAAAACTGAGTTTTTATACAAGGTGTGACAAATCATATTTTGTCACATTATTTAATCTACTATTATATTATATAAAATAATATAACATATTTTATAAATTTTAATATTTAATATATATATATGCAAATAATTCATTATATATATAATGACACCTTAATAAAATGTATACAAATAATACAATATAAAAATAATCTAATGCAAATACCATATATTAATTATACAATACAGTACAATCTATATATTTATATAAATGAGAGCTTTGGAGAAGTGATGTGGCATTCTATAATTTTTTTAGAGCTATTTTATCTATGTTATTAGAATTTATGTGAATTTGAGTTTTATTTGTGTATGTTGAGCAATGATTTTTTTTTTTTTTTGGTTATAAGGGAGAGCTTTGGAGGGGTGATGTGTCATTTTATAATTTTTTAGAGCTATTTTATCTATTTTATTATAATTAAGGTGAATTTGAGTTTTATTTGTGTATGTTGAGCAATGATTTTTTTTGTTGGTAAAAATCCCACATTGTTTACAAACTATTGGGGTATGATACTTGTAGGCTATAAATAAAGTATTTTTTTCATTCACTTTGATTTGTCTAACAATTTGTTTTTGTTACATTGGTTATTAATTAAATAATCTTACCCAATTAGTTAATATTTTAAGTTCATCAAATTTTTATCAATATTAAAATTAATATTTTTTTCTTATATGAGTAATATATTTCTCACATGATTTACAAACTAGTGAAAAACTATTGAAGTGTTATACTTTACAAACCATTAGGGTATTATACTTTAAAAAAAAAGTTATGTTCACAATTTTTGAGAGACATATAAAAGATTATATTTTTTGGAAAAGACATATAAAAGTTTATATAATGTGATGATATTGAGTTCGTTTGAATAAAATATATATAGATGCTATAACACGTCAATAAGTTTAAGGTAATAGAAAAAAAATTAAGATCTAATAATATTAATTTTATCTTATTGTGTAATGATTTATCTTTTGTCCTAATTACATAAGACAAAAAAATTGTGATACTTTAAATAATTTCTCATATTTTTCATATAAAAATTAGAAAAAATATTAGAATATTGAAAAATAATTGATTTATGAGATAATTTAAAGTAGTAATCTAATAAGTGTGTACATATACTTAACCAGATAAATATAAAAATTCTTTAGATACATATGATAATCTGTTATTTCTTAGTACAGTATAACATAGCTTGATTAGGCTCTCAAACATTATTTTCATGAACTAAACTCAGTTTGAAGATTAACTTAAGCCAACACTCGACACAAATAATTCCTGAGCATTATTATTCTTAATTAAAAATTTCTTGGTGACCCACATCAGTGCTTTTTCATTTACTAGTATTTAAGGAGAAACATCTTGAACCAATAGGCAGAGTACTTGAGATGTCTCTTCAAATTGTTTTTAAAATCAATGTAAGTGAGACCAAAACGAACAGTATAACCAGTACCCCACTCAAAGTCATCCCAGAAACACCAAACATAATATCCTTTCACATTAGCACCATGCCTGCCAAAAATTTATGTTAGTATATATTACATTCAAATATATACACATGTATATACTTAATATATATATATACACATAGATTTACATGTATAAGCTCAAAACCATTATTACTTTTAATTTTTTTTTTTTTTAGTTTTTCTAAACAAAACTAATTTGTACATTTAATATATATATATATATAAACATGTATTTAACATAGTAAGACTCACTTGAAAGCTTTCAAAAGATAGGAAAGATGGCTGTGGTGATATCTTATCCTCAAGCTGTCTTTGAGAGCTTCTTTGATGGGCAAAGAGTCGTTTGTTGCATCAGCCATTCCTATTCAAATTGTGTATGAAATTTCTTAATTAGAATATTAATTTCTTAGAAAAAGATATATATATATATATATAAGCTTGCTTTTCTCTAACCATTTTCATTGATGTAAACAACCGGGTCATTGTATTTTTCTTTAATATATAGTAAAAGTTCCTCAAGTCCCTTTGGGTAGATGAAAAGCCAGCTCATTGCAGTCTGCATGCATATATATTATTACCTACCCTTTAGACAATCAATTCTTTTAAACTCAAACATATAACGTAAAATTATTTAAATATGTTATATAGACATTAATAAAAAAGATTGTATAGGGAAGTATGTATATACCGGAGTACCAATGGGAATTCCTTTTTTGTGTGCTGTTTATGGTGATCACATACGTTGAAAAACTGAGTTAAGAGTAGAATAATAATGAAATATCATAATTAAAAGTAGAGAAAAAATGATGGAGCTTATACATACCAGAGAGAGTGGCTTGTCTATCTGTATCATAACTTGTGAGCTTGTTTTTGGATAGAGGAACATGTTGTGCGTATTTTGTTGTATAGTAATTCAATCCAAGAAAATCAATAGAGCCTTTTAATAGCTTGGACTGGCTTCCACTGAACTTGGGCAATCTATTTCCAACCGTACTCATGCTTTCGGGGTAATCACCATAAATTACAGGATGAATAAACCTATACAAAAGATCAAAATATTTATATACACACTATGGGACAGTTTAATTTACATATTTTTACAGTGTTGCACCGAAAAGACACAATTAGATTAGATAAGTTTAAGAGCTGAAGTTAACTAAGCACATAGCCTATAGAAATTACCATCCAAATAGAAAATCAATAGCTCTTGTGGTAGCTCGACGATCAGCAGCTGTGTTAAATTTGGGTTTAAACCAATGAGCGGCTATTGTTATCCCAATTTTCCCTCTGTGATGTGGCTGAATAATAAAAAAAATGCATTAGAATAGAGAGATTTTTTTTTTTTTTTTTTTTGTGGAAGAGATCTACAAATGCATGTGCTAATGCACTTAAAAATATATGAAGCTCTTTGGTAAGACTCATGGTTCCATCTCAAAATAGTTAAAATGATTGAAGTAACTGATGGTCTTTATAATTAGGTTGATATCCTGGCATGGATGTGGAACACTTTAATAAACTTTAGTCTATGTATGCATACCTGATACTTTTCTCTGTACAAATTCACAGCAGCAGCATGAGCAAGAAGCAAATGGTAACCCACAATGTAGGGTTCAGTGGCCGAGTCACCACCAGTACAATTGCCAGCAAAGCTAGAACATCGACCAGGTGCCAGGCTACCAAGGTTATATGCATTTATAGAGAATATGTTTGGTTCATTTATGGTAACCCAAATTTTTACTCGATCGCCAAAGCTTTTGAAACAAAAGTCCACATAATCTACAAAATCGTCCCTATTTATAACAATATGAAAAATCGACCGTTAATATATGTAATAGCTAGGTTAACAGACCAGGATTTATATGAAATAAATGTAATAGAATATAAAATAAAGTATATCATCATGCATATTATTTGTCACTTACACTATCATAGTGCTTAACCAACTGCCATACTCTTCTTCAAGTGCTTGTGGTGTATCCCAATGGAACAATGTCACGAAGGGCGTTATTCCTGGTATCATTGTGTAAAAAATAGATTTCGAAAAGAAAAATAAAGAAACAAAGTTAGGAGGGAATAGGGGGAAACAAAAAGTACGTTCAAAGGAAATTAAAGAAATTTAAATTAATATATAATTGGTGAGGTCAAAAATAATTTATAGAACACTTTCGTGGTGTATGTTAACTCAAAAACACAATCACAAGGCACCCTTTGCCGTAGACAATTTTTGTTTCAATACTGTTGCTTTTACATCAAAGAACAAATTTAAACAGAAAGGTTATGAATGAAATTGCCTAGGACTGATCACTAGCAATATTTTTAAATATATATATATACCAATTACACAGTTTTTACAATCCTAAGAATCCCTTTCACTAAGTTCTATACAGAATCTATTTAAAGAGTTCTAACAAACAGACTAATGATACCCACATTTGAATGTATTATAAATCTTACATAATAATTTACATAATTTTACACCGTATTTCTAAAAGACGTTGCCAGGAAAAAAGAAAAAGATTGCAGCAAGCAGACAAATAACATAGTTAATTAGGTGACTTAACTTCTATTTTACGTCAGTCCTATCATAAACGAAGTGACGAAAACATAGCTCTAGAGTGATAGGAAAATAAAAAGACAAAATAACGAAGATATATGTGGACTAATAAAGCACAATAATTTTTTTATAAATTCTTTCATACGTAGATTAAGTACCACAGGAAAAAAATTTTAACGTGCCTTGATTTTATTACTATCAATTTGGGTTTGTGTCGAGTTTGGTGAGAAATCTGGTTTTCCTGATATATATATATATATATATATATATATATATAATATGGGGCATGCAATTTGTCCCTACCGACAGAGGCGTTTCCATATTTAGTGCATGATGATATAACCTAACCTATGATGGTGCAATGTGTTATAGTAAGCATCCCACCTATTTTTATAAGAAATTACGAATAATTTATGGTAATGAAATATCTTTCAAAATAATTTGTTTCACGTGCCTATAAAATAATATGTTTTCGTGTTTTATGTATATGGATATATTAAAATTCATTTATATATATATATGTTGTGCAATGTAGTTATTCAGAATCCTTACAAATTTTTTGGAAATTCTAAATAATTTAGAGTACTGAAAATAAGAAACATGTTGTTTTGAAACTTGTTTTATACGCACGTGAAACAAGTTTCAAAATAACTTGTTTCGGTATCATAAATTATTCAAAATTTTAAAAAAAATGGTGGAATGTCCTAAATCACTATAATGTACACCGTCATTTAAAAAAACTAGATTATAATTTTCCATGTGGCAAAAAACAGAGACGGCCATACTGGTGAGGGCAAAAGGCATGCCCCCACTGTAGTCGTCACCACACACACACATATATATATATATATTTATTTATATATATTTTTTAGATATGGGCATAACTTTTGCCCCTACCGTAGAGGCATTTTCTATTTTTTGCACTTGGAGAAATTATAACCAACTTTTTTTTGTATGATGACATACATTATAGTTATACCATGTATCGCGCCAATTTTTAAAAAATTTAGATTAATTTACTAGAAACTATTCGAAATTTATCGAAAATTGTCGGGATGCCTACTATAAGTATCATTTACGTTGTCATACAAAAAGGATTGGTTTATAATTTCTCCAAGTACCAGAAATAGAAAATGCTCCTGCAGTAGGGGCAAAAGTAATGCCCCTACCTAAGAAGATCCCTGTATATATACAAAAAAAAAAATTAGTTTATAATTTCTCCAAGTACCAGAAATAGAAAACGTCCCTACAGTAGGGGCAAAGGTACCTAAGAAGATCCCTATATATATACAAAAAAAATTGGTTTATAATTTCTCCAAGTACCGGAAATAGAAAATATCCCTACAGTAGAGCAAACGTAATGTCCCTACCTAAGATGATCCCTATATATATACAAAAAACAAATTGGTTTATAATTTCTTCATGTGCCAAAAATAGAAAATGTCCCTTCCTAAGAAGATCCCTATATAAATATAGGGAAATTCTATTGTCGGGGCTTCAAAAAGAGTCCCACCAGTGCGGCTCTTGTGTATTCCCGACCCATGAGCAATTTTCGGCACGATTTTTTTTATGACCGTGTATTTTATAGTTATTTAAGGCATCCTGCAAATTTTTAGAAAAATTCTGAATAATTTATAGTACCGAAAACTAAGGTTCAAACAAGTTGTTTTTCATGCGCATAAAAAAAAAATTAGTCACGCATGCAACAATCTGTTTTGAGCCTAGTTTTCGGTACAGTAAATTATTCGAAATTTTCTGAAAATTTGTAGTATGCTCTAAATAAATATGTTATACACGGTCATAAAAACAGTAACGCTGAAAAATTATTCACGGATCATGCATAAATATATTTAAACATCTCCCTATAAATATATAAATATATTGGAATTTTCTTAAGTTGGTGCATCACTTTTGCTCCTACCGTATGATCATTTTTTTATTTTCAAGAGGTGGAGAAATTACAATCCTTTTTTTTTTTTTGCATGATGACGTACATTATAGTCATAACAGGCATCTTGCCAAATTTCGGAAAATTATGAATAATTTACAGTGTTGAAATCAGAGTTCAAATAGTTAGTTGCACACAAGCCTAGTTTTTTTTTGTACGCGTGAAAAACAAACTATTTGAATTATGATTTTAACACTGTAAATTATTCATAATTTCCTGAAAATTAGCAGATGCCTACTATAACTATCACATACGTTGTCATAAAAAAATTAAGTTATAATTTCTAAAAATAACGAAAATAGAAAACAATCTTACGGTAGAGGCAACAGTAATACTCTTACCTAAAAAAATTATATATATCTCTTCTATATAATAAGTGTGTAAATAACGAAAATTTTTGTTTTTAAAGGTTTTTTATTTTTTTTAATGTTAACTTTAACATAATATTCTTATATTTAACAGTAGTTTGTAAATACTTTAACTTAACTTAAATAAAATAAAATAAATAATTATAAAAATTAAAATAGGATATTTTTGAGATATTTTACAATGATAATTATTTTAAAATAATAAATAATTAAACAAATTAAAATAGGATATTTTTTAGATATTTTACAATGATAATTATTTAAAAATAATAAATAATTAAACAAATTAAAATAAGATATTTTTGAAATATTTTACAATGATAATAAGTTAAAAATAATAAAAAAATACGCTTTATAACTTAAATAAAATTTAATTAAACTTAAACTCACTTATTAAAATAATATCACAGTAAACATATAATATAATCTACTCTCAATTAGCAACAAATTGTTTTAAAAAGAAATAACAAGAAATTTAAATTTAAAATCCACGTATAATATTTAATATTACATTAAACATATAATATATAAATTTTTTTTGTCACTCTCAAATTCAAAAATTAAAAAAATATAAACTTAAACAAAAATAAATAAATTATTTAATTAAAATAAAATATTTATTTAAAATTTATATGACATTAATATAAATTTAATAAAAATAATTAATAAATTTTATAAATAAAACTAAATACATGCATATTACAAATTATTTAAATCTAATATATATATATATATATATTAGTGCTGTAAACAATCCTATATATATATATAATAAACAATCCTATATATATATATATATATATAATAATGGCATTGGGAGTTATGGTGTGATTGGTGTCGGTTGCACGACTGACACCATAAATTTTCGTTGCCAGTATTTTACCAATGCGGAGTCATATTTGTAGTGGTGCTCTCATAGAGCAAGATGGGAGGAGTTTCGAACAAAAGACAAAGATAGTGAAGAGAAAATTTCATCAATGCCAAGACACAACTTCTCTACTTATTGGAAGAGCCAGAGATAAGATTCATTCCAAGGAAATTTGTCAATTACTACTACAAAAAAGACATTTACCGTCAGTAAAAATTGTGGCAAAAACATATCAGGCGCTCGTAGAGAAATTGTCCAAGAATCAATGACGTCATAAGTAGCCATTTTGACATGAGTAAAGACTGGCACCAATTCGTGAAAGCATTGTGGAGAAAGAAATACAAAATAAGAATCACATATATATACTAAAATTAGAATACAAAAACAAAACGCTAATTTTGGATTGTTTATATATATTTTGGAATTTTCATAAGAGTATCACTTTTTTTCTTGTAGTAAGAGCGTTTTTTTTTTTACATTAGCAGAAATTATAACCCAATTTTTTTTTTACATGACAGTGTACATTATAATTATAACAGGCATCTCGCCAATTTTTGAAAAATTTCGAATAAATTAATTACGATATTAAAAAGAGTTCAAATAGTCAGTTGCACGTGTGGCTGATTTTTGTATACGCTTAGAAAACAAACTATTTGAACTATGATTTTGACATCGTAAATTATTCATAATTTTCCTAAAATTTGGGATGATTGTTATAACTATCGTGTACGTTATCATAAAAAAAAATGAGTTAAATTTTTTTCAAAAGTATTGAAAATAGAAAACGCTCCTAGGACAAAAGTAATGCCACAATAATACATTCCGTCGACTAAATGGTACAGTCATGGGTACCATATTTAACATTTGACATAAGTGTACACATGGCAGTATTGAATTGGTCCAGCTCATTTAAATTTTATTTACAATCTAAAAAATTAATTTTAACTAATAAAAATGATAAAAAAAAACATTATGAAAACTAAAACAAATTGAAAGACATTTTAATAAAAATAAAATCTTATTTATTTAAAAAAAAAACATTTCTTATTAAAAGTCAAGATTAAAAAAAGTTATTTTATACAAAATTAAAACAAATCATGTCCGTCCTCTTTCTTCTTCTTCCCATGGGTTGCAGGCAGACCGGAGGAGCTGGGAGGTGTGGCTTCAGTTCGACGATGACACCCTCGTCTTCAGTTTGGCAGAGCTTAGAAGAGTGGCTTTAGACTACGTCGGCACCCGAGAAGGGAGGTCAGGACGTCGTCATTAGGGGTTGAGGACGACGAAGAAGTTGGGTGTTAGGGGGTGAGGACGACTAAGAGGTTGGGCGTTAGGGGCTGAGGACAATAGAGCATGAGAGTTTTGCGTTTGGGCCTGTGTGTTTCTGCCAGATCTGTGTTGAGTTGAATATGAGTTTCAAGGATATGAATTGAAGAACAGTTTTGATTTAATATAAGGTTGGGGTTGGGATTGGGATTGGGGTCAAGGAGGGTTGGGTTTTGCTTGATTTTGTATTTTGCTTTTTAATATGAATGGTTTATCGTTTATTGTTTATGATTTCAAGTTTGAGTTTTTTTGTTCTAGAGTATGGTTGATTTATTCTTGTTCTTTGTTAGATTTAAGATGATGCTTAGTTTCTTTTTTTTAGCAGATGTATTTTTTATTTGGATTTTGGATTTTGAATATTGGTGGTGATGTTTAACAATTTTATTCGTTTTAATCTTAATTGGGTTAAAGATACCCAAGACATGTTCGTAAGATGTTTTTGTATGATGTTAGTTTGTAATATGATGTTTAACTGTGGGAGTAGTTTCTCCAAATCTCAACTAATTCTGTTAATGGGTTGTTTGGTTCTCAATTATCATAACAACCTCATTAACTTTCAGTCATTGGTCTATAAAAGGACATGCGGGATTCACTTGTTGGAAGACACAAAAACAGAGAAGAGAAAAACAAAGAGAGAAGAACACAGTGAAGAGCACTACACAGATAAAACAACAAAAAAGCCAGATTAGACGAGAGAGCTCAAGTGTGGAAATCAAGATTGAGTATTGAGAAAGGTTGTGAGAGCTGGGTTTGGGGAACTGTATTGAGAAGCACAACTGTTGGGAAAGTGCTTGCTCAGGGATTGAGAGGAAAACTGTAACGACCCAAATCACTAATATGGCTTAAGGGCCTAGATTAGTGTGCCGGGAGGGCATAATTGGCTTATGTGTGAATTTATTGATTTAATGCATGATTATATAATAAGCATGCTTGTATGATTATATGAATATAAATGTGATTAAATGTTATACTTGTGAGAACCACATTATTATGTGGGTAAATCTGCAAAGCACAACTCGAGGCGATCCTAGGGCTAGATAGTAGGGAAAAGTCACAACGGGGCTTAACAGTTGACTTTGGATAAGTCAAGGGTATTTTAGGTATCGCGTAGTTATTTAGACTATCGGGTTATGAAAATAAATAATTGGAGATATATTTGAGGTTAGGAGGTCTAAGCGGGAATATTGGGGGATTTTACCATTTTTACCTCCGGGACGTTTCCGGCACCCCGAGCCTTGGGATTAGCTTAATAACCTAAGGATAGACTTGGGAAGATTTTAGAAAACACTAGACAGAAATTAAACCGACTCTTTCTCAGCCTTCTCTCTCTTTTCTCTATCAAAGAAGAAAAACACTGAAATTTTAAGGGAAATCAGCTGAAGCTTGGGGAAATTGAAGGGATGAATTAGAGGTTTAGCTCAAGAACCAATCAAGAACTAAAATAGAGCTAAGGTTGAATTTGAGGCTGGAATCTTTGAAGTTAGGTCAGGGAACTCTTGGAGAAGTGACTCTGCAGCTGAGGTGCTAAACTAGGGCTCGGGGATCGGATCGCGCTCAAGAAGTGTCGCTCGTAAACAATTCACTTGGAAGCCAAAGGTAAGAAAACTGCACCTGGTTGAATATATGTGATGGGACTAAGAGTTCCCTATTGTGTATGCTTGAATAGATGGTATTATGCCATGCAAGCTAATTAGTGAACCAACGGCCTAAGAGCGCCAAGGGTTACACTAGCGCACAGGGCGCGGCTTGGCCACTGGTAGCCAATGACAGCTTAATATGCACTGAGCAAGGTTTAAGCGGGTCGGAGTCAGTGGAGTAAACAGGGGGTGCGGGCTAAGTTGTCGGCCCTGATTAACATGTGATATGAGTGTTATAAGTGTTTGATTGGATCCATGATTCTAAATATATGTTGAATGGTTAATGGGGATTACTTGATGAGAGTTCATGCTTAGTGAGTTTGCTGTATGTTATTACTGTTTGTGTTGCACATGTTTTCTTGCTGGGCCTTGGCTCACGGGTGCTACGTGGTGCAGGTAAAGGCCAGGGCAAGCTTGACCAGCCTTGATTGGAGAGCTCTGCCAGCGAAATTTACATGGCCAGCTGCTCAGCCGTCACTGTTGAGGTTTAGGCAGGGACGCGAGATCCAAAGATTGTCTATTTTGCCTTAGTATGGCTAATATTTGTTTATGTACTTTTGGAAGTCTGTAAACCTACTTTTAACTCCGTTTCTTTTGGCATCCTATGTATATAACAGTTTAGTTTTATAAAATGAAACTTTTGAGACCAAAACCTTTTTAACCCTAGCTCATACATGTTTAGTATCACGTTTTTTTTAAATTAATGACTTGGTTAGCAAGTCCTGCACTTTTATAAGTACACAGTGTAGCGGTCCTGGCTATCCAGGGCGTTACAAAAACACCTGTGTGATTGATTTTTTAGAGAGTTTGATCCAAGATTGTTCCAAGAAGCTCCATTGAAGTCTTGTACTCATTTCGTTGATTGAATAAAGAAGAGATAGTGGTTCCTAAAACTGGATTAGGTTCAAGATCACATTGATCTTGTTCTGAACCAATATATATACTTGTGTTGATTTATGCTTTCATACTTTTCGTTTTCTAATTGTTTGATAATTAGTCTTACTGATTTGTGTTCTTAGATTCATCTCTGGTTTACCAAGATTCATCTCTGGTTCTTGAACTGGGAAATTTATCCTCATTTCCAACAAAATCAGAGCCAGGTCTCACTAGATGGAGTTCTTGGAGCATTGAAGTCCAAAGATTTTGAACTTCAGTTGGAGAAAGAATCCAAGAAGGATGAATCTTACTTTGTTCGTGGAAGATCAACAAAGAGAAGCTCTTCAAGAAGCCATACACCATTTCACTCACGTTCTAAATCAAGAGGAAAGGATTCAAGAACATGTTACCACTGTGGAAAGGCAGGACATATCAAGAGATTTTGCAATCTGTTAAGAAATCAACAAGGGTCTAGATCAAACCAGGACCAGAGAAGACCCATCTACAATCAATTTCGTAACGAGAACAAATGCCAACAAGGAATAAAATCTCAAAATGATTCAGCTGCTGTAGCATAAGGAGAAGATGAATGTGTCTCAGAAGGAGAACTTTTCTCCATCTCAGAAACCGCCATGACAAGGGAGTGGATTCTTGATTCGGGATGCACATTTAATATGTGTCCCAATAAAGAATCATTTTTTTATTATAAAGAAATTAATGGTGGTAAAGTACTAATGGGTAATGATGTTTCTTGCAGAGTCTATGGCATTGGAAAGGTAGCTGTTACACAATTTAATGGTGAGGTCAAGGTATTGACAAATGTGAGGCATATACCAGAATTGAGGAGAAACTTGATTTCTCTCGGATCTTTGGAAGATGAAGGATGCAACTACAAGTCTACAAATGGCATCTTGAAAATCACTAGTGGCTCTCTAGTAGTGATGAAAGGGAAGAAAGTTAATGGATTGTATGTATTGGAAGGAGAAACTGTAGCAATTGCTGAAGCATCTGTTGTTAAGACCCAGGAAAGTGAGATGCATCTGTGACACCAATGGATGGGACATATCAGTGAGCAGGGGCTGAGAAAGCTTCACAAACAAGGAAGCATAGACAAGTTGATGACCTGTGCATTACCTTTCTGTGAAGCATGTGTATTTGGAAAGCAGCATAAAATTAAATTCACTGCAGCAAAGCACAATACCAAAGGAGTCTTGGAGTACAATCACTCGGATTTATGGGGGCCTAGCAAAATACCAACACACTCAGGTAAATATTACTTTCTATCTATCGTAGATGATTATTCTATATGTGTTTGGGTATATTTACTTAGGACTAAAGATGAATGTCTAGAAAAATTTAAAGTATGGAAAAATCATGTGGAAAATCAAACAAACTCTAGAATTAAGACTCTTAGAACCGATAATGGCTTAGAATTTATAAACCATGAATTTGACATGTTGTGCAATAAGTATGGTATCACTAGACATAGGACAGTAGTTAGTACTCCAGAACATAATGGAGTTGCTGAGAGGATGAATCGTACTCTACTGAATAAGGTTAGGCGTATGCTAGTAAGTTCAGGGTTGTCTAAATCTTATTGGGGAGAAGCACTTGCTACTGCTTGCTATTTGATAAATAGGAGTCCTAATAGACCTATAGATTTGAAAACTCCATATGAAATGTGGTATAGAAAGCCCCAAGCTTGAAACATTTGAGAGTTTTTAGTTGTGCAGCATATGCACACCAGTCCAATGATAAACTAGGCATTAGATCTGTCAAGGGAATTTTTCTTGGTTACCCTAAAGGAACTAAAGGTTATAGACTTTGTGTTAATCAAAATGGTAAGCCTAAAATTATAATTTCAAGAAGTGTTATCTTTAATGAGCATGATTTTCCTTACTTGAAAATCGAGATTGGTAGTGTTTCAAATGATGTAGGTGGAACACGTAAAAGGAACATGGCTGAGTTTGAAGTTAAGCTGAGAAACTTTGAAGGAAATACTCAAGCTACTACTGATATGAATGACCAAAGTGAATCTGAAACTGAGCTATATGCAATAGAACAACAACCTGATCTATCTAGGTATCAACTGGCAAGAGATCGAGAGAGAAGAGTTATACAACCTCCAGCAAGATATGTTGAAGCTGACTTGGTGGCTTATGCACTTGCATCAGTGCAGCAAACTGACACACCAGAACCCAACAGTGTTGAAGAGGCTCTTTCAGGGAAGAACAAGGCTGAATGGAGTCAAGCAATGAAGGAATAAATGGATTCATTGAGCAAAAACTGAACATGGGATTTAGTTGCAAAACCAAAAGGTCAGAAAGTGATTTCATGTAAATGAATTTTCAAGGTGAAGGAAGGTTTGAGTAAAGATGAGCCTTTGAGGTTCAAAGCAAGGCTTGTCGCAAAGGGGTTTACACAAGTGGAAGGAATCGATTTCAATGAAGTGTTCTCACCTGTAGTAAAGTATAAGACTATAAGATTGATGCTATCTCTTGCAGCACAACAAAATTTAGAAGTACAACAGCTTGATGTCAAGACTGCCTTCTTAAATGGTTTTATAGAGGAGGACATTTATATGCATCAACCACCTGGTTTTCAGGTGAAATCAAGCAACAAAGAGATGGTGTGCAAGCTTAGAAGGTCACTGTATGGGCTTAAACAGTCACCACAACAATGGAATAAGAGAATTGACACCTATGTTCAAGACAATGGGTTTGTTAGATCAAAGTTTGATCATTGCCTATACTACAAAAATCTTGAGCAATCTACATTAGTTTTTCTCTTACTATATGTAGATGATATGCTCATTATGGGGAAGGACAAAACAGTGATAAAAGGCATCAAAGACAAGTTGAAAGGTGAATTTGAAATGAAGGAGCTCGGTTAAGTCCAAAAGATACTTGGGATAGAAGTGACAAGGAATAGAAAAGATGGGATTCTGAATCTTAAAGAAGCAAGTTATATTCAGAGGATACTTCAGAGATTCAACATGTAGGATTCAAAGAGTGTTTCAGTACCTCTAGGAGGACAATTTGTACTTTCAAAAGATCAAAGTCCAAAGACTATCGAGGAGACAAAGGAAATGGCAAAAGTCCCTTATGCTATGGCACTAGGGTGTTTAATGTACATCATGGTCAGCACTAGACCAGACATAGCACATGCTCTAAGCATTCTTAGCAGGTTTATGTCCAACCCCGGATTAGAGCATTGGAATGCTCTTAAGTGGCTACTTAGATATCTAAAGGGAACTACAGAGATGGGACTGAGATACAAGCATATGGATCATAAAGTTACACTTGAATGTTTTGTAGATGCAGACTATGCAGCAAGTAAGGATACAAGGAGGTCAACTACTTCATATGTATTCACAACAAATGGAGATTGCATATGTTGGAAGTCCCAACTACAGTCAGTGGTGTCACTATCAACAACTGAAGCTGAGTTCATGGCCACCACCGAAGCATTCAAAGAGGCAATATGGTTACGAGGAATGCTACAAGAGCTGAAGATGATGAAAGGTAAAGCTAAGATATACTCAGATAGTCAATCTTCAATTCACCTTTGTAAAAATCCAGTATACCACGAAAAGAGCAAACATATTGACATTCGTTTGTTTTGGATAAGAGAAAAGATAGAGGAATATGTGATATCTTTGGACAAGATTGGTACTGAGGATAATCCAGTTGATATAGGAACTAAGGTGCTACCTATGAACAAGTTTAAGCATTTCTTAAACTTGCACAACATTGGTAACTAATGTTGGAACTCTAGGATCACTATCTCTACAAGCGGAATTCTATTTAGGTTGTGATTTGAAGAATCTAGGTGGAATTTGTGGGAGTAGTTTATCCAAATCCCAACTAATTCTGTTAATGGATTGTTTGGTTCTCAACTATCATAACAACCTCATTAACTTTAAGTCATTGGTCTATAAAAGGACATGTGGGATTCACTTGTTGGAAGACACAAAAACAGAGAAGAGAAAAACGAAGAGAGAAGAACACAGTGAAGAGCACTACACAGATGAAGCAACAGAAAAGCTAGATTAGACGAGAGAGCTCAAGTGTGGAAATCAAGATTGAGTATTGAGAAATGTTGTGAGAGCTGGGTTTGGGAAACTGTATTGAGAAGCACAACTATTGGGAAAGTGCTTGCTCAGGGATTGAGAGGAAAACACCTGTGTGATTGAGTGTTTAGAGAGTTTGATCCAATATTGTTCCAAGAAGCTCCATTGAAGTCTTGTACTCATTTTGTTGATTGAATAAAGAAGAGATAGTGGTTCCTAAAACTGGATTAGGTTCAAGATCACATTGATCTTGTTCTGAACCAGTATATATACTTGTGTTGATTTATGCTTTCATACTTTTCGTTTTCTAATTGTTTGATAATTAGTCTTACTGATTTGTGTTCTTAGATTCATCTCTGGTTTCCCGAGATTCATCTGAGGTTCTTGAACTGGAAAATTTATCCTCATTTCCAACATTAACAATTTTGGATTTTAGATATGGATGGTGACGTTCATTAAATGGGTATGGAGAAGAACTCAAGAGAACATGTTTTTTCTTTCAAAAATCTAAATTAATTTGATTTGTTTTATTTTTGGTTTATTTAAGATTTCATTAATTTAGATTGAGTATTATCCTTATTATTCATTATTAATTTTTATTTATGAAAATGTTTTTATAATTTTATTAGTTAAATTAATTTTTTAAATAATAAATCAAATTTCAATGAGCTAGACTAATTGAATGCTCCTACATGTACATTTATGTCAAGCGTTAAATATGTGTACCAACGACTGCATCATTTAGTGGACAAAATGTATTATTGTTGCCAGAAAAAATTAGAGTACTACAATTGAAAAGATTTGAATATTCTCGTCGCCAATTTTCTTATATATTTTTGTTATTTTAGGCTATATGTAATATTTAATCAATAAATTTGGTTGGTTTAATAAATATAATAATATTTTAAATTGTAGTTATTAATTAAAATATAATATTTAATTTGTAGAAATAAATACCCATTTAAATAAATTAGTTATTAAGTATTAATAGAAAGAAAAAGAAAATTGTATACTATTTTAAAGAATTTTTTTTTGGATGGATGTACATCTAATATGGAATATACAAAATTAGTGTTAACCCTCCAAGATGGTCTATGTGAGCTAGTGAATTATTTGTAAGAGCATGCAGGAATCTGAAGATGGGAATGAGAATATGAATACTTTCACATGTTTGGTATTGGATTTGAAATTTTCTAACTTGGGAAACAGTACTCCAAAGATTTTAACTATTCGTGATTTTGGATTCAAGTGAAATTCGCCTAGCATCCTAAGAATGTGAAACACTTTAAAATTATTATTATTTAAAAAATCTTAAAGTAATAATCTGTTAATGACTTATTTTATTTTTGGAGCTTATAATATAAAAATAAATATACATATATCAATCTATAAAATGATGAATAATGTTTGTTTATTAAAAGAAAATGATATATAAAAAGCTTTTTTATCATTATTTTAATTTAAAATAACAAATGGAATGTTATTAAAAATAAAATAATAGTATTTTTGTATTTTTAAAAATTATACTTGATTCTAGTATTCAATAAGTGTATTTTTTTAATTTTGTTAAAAAATATTTTATGAGTAAAATTATTTATAAATTATAATCTAAGAAAAAAATAAGTAATTTTTTAAAATGTCAATTGCTATTTGTGATTATATTATTTATTATTTTGATAAAATATATTATTATATTAATTTTATGGAAATATGAAAATTGATAAATTTATATGCACAACCAAACACAAAAAGTGATATTCCAATGAGATTTTAATGCACAACCAAACTAAGTAATATAAATTTCCACATTATCAAATTACTCTTTTCAATTTTTCGAGTAATATAAAATATGTAAACTCCTCACTCCAAACACTCCTTAAAAATTCAAAAAATATAAATTATTCCGGGAGAAATTAGAGTAGGTATACAATTTTAAAAATCATTTTAATAATGATCGTGTGAGTATATCATTTACATAATTGGTACATCAAACTAATTTACAATTTTACATACCAATTATGTTAAATAATATATTCGATTTAAAAAAAAAACAGAAAAAAAAGTGGGCCCTAATTTATAATGTAAATATATATATAAAAGAATCAATAGTGATTGCCTATATGTACTAAAATTTTAAGGAAAGTTTGAAAAAAAATTATATATGTAAAGTTTTTATTTTATATTAAATATATAATGTAGTATTGAACGAGATAAATCTACTGATTAATTAATTTTAATGATTTATTATTTTAGCTATGTTTATATGAATGTCTTTACTTATCTCTAAAAAAAATGATAAATTAAAGTTGTTTTACTACATATTTATTGTAAAAAAGTTGGAAGTTTAGTTTAAGTAGGGTAAGTATCACCGTTTGCAAGAAGCTCATTGATGACATTGTTGTAAAATTCGACACCAAGTTGGTTTACGCCTCCACTGAGTTTACCTTCTGAAAAAATAAATGAAAGAACAAACATAAGTATTTTAAATCATGTTTCTCGGGATCTGCTAAAATTCAATTAATTATAATATTTTTTCAGTTAAATTTGTCATATATATTTGAATGGCCTCATTCCACTTTAAGTAGATATGTGTTAGGCTCATTAACACCTACACATTCTTAATTTTAATTTAAACGGTTTATATCTCTTTGAACTCTGTATTTTTTTCTATTATCTATTTGGACTCTGTATTTTGATAAATTATTTTTTGAACTCTGTATTTTGTAAAATAATTAAAATAGAATCTTAAACTCAATTTTGATGAAGAAAAAATTGAATATAATACCACAGTTTTTAAGCATAATGATTTTATTTTTGTTCTGAATTGTTAGTTTAGTAAATTATTTGTGATTTTAGTTGAGAAAACATTAGCCAAAATCAGATTTATGGTTCTATTTTAACCATTTTACAAAACATAAAGTCCAAAAAGTAATTTATCAAAACACAGAGTTCAAAGAGGTAATAAAAAAAAATACAGGGTCCAAAAAAATATAAACCCTATTTTAAATAAGTTTATTAGACATTAATTTACATCTCAAAAGATATGATTATGTTATTTTATTGTATAAATTTTGGAATTTGTTCTAAGTTTGAAATTGTAGTAATAATTTTCGTGTAATATAAATTTAGTAATTTTAAAAAATATATATATATTAATTTTTTTTTGTTTAAATTTTAGAAAGGCTTCAAGAAAATTGTTGCCCAAAACTTCAAAATTTATCGGGTGCTGATTATTATTTGTCTTATTACTTTTTCTTTAATCACATCCTCTCTGACAATATTCTCTTAATTTTTCATCCTCATCCTCATTCTCTTTTTTTATTTTATTTTTTTACGAATTTCTAAAATATTTTTTCTACCTTTGTTTTTAAGTTGAAAATATTATCCAAATACATATATTTTTTTAAAAAATTAACTTACAAAATAAAATATGACAAAAAGAGCCCTAATATTTTTAACATAAGACAAAATCAATTAACATTATTTGAAGATAGATATATGAAGCTTACTTGGCAATATCCTAGGCCATGATATTGAGAATCTAAAAGAGTCCAAACCAATCTTCTTCATTAGTTGTATATCTTCCTGTAATATTTTCCAAAAGTAAGAGACGTTATAAAATTGATAAGATATATATATATAAAAGAGAAAACACGTTGTTTTTCACCCAACTAAAAAGATTAGTCAATGTATAACAATCTATTTTGAACCTAATTTTCCGCACTATAAATTATTCATAATTTTCTAAAAAGTTACAGGATACTCTAAATAATTACAAAATACATGATCATAAAAAAAAATTATACCAAAAACTACTCACGAGTTAAGAATATACAAAAACCTCCACCAATAGGACTCTTTTTGAAGCTCTATAATAGAATCTCCCTATGTGTATATATCTATTATATATGAAAAGTGTGTAGATAACAGAAATTCTTGGTTTTAACGGTTTTTTATTTTTTTAATGTTAACTTTAACGGAATATTCTTATATCTAACAGAATATTCTTATATTTAATGGTAGTTTGTAAATATTTATTAAACTTAAATAAAATAAAATAATTAATTAAAGAATTTAAGATAAGATATTTTTTTAGATATTTTACAATAATAATTATTTAAAAATAATAAATAATTAAACAAATTAAAATATGATATTTTTGAGATATTTTACAATGATAATTATTTAAAAATAATAAATTATTAAACAAATTAAAATATAATATTTTTTAGATATTCTACAACGATAATTATTTAAAAATAATAAAATCATACATTTTATAACTTAAAGATTTAATTAAACTTAAACTCACTTACTAGAATAATATCTTAAATATATAATATAATCTAATGTGAATTAGTAACAAATTGTTTTTTTTAAAAAAAACTAACCAGAAACGTAAATTTAAAATACACATATAATATTTAATATTATATTAAACATATAATATATAATCTCTTGTTATCACTCCCAAATTCAAAAACTAGAACAAACATAAACTTAAACAAAAATAAATAAATTATTTAATTAAAATAAAATATTTATTTCAAAATTTATATTACATTAATATAAATTTAATAAAAATAATTAATAAATTCTATAAATAAAACTAAGCAAACGTGCATATTGCACGTTGCTTGTATCTAGTATATATAATAAGTGTGTAGATAACATAAATTATTGGTTTTAACAGTTTCTTATTTTTTTAATGTTAACTTTAACAGAATATTTTTATATTTAATAGAATATTATTATATTTAACGGTAGTTTGTGACTTAAATAAAATAAAATAAAATAAACAATGATATTTTTGAGATATTTTACAATAATAATTAAAATAAGATATTTTTTAGATATTTTATAATGATAATTATTTAAAAATAATAAATAATTAAACAAATTAAAATAAGATATTTTTTAGATATTTTATAATGATAATTATTTTAAAATAATAAATAATTAAACAAATTAAAATATAATGTTTTTGAGATAGTTTACAATGATAATTATTTAAAAATAATAAAATCATACGTTTTATAACTTAAATAAAATTTAATTAAACTTAAACTCACTTATTAGAATAATATCATATTAAACATATAATATAATCTACTATGAATTAGCAACAATTTTTTTTTTTAAACTAGTAAGAAACTTAAATTTAAAATCCACGTATAATATTTTTTTGATGAAACCAAAAATATATTGAATCACAAGCCAATTACAAAAACAAGCTCACAAAGAGCCCCTCTAGCCGAGGAAAAAATTCACGTATAATATTTAATATTACATTAAATATATAATATATAATCTCTTGTTGTCATTCCTAAATTCAAAATTAGAACAAAAATAAATAAATTATTTAATTAAAATAGGATATTTATTTTTAAAATTTATATGACATTATATAAATTTAATAAAAATAATTAATAAATTCTATAAATAAAACTAAGCAAACGTGCATATGCACGTTGTTTGTATCTAGTATATATATATATATATATATGAAATTTCTACTGTGGGTATATGGCTTTTGTCCTCATCGTGGGGTAGGGATGTTTTTATTTTTGGCAAGCGAAAAAATTATAATATAATTTTATTTTATGACGATATACAATGTAATTATTTAGGACCTCCTACTACTTTTCAGAAAATTTTGAATAATTTACGGTGCTCAAAACATGTTTCAAAACAAATTATTTCACTTGAGTATAAAAGAGACTTCAAAACAATCTATTTCATGTTTTTGATACCGTAAATTATTTGGAATTTTACAAAAATTTGTGGGATGTTCTAAATAATTATAATGTACATTGTCATATAAAAAAAATAGATTGTAATATATTCTTGTGCCGAAAATACAAAAATAAGTTGTTTTGATGCTTGATTTATATGCGAGTGAAGCAGATGGTTTTGAAATTTGTTTTCGGTACCGTAAATTATTTAAAATTTTCTAAAAGTTGATTGAATATCTACTATAACTACAATGTACACCGTCATATAAAAAAAAAAAAAAAAAAGATATAATTCCATTATGTACTAAAAATAGAAACCTCTCTAACGGTGGAGACAAAAGCTATCTCCCTACATAAAATTTTCCAATAAATAATTTGAAGATAGAAATTATATTGTTTAATTCGAATGGTACCTTATAACGATGATAAAAATCATCTGCTGCATCTCCATTGCTACGATCCGCTATTTTTTCTGTCATGAATAATATTCACCCATAATAATGTTAATACAGTGATGAGTCAATTTTGACAACAAATGTGAATAGCTTAAGAAATAAATAATTAAATAATGCAGAACTATAATAAACAGTTACAATTATTTCTAATGTATTTGTAAGGTTTTTTTGGCTTAAAAAATAGAATTAAAATATTTATTTACAAATCTATTATATTTTCTAATGGATTATAATATAGAGCAATAAAACAATAGGAACTATGGCGCAGATGAATAATATGGTAGAACAACAAGAGTTTTACATGGTTGAGCAGTTAACTCTGCCTAGTCCACGAGTCAATTTTATTAAGACTTGGAGTTTTCTAGAAATCCTTTAGAGATGAATTCTCCAGAGTTTCTCTCAAGATAACAAAAGATCCGTCCTCTACAAGTGTTCATGATCTCTCTATTTATAGAGAGTTTTCAGAGTTCATTCTCACATACTTCGGGAATATACTCCTGCTTATTAATTGAAAATAATGATAATAAATGTTGTAACTCTTATATACAAGGAAACGTCCTTTGAAGACCAGGAAAACAGATAACAGACTTGTTAATATCCCTTTAATGTCGGGACGTTACAACAATAAATATCTTTAAATGTACAAAGCGTGTTACATCAGATGAGTCATCAAATCTCTGAGATCAGCAATCAACATCGCATCAGTCAAGGTTTACAGACAGGTTACGAACTAGCCATCTTATTCCAAGACCTGCTCAGAGCAGATAAATTCTATCGAGGCTGTCATGATTCGAGCCTACATTCTTTAAGCTCAAACTATTCGATCTGAAGGCACTCGGTAACGGATGTATCCTGATGCTATGCCTTTCGAGCCTGGAAAGAATCTTGAGGTTACATGTCTTCGAGATTGCCATCTTGCCTCGGAGGTTTGACCTTAAACATGTGTTTTATATATCTCGAGCTCATACTTGACGAGTCCAGCTTTCAAGGTCATAATTTCTGGTCTCGAAAACTAGGCGTAACATTTTGCCCCCTCAAAAGTATTTGTTCGAATCCTATGAGAGGGAAACTTTTGAACTACTTCCATTGGGAACAGTACCATCAAATATACACGAGTGTGGACACGCATCAACTGGGTATTGATCACTCAAAGTACTTGAGTACCTTGGAAATCTGCCCACGCCTATCCGTCTGCCATCCTGTATAGTACCATCGAATCAATTGTCCCTGACCGTTGGATCGGATACGAAATATGGCCAACGGCTCAGAACAATTTGGCCTTTGATATTTCCAGGGGCCTATATATACATCCCCATCGTCTTCCCCACTCTACTTTCATTTGTGCTTTCAGAGAAAAAAGAAGAAAAATTCAGAGTTCGATTTGTCCTGGTTCTTGCATGTTCTCCAAACCAAGAAAACAAAATAACATTGGCTTATTCGACTCCATGAGATCGTTCCTGCAAACACTCCTTCGGTCTTCGATTTCTCAGTACCCGCCAGCTTCATTGTGTAAGTATCTGTTATTAACCTCTTATATCCGCATTCATACTATATCTTTGCATGCACGTTTATGCTTCTGTTGCACTTTAGCACTAGGATTTATTTTTGGTCCATTCATTAGTTTAATGCACCAGGATGCTTCGACTGGTGGACATTAGATTCAAACCCAGTTCTTGTGTGAAAAGGTTCAAATATAGTTCCTTTTCTGGGTTTTCAAATCTCAGAGTACATATCTTGCACACCAAGATATCGAGTACAAAATCAAGGTTTTTTAAAAAAAAAAAAAAAAGAACCTTTTTAATAACCGCCACCTTTTTTCCTCGATATTTTGGGATTTCCCATAACATGTCCACCTTCTTTCCTTTCGGTGGTATACACGCTCTGAGATTAGCCTCATCCTTTGAATTGAGCCTGCCTTGTAGCCTCGATCATTCGAGCTTAGGTATTATTTATCTCATTATTTCTTGCTCGCTTTGCCCTCACCCTTTTTCTTTTTTGTTAGATGTCGCAGAATTCGGGAAAGTGGTGGGGGTCAAAGCTCGCGATTCCTTACTCACCATTAGCTTCGAGCCCGGAGTCTCCTTTTACTCGGAACCAGCGCTTAATTCGGGAGCGCGAACTGAGGCGTGAGCAAGAGGACACCCGAGACCACTTCCGACGTCAAATAGATGAGGTCGAAGAAGGGAAAAGTAAAAGACTAAGGGTCGCCCTTTATCCAGATCCGGACACCGTGCCTAGACCGATTCCTCTCAACCCTACGCTCAAAGTAACAATCGCCTTCAAATCGAGTGATCTTCACTTTTCGCTAATGGGGGAACCTTGTACCTCGCAGCCAAGGAGAGAATTTTTTGAGGCCGAGCATTATTGGAGCTCGGTTACGTCGCTAGGTCAGATAACTGATATTCTGGCCTTTCACGGCATAAGATTATAGGGCTCGCTGAGGTGTCGAGCTCCGACCTCCCACGAGCGGAGTTGTCGCGCTCCAAGAGATGGAAATCTTGACAGCAAGCTGAGATACACAGCTTGGAGCCAGGAGCATATAAAGGCAGGGGCAATACTACCTTTGAAGTCTTTTTTCAAGGACTACACGGACTTTGTTGGGCTGGCTCCCTTCCAGCTCAACACCAATTCTTACAGGGTTCTGTCTGCCATGAGGTCGTTGTACCACGAGCTGAAGTGGGCAAGACCTTCACCAGAAGAGATTTTGTATCTCTTTTGCTTGAAAAGTAATCCCTCCTGAGCTTGGGGAAGGGGCGGCTTCTATTACCTTTCGAGCTATCCCAAGGAGCCAAAGTTCTTCGGGGATTTACCCAATCATCCACCAGACTTCAAGAAAGCCTTCTTCTGGACGGATAGCTTTGCTCCATCTAGATATTACTCGTTTAGACGAATTCTTAAGTATCTCAACTTCTTTCTTTTTTGTGCTCGAATTTTTCTTAGGCTCGTATTTAGTTGAAATGTGTTTGATCTTCCAGCCAATTACCATCGCCCTACTCCCACCAAGGAGATGAGGGAGCACAGAGAGACTTTGCTCCAACTTCCCTATGGCAGGAGGTCCCTTTCCTATCTCCTGCATGAAGACAAGCTCTAGGCATACAGCCTTTTGGGGGAGGATCAGTCTACATCTGACTGGTCCAATAAGAAGTACGACCAGTGGGAGCTCGTGCCTCTTCCAACCAGCAACCTTCCTCCGAGGAGAAATGCGAGGCCTCCATCTCCAGCTTAGCGTCGTAGGATTCCACAATCGGGGAATGAGGCCAATGATGAGGCCTCGAGCTCGGGCTCAGATGAACAAGGTACAGTCATCCTTAGCTTGGATTTGTGGTCTCCCTCATTACTTAAACATAAACCCGATAAATTAATATTGTGCGAGGACGATAGAAACCATTTCTATGTATGGTCTTGGGTAGATGAGAAGGTACATAGGTTCGATAGCGGCTCGGTAAATACGACACCATGTATAGCCTGAACGAGGTATGGGACGGAATAGTCGTCCAATATGGGAATAACGACTATAGGGACCTTTCGAGGTTTACATCCACCTATAGGGAAGGTACTCCCCCTGCCTCTTCTGAAGATGGGGGAATTTCGTGGTCGCCGAGCACAAGCTCGGGGGAGAGTTCCAATTAGGTTTCTCTCCACTTGTCTTTTTATCCCTTGTCTGTCTACATCATGTTAAGTTATTTTGTTTTGGGATAACTCATAATGTGGTGTAAATGTGCAGGCAAGATGGACTCCGACCTTGACAGCATCCTGGTGAGTGGCGGAGCCAAGAGGAGTAAGCACCCAAGGGGGTCGCGAAAAACAGACCGGCCTGCTAAGGTCCTTACGAGGACCGAGAAAATGCCTCCTCCCCCAACTCCGATTGCTCCGAGCCCCGTTTTGAGTCCACCTACCCAGGCCGAGATGTCCTCTTCGACCTTACCTCCTGCTCCTCCTGTAATCTAGGTCCATTCCACAATTGGCCTACCTCCGAAGAAACCCTCAGCCTTAAGAACACAGTTGCTTTCGGTTTCTACTCACGTCGATGAGTATGTGATTGACAACTCAGCTGGACCCCACAGAGCTACGCTAGGCTCGGACGTTCTATCTCAGGTGGGCCAGAGTTTTGGTGGCTTTGACGCCTCTCACTGGCAGTTTTTGAACAATGCTCGAGATTGCAATACTCTTTACGAGAAGAGCATCGAGCTTACTGCTGCGGTAACCTTTCTTCTCTTGCTTCTAGCTGTATCTATATTTGGTTCATATGCTGATTTGATTTCTTCGTATGCCAGACTCTTGCTGTCTCTGCTCAACTTAATTACAGGTTGAACCATGAGGTCCACACGAGTATGTCTTTTGCTCAGGAGGCAAAGGATCTCCAACTCAAACTGAGTGACGAGCTCAAGGCCACAAAGGCAAAGGTGGAGGTAGGAGCTGAGGAGCTAAAGGTCAAGACATCCGAGCTTGAAAAGCTAAATGCCCGGCTCGCAGAGCTTGAGAAGGAGAATGCTCGGGCCAAGGAGATCAATACCAAGCTCGAAGAAGAGAAGGCTGCCACGTTCGAGATCATGGAGGGTGAAAAGACTCGTCTTCTTGAAGAGTTTAAGGAGAAGAAGGACTGGGCAGTCGACATGGCCATGTACAGAATCTGGGCCAACAATGTCGACCTCGACACCAGCTTCTTAGGCCCTCTTGAAGCAAAGCTCATGGCTAAATGGCAAGCTCGGCTTAATGAGGAGGAGACCGCTCGGGATGAGGCAGAGGGAGTCAGGGGTGATGCCGATGATGAGAAAGCCAAGGACGATGCTGAGAAGGCCAAGGAGAACGCTTCCTCTTCTTAAATCTTGCCTCGGGGCTGCATCCCTCTGAATCTCTTGTAAAAGTTTTTTATGTTTGATTTTTCATTTTTTATGCCCCCGGGAACAAGACAATTTTACAGCTCGTGAAAGAGCTGCCTTTTATGATATTTGAGATATCATTTTTTGAATTTATTTTAATACATTTGCTTTACATTTCTTGGGTTGAAATATTTTGCGCATTTTATATTAAAGTGTCATATATGCATGTTTATTCATAAAAACATAGTTTGGATTTAAGCTCGAGGTTCAGTGCATTCATGCACAGTTTGCTCAAAATATCCGTTTCCGATCTCGTTATTTTATCAAGGTCGGCAATTATTTTTACCATGCACCCGAAAGTACTTATATGGTGTGTAATGCAAATGGTTTAGTTATATTTTACTTTTTTAGTTACTTTTTCTCGTCATCGGGTAGCTCCCCGAGGTTATGAGGTCAAAACTATTGTTTTGGAAGATACTCCAGCCTCGATCTCGACTTAACGCGAAGTGGGTTATGCTCCAACTTACTGTCGATTAGTTTTAGCTGGTTTGTTCCAAACCTAGTAAGGTTGTATTTGGTTTGTAATCCATACACTTATATTTTGATCTCTTGATAATTTGATTATGTTCAGACTTTCTTATCTCGCGCATTTGGTTACGTCCAAACACTTGTATGTTTTTGATAGTTTGGTTATATCCAAACTATCTTAGCTCGCACATTTGGTTATATCCAAACACTTGTATGTTTTTGATAGTTTGGTTATATCCAAACTATCTTAGCTCGCGCATTTGGTTATATCCAAACACTTGTATGTTTTTTCGTATATGCTATTTTATTTTTTCGAGCTGATGGTATATATACCGCTAATGCCCCCTTAATATCCTATGAATGTGACCATAGGTTATTAAATTAAGAGAGATTGCAAAAAATACAGCATATTAAAACGAAATCAAACTTTATTTGAAAAATTCAAAAATAGAAAAACAGTACAGATAAACAAGCATGATTATAGGCAACATCCTTCCTACACTATTGATAGTAAGGTCGTAGGTGTTTGCCATTCCATGCTCGTGGTACCAGACTTCCATCCAATCTTGCCAACTTGTACACGTCGGCTCGGATGACTGATTCTATCTGATAAGGTCCTTCCCAATTTGGCCCGAGCACGCCAGCTGCTGGATCCCGTGTTGCCAAGAATACACGCCTCAACACCAAATCTCCTACGCCGAATTTTCTATCTCGAACTCTTTTGTTGAAGTACCGGGTAGCTCGCTGTTGGTATGCAGCATTTTTTAATTGAGCTTCGTTCCTTCTTTCTTCAATTAGGTCCAGAGTTTCTTTGAGCTGAGAGTGGTTCGAGGTTTGATCATAAGCAAGGGCTTGAATTGTGGGAATTTCGACCTCGATTGGCAACATAGCCTCGCAACCATACGCTAAAGATAATGGGGTGTGTCTTGTTGATGTACGGGCCGTGGTCTTATACGCCCATAGAACTTGGGGCAATTCTTCGGGCCATCTTCCTTTAGCTTCTTCCAACTTTTTCTTTAGCGAACTCTTTAGGGTCTTATTTACAGCTTCGACCTGGCCATTTTCCTGGGGATGGGCCACCGATGAGAAGCTCTTTATTATCCCATTTTTTCGCAAAAGTTGGTAAACAGATCGCTGTCGAATTGGGCACTGTTATCGGACACAATCTTCCTTGGCATCCCATATCGGCATATGATGTTCTTCACCACGAAGTCAAGGACTTTCTTTGAGGTTATTGTCGCCAAAGGTTCGGCTTCAGTCCACTTCGTGAAGTAATCTACGGCGACTACTGCGTATTTTACTTTGCCCTTGCCAGTCAGCAGTGAGCCTATGAGGTCGATTCCCCAGACCGCAAATGGCCACGGGGAGGTCATCATAGTTAGCTCGGATGGTGGAGCTCGAGGAATTGTGGCGAACCGTTGGCACTTATCACACCTCTTGATGTAGTCAAACGAATCTGATTTGATGGTAGGCTAGAAGTATCCCTGACATATGATCTTCTTGGACAGGCTATGCCCCCTAGTATGGTCTCCATAGAACCCTTCATGAATTTCTTCTATGATTGTCTTAGCTTCGGGTGGGGTCACACACCGGAGTAGCGGCATGGAATATCCTCTTCTATACAGCTTTCCTTCTACAATGGTATACCTAGGGATTTGATACATCAATTTTCGAGCCTTGGTCCTTTCTTCTAGGAGAACACCGGTCTCAAGGTATTCAACTATCGAAGTCATCCAGGTTGGCTCAGAATTGACCATGCACACATCCTTCTGTTCTGACTCGTCTATACTGGGCGTCGTGAGATGTTCGATTGGCACGACATTCAGTTCGTCATTCTCAGTAGAGGTAGAAAGCTTGGCTAAGGCGTCTGCGTTAGAGTTCTATTCTCAGGGGACCTGTTCTATCGCATAGAACTCGAAATGCTCCAATGCCGATTTTTCCTTTTCTAAATATGATGCCATTCTCGTACCACGAGCCTGGTACTCTCCCAAAATTTTATTAACCACCAGATGGGAGTCGTTGTAGCAATGTATGGCTTTGGCTTTGAGCTCCTTGGCTATGCGGAGTCCTGCCAGTAGAGCCTCGTACTCGGCCTTGTTATTTGACGCGTCGAAGTCAAATCTTAAGGCAGAGTGAAATTGGCTTCCTGCAGGGGTGATCAAGTTTCTGCTTGAGTTACAGAATTATTTAAAAATGAATAAACCTCAATTCCAAGAAATCATATTTTCTACCAAGACATTTACTGAAGAAGCAGAAGCCCTTTTGAAACAAGCTATTCAAGAACAGATGGAGCGTTTTCTCCTTCAAGAACAAATCTAAATAAATTGATCTTTTTAAATCCGTAAATCTACATATATTAAGTAAGAAGTTTACTCCTGATCCCGATCCATTTTCATTAGAAGACCCGTCAACATAAAGTTTCCACAGCTCGCGGGTCGAGGTTATATCTTTATCGTTGGCCACGCCAGTGCATTCCACTATGAAGTCTGCCAAGGCCTATCCCCTTATGGTCGTCCTTGGATGATAAGTGATCTCAAATTTTCCGAGTTCAACGGCCCATTTGAGCAGTCGACCTGAGGCTTCTGGCTTGGACAAGACTTGTCTTAGTGGTTGATCAGTAAGTACATGGATGGGGTGCGCCTGAAAATAGGGTCGGAGCTTTCGAGATGAGTGAATTAGGCTGAGAGCTAACTTCTCCATCAAGGGATATCTTGATTCTGCCCCCAGTAACCTTTTACTGACGTAATACACGGGCCTTTGCACATTTTCTTCTTCCCGCACGAGTACCGCGCTTATGGCGTGCTCGGTCGTGGCAAGGTACAGGTACAGAACTTCTCCCGTAATGAGTTTTGACAAGATGGGGGGTTCTACGAGGTGTTTCTTGAGTTCTTGAAAAGCCAACTCGCATTCCTCCGTCCATTCGAATTTCTTGCCTCCCCTCAAAAGGTTGAAAAATGGAAGGCACCAGTCCGTAGATTTCGAGATAAACCTACTTAGCGCTGCCATCCTGCCAGTCAAACTTTGGACATCTTTATGCTTCTGAGGTGAGGGCATAATAATCAGAGCCTGGATTTTATCTGGATTAGCTTCTATTCCCTGAGCATTCACAATGAATCCCAGGAATTTTTCTGAAGACACTCTGAAAGCACTTTTGAGGATTGAGTTTCGTGTTATATCTCTGTAACACGGCGAAGCATTCTTCGAGGTTATCCACATGGTTATTATTAAGTTGAGATTTAACTAACATATCGTCAACATAAACTTCCATGTTATTACCTATTTGTTCGAAGAACATCATGTTCACGAGTCGCTCGTAAATGGCTCCAGCATTTTTGAGCCCGAATGGCATGACGTTATAACAATACTGCCCTTTGTCTGTTATGAAACTCGTATGCTCTTGGTCAGGGGCATGCATGGAAATCTGGTTATATTCAGAATAGGCATTTATGAACGACATGAGTCCATGCCCTGTCGTGGCATCCAAGAGCTGGTTGATCCGTGGTAAAGGGAAGCAGTCCTTAGGACAGGCTTGTTAAGGTCCGAGTAGTTAATACAGGTCTGCCATGTCCCGTTAGGCTTCGGGACTAGTACCAGGTTGGCTACCCAATCGGGGTAAAAAGTGTCCCTGATGAATTGGTTTGCTTTTAACCTATTGACTTACTCTTTAAGGACCTTCTTCCTATCGTCATCCAGTAGTATTTGCTTTTGCTGCTTCGGCGGGAAGCTTTTGTCGATATTTAACGCGTGGCTCACCACATTTGGACTTATCCCTATCATTTCCAAATGTGACCATGTGAAGACATCCTGGTTCTTCTTCAAAAAGAAAATTAATTGCTATTTGGTTTCTTCAGGGAGATTTTTCCCAACCTTTACTATTTTCAGGGGGTCTGCTTCTTCGAGCCTGATTTCTTCGAGCTCTTCCAGTGGTTTGAGATCAGCTCTTTCCTCTATTCTTGGATCGATTTCCTCATCTATTCAAAGACTGTCCTGTCTTTGTTCTAAATAACAACGAGTGCTTGTGCTCTCATCTGCTTCTTTCCTCTTATGGAAATGCTATAGCATCCCCTTCCGGCTAACTGGTCTCCCTTCAGTGTCCTGATGCCACTAGAAGTCGGGAACTTGATGGCCAAATGCCTTACAGACGAGACTGCCCCCAGCCCTACTAGGGCGGGTCTCCCGAGCAGCACGTTGTAGACCGATGGTAGGTCCACTACTACGAACTCCATCATCTTGGTTGTTGAGACTGGGTAGTCTCCCAAGGTCACAGGGAGTTCAATGGACCCCATACAAGCAATCCCTTCTCCTGAAAAATCGTATAGCGTCGTTGCACAAGCTTTTAGGTCATGAAGCGTGAGTCCCATCTTTTCTAAGGTGGCCTTATAGAGAATGTTCACTGAGCTCCCATTGTCAATGAGAATTTAGTGAACCCTCTTGTTCACGAGCTAGAGAGTGATGACTAGTGGGTCATTGTGAGGAAACTGAACATGGGACGCATCGTCCTTAGTAAAGGTTATAGGCTGAGATTCAACCTTTTGGTATTTTGGAGCTCTGGGTTCGGGTTCATAAGGGGACCCGTCCCTAGTTTTCAGCTCGTTCACATATCGCTTTTGGGCGTTCTTTCCCGATCCTGCAAGGTGAGGCCCGCTCGAGATGGTTACCACATCTTCTCCATCAATCAGAGGGGGTCTCTTTTCTTCCCTAGCCCAGAAATTGTTGTTTTGGGCAGGCGGCAGTGCAGCTGTCCTTTGGCTGGTAGAAGCCTGATTATTGTTTTGGTTCCTGACATACTGCTTGAAGTATCCTCTCGAGATCAGACCTTCGATCTCATCCTTCAATTGTCTGCACTCATCAGTAGTGTGCCCAGTATCTCTGTGAAATCGACAGTATTTACTGGAGTCTCTCTTGGACTTTTGGTTTCTCATGGGGTCTGGACGCCTGAAAGGGACCTGGTTTTCATTAGCAAGGTAAATATTCTCCCGAGACTCGTTGAGCTCGGTGTACACCTTGTACACGGAGAAATACCTTTCCCCTTTATTCTTCTTTCCCCCTTCTGCCTCGGGGTTACTTCCTTCATTCTTCTTCCTTTTGGAAGGGTTTTCTGTAGGGGGTTTCGAGGCTGATGGGTTTGCCGAGGTCCAGGCAGATTTTATGTTTGTCGTTGTAGTTATTGGCTGAGAGGTCATATTCAGTGTTGACCTCGCCTCTTTTACAGTGACAAGCCTTTAAGCTCGCCTATTAAACTCGGTTATTGACCTCACAGGCTTCCTCTGTATATCTTCCTAGAGGGGACTTCCCGGCATTACCCCAGCTCGGACGGCCATTAAATGACCACTGTCGTCTACATCCCAAGCTCAGGTGACTTCCAGATTGAATCTTGTAAGGTAGCTTTTCAGCGTTTCATTTGGTTGTTGCCGGACATTGGTCAGGTCCGATGGCTTTAAATTGCTTATCCCGATCATGGCTTTAAATTGCTTCTTGAAATATTTTGACAACTGATCCCAAGAAGTGATTGAATGCCTCATATATTTTTTGAACCAGTTTTTCGCTGGTCCTATAAGCGATGAAATAGCATGCATCTGAGCTCATAACCCACATTACTTGCTCTCATTATAGTGTTAAATGTACTTAAATGACTGTACGGGTCGGATTTCCCTTCAAAAGGTGGGACATGAGGAATCCGAAACCCTTGAGGAAATGGAGTGTTGGAAATGTGGGGAGCAAATGGTTCGAGCTCCTCATCAGAATCTTCGTCCCGATTCTGACCTCGCTCATTCTATAAGAGCCTAAATGCTCTTTCTAGTTGATCAATTCTTTCCTGAACTAGATCCACAGGGGGTCTTGCCTGAAATTGGTTATCATTGATCACAATTCCAGGCTCACGCCTTCGCATGGGATCCTTGCGTCCATTTAGGCGATCTCTCAGGTTTGGGTTTGAGGGATTACCACTACCCCGATTTTAATTTAGGTGTTCCCGCAGGTCAGGGTGGTTCCTTTGGCTCACAGTATTTCTGCATCCTTGATCATACATACTAACTAATCTGGTGTCCCCTGATTCATCGCTGGAGAGGCTCATCGCATGATTATTTCGAGATGGATTCTTTTCAGGCTGCCTCGTCTCTACAGTACGAGATTGAGACATTTGGCTTCTCGTAGGCTGGGCACCTCTCCATTCTCTAGCAGCTTCTCCATTCCAATGCTTCCACCCAGCCCGCCTTTCCCTATCACCCTGAGTCGGTTGTGTATTTCTCCGAGGCGGTGAGGGATATCTTATTGGCGATGGAGGGAACCGTATGGGTGATGGTGGCTGCCACCCATTTCGGGGTCTGGATGGTCCCGAGTTCGCTTGTGTCGGCTCGGTAACATTCTGTGTGTTACCAGGATTCTAAGTCCGAGCCTCTGCAGGGGCTCGGTTATTCCCAGTTTCAACTGGTAACTCTGCAGTTGAGTTAACTGAAGCTTTAGCCCGGGTGTTTCTTCGGGGCCTCGAGGGAGCAGGCTGTTCTGCCGGTGGCGGAGGTTGCTCCATCCTTCTTGTGGCAACGCTTTTGCGAGGTCGCCCACGAGGCCTGCGGGGAGGAACATGAACGTCTCGCGGAGGTGGGGCTTGGACCTCAGGCGGAGGTTGGGGCTGAGCCGCCTGCGCTTCTGCAGCTAATCTAGCCAGCTCCTCGTTACGCTTCTTGGCCTCAGCCAACTGTTTTCTTAACTGTCGGTTTTCGAGTTCCATAATGGGGACATACCACTCAGGATTATAATACTTGTCCTCGTCGTCCCTGGGAGCCGGAGGTGCCGGAGGTCCTCGAGAATCGGAGGACTCACTTCTCTCTTCTGGTTCTGGATTCTTCATCGGCTGCTTCCCAGGGCGATGTGGATAGTTTTCTTCAGGAATATTCTGATCACTTGCAGTCATAGCTAATAAGGGATTGTACTGCTTAAGGCTCTCAATGAAAGCACCAAACTGTTGACGCCATTTTTTGTCAACTTAAAATGTAGAGCAATTAAACAATAGGAACTATGGCGCAGATGAATAATATGGTAGAACAACAAGAGTTTTACGTGGTTCAGCAGTTAACTCTGCCTAGTCCACGAGTCAATTTTATTAAGACTTGGAGTTTTCTGGAAATCCTTCAGAGATGAATTCTCCAGAGTTTCTCTCAAGAAAGCAAAAGATCCGTCCTCTACAAGTGTTCATGACCTCTCTATTTATAGAGAGTTTTCAGAGTTCATTCCCACATACTTCGGGAAAATACTCCTTCTTATTAATTGAAAATAATGATAATAAATGTTGTAACTCCTATATACAAGGAAACGTCCCCTGAAGACCATGAAAACAGATAACAGACTTGTTAATATCCATTTAATGTCAGGACGTTACAACAATAAATATCTTTAAATGTACAAAGCGTGTTACATTAGATGATTCATCAAATCTCCAAGATCAGCAATCAACATCGCATCACTCAAGGTTTACAGACAGGTTACGAACTGACCATCTTATTCAATGACCTACTCATAGTAGATAAATTCTATCGAGGTTGTCATGATTCGAGCCTACATTCTTTAAGCTCGGACTATTCGATCTGAAGGCACTCGGTAACGGATGTATCCCGATGCTATGACTTTCGAGCCTGGAAAAAATCTCGAGGTTACATGTCTTCGAGATTGCCATCTTGCCTCGGAGGTTTGACCTTAAACATGTGTTTTATATATTTCGAGCTCATACTTGACGAGTCCAGCTTTCGAGGTCATAATTTCTGGTCTCGAAAACTGGGCGTAACAGATTATATATTTTCGTTGTTTTATGGTTTGTTTCTCCTTTATTGTGCTTAATTGTTTACTTCCTTACTTTTATATATACTTTGTAATTTAGTAGTTGTACTATTTGTTTGCCTGGTCACTCATTTTCTACCTAAATTTTCTATAAAATTTAAAATTATGAAGAAAAAATATGAAGAAACTTTTTTAATATTATTTAATCATATGTTTACCTATAAGTAAAAAAGTTTCATATTAAAAATAAAAATATTTCTCCACTTCTACACTCTACTATATAAAAATATAATTTTTATTTTTTAAAAAAAAAGTCATTTAAAAGGGCGTTTCTTCTTCATTGATAATTAATAAAAAAAAAATTATTTTAAAAATAAGTTATTATTAATTTTTTTTAAAATGATTTTTATTTATTTTTTCTAATTTAAAATCAACTAATTAATAAAAAATATTTTTTTAACAGTCACGTCATCAAATCAATGTTATTTTGGATGGAATGGGCAAAAATGTTATAGCTCGGGAGTATTTTTGCCAAGCAAACAAATTTGGGGCAAAAATATACAAGTGCTATAGTTTAGGGAGAATAATATTTTGTCCAAAATAAAAAGTAATTTTTTTTAGAATAAGTAAAATTTAAAGGAAAAATTGATGTTTTATGCATCATTGTATACCATATTTTTTCACTAGGCCAACCTTAAAGATTATCACAAAATTATGTCATTTTTGAAAAATTAGACAAAATTGCCCCTGCCATTTGAAAGTCATCTCTCTCCTTAACTTCTCTCTACCTACAACAATATTAAATAAAAAATAGAAAAGAAATATCAGCCATTAACAACACCATTGAAACACCTACACATTATCACCATTAAAGCATCCATAATTAAAAAAAAAAAATCAATGATTCCAAATCTATTTCAACACTCAAACGGAATAAACTATTCACCTAATACTTTAATTTATGGATGTCTAATCCATCGTTAGGAATCGTTAAGCATCGTTTTTAGCCTAAAAACTATGTTTTCAAGCCACTGTCGTTATTGCATCATTAATGCATCGTTAGTCATTGTTAAGCATCATTTTGTGGCCTAAAACTATGCTTTCAAGCCATCGTTATTACTACATTGTTAGTGCATCGTTAGACATTGTTAAGCATCATTTTTTTGCCTAAAAATTATGTTTTCAAACCACCATCGCCATTGCATCGTCAAGCATCGTTTTCGCCTAAAAGTAATGTTTTCAAGCCATCATCGTTAGTGCATCGTTAATCCATCGGCAAAGCATTGTTAGGCATTGTTTTGTTTTTTTTTTTTTGCAATTTTTTAAGTTTTAGATCTGAAAAAATGGCAAACAAAACCAAAAAAAATATTGTACATATGTCTTCAAAATCCATAAATTATTGTTTTAGGTGGATATTTTATTCCGCTTGAGTTTTGAAATGGATTTTGAATCATTAATTTTTTTTTTAATTATGGGTGAAGAAAAATGATTTTTAGCGGCGACAATAAGTTGCCCCTAATAATACTCATATTAGCAGTGGCAAAGCATGGTCGTCGTTGATGTATCATCAGATATATTTTTTTAATTTAAATATTATTAGCAGGGACAAATTGATTATTAGCGGCGACACACATCGCTCTTAATAAATTCAAAAATACTAAAAAAATGTGGAAAATTTCCCACCAAAATATTTTAGTTGAGCATCAGTGGCGACACATAGAATATTAGGGGCGACACGTGTGGCCCCTAATAGCCGCCACGTGTTAAAAATTTATATGGGCGACAATATTACACACGATATACCTCAAAGCCCCATCAGTTTTTGCCATAAACTCACATCTTTCCCCCTCTCCTCATTCTCTGCCGCCCCAGCCCACCCCCCGCCACCCACCCAGGCCGTCGCCTAACCCGCCGCCGCCCACCCCCGAGCCGCCCCAACCCACCCCGTCGCCCTCCCTCTCCCTCTATATTTCTTTCAATCTCTCTCTCTCTCTCACCTCACCCAGCCCGCGCTGCTCATCCCCGTTGCTGCCCCACCCCGTGCCGCCCCTATCCCTCTCCCTCTCCCACTCAGTATGTCTATATATATATTTTTTAAATTATATATGTTTTTATTTTATATATATATTTTTTATTTATTTATTTATTTTTATTTAGTTTTAAATATATGTATATATATGTGTGTGGTTGTGTATATAACCATGTATATGTGTATAAATATATATATGTGATCGCATATATGTATATATATTTATATGTATGTGTGTATATATATAATATTTTTATTTATTTCTTATTATTTTATGTGTGTATTTATATATATGTGTATTTTTCTGTTATTTCTGTTAATTTATATATATGTGTATTTGACTATATATATTTATATGTATGTGTATGTGTGTGATCGTGTGTGTGTTTGTGTATGTATTTGATTATATAATTATATATATGTGTATGTTTATGCATATATATATATATGTATATGTATTTATTTATATATATGTGTGTTTATATATATATATATTTGTGTATGTTTGACTGTGTGTTTATATATATATATGTGAGGAGTATATATATAATATATATTTTATGTGTTATAATTTAATTTAATTTTATTCTTAGGAGAAAATAAATTGGTGTAATTTTTGGAGCCTTTTATTAATGGTATGTATATATTATTGTTTGTCTTATTATTATTATTATTATTGTCCATATTGTACTATTGTTAGAGGAGTTTGAATATCATAAATATTCATCCATAGTGAAGTAGGTTCTAAAATACATATTGTGTGCTGCGGTGATAACGGAATGTTATGAACTTATATGTATTAGTGAAGTAGGTTCTGTGAAATTTGTGTGTGTTGCGGAGATATAAGGAAGAAACTCATTGTGTGTTGTTTGAATTATTGCTTTTATCTATTTACATATGGATAGGTCATTAGTATAGGGGAGATGCTGCCCAATTTTTGGTAAATTTATAGGGTCAAGAGAGGGTTGTGGGTCGAGATAGGATCTTTATAGGGTCAGGGGTCAGGATAAAGTCTTTATATGGTCAGGATATGGTCTTTATAGGGTCAGGATAAGCGAGATTGGGGTTCGAGATAGGGTCTTTATAGGGACGGGATAAGGTTGGGGGTCGAGATAGGGTCTTTATAGGGTCGCGATAAGGTCGGGGGTCGAGATAAGGTCTTTATAAGGTCAGGATAGGGTCAGGGTCGAGATAGGATCTTATAGGGTTGGAGGTCGGGATAGGGTCTTTATAGGGTCGGGATAAAGTTGGGTGTTGGGATAGGGTCAGGATAGGGTCGGGGGTCGGGATATAGTCTTTATAGGGTCGGGATAGGGTCGGGGTTGGGATATGGTCTTTATAAGGTCGAGATATGGTTCATAGGGTCAAGATAATGTTGGGGGTCAGGATAGGGTCAGGATAGGGTGGGGATAGGGTCGAGGATGGGGATATAGTCTTTGTAGGGTCTGGATAGGGTTCATAGGGTCGGGATAATGTCGGGGATCGGGATAGGATATGATGGTTATTATTGTTATTATTTCTAATAACAAAAAAAAGTGTTATTATTTCTAATAACGAAAAGTCATAGACATAGACCTAATGGATGCCTTGGGGATAGTAATCTGAGTCAATGTATTCTTCTAGCATTCCTCATTTTTTTCAAGATGTTTCTTCAAATTTCTTGAAAAAATTGGGAGTACTAGATGTCTTATTTTATTTCATGTTAACTTTTTTTTATAAAATAAAATAAAATTGGTAAACACGCTCACCAACCAACTCAACTAATTGACTTAATTAATATTTTAAAATTGTATGTTCTTATATTTACCATAGATGGCAATTGATAAGAGTTGGATGAAATTGAGAAATTGTGCATGTGATGCTTATTGGATTGGTCTCCAAAATTTCATGAATAAGTGAATCATAGGCAAGTTTGGGATATTCTAGACAATTTTGATCAGATTGCTGATATTGATGTTGTACATGATACAAACTCATTCAATTTCGTATTGACTATTGAGCATGGGGAGTTGGTTGTTCAACAATCTAATCAACCAGCAACATTCATAGGCACCGTCCCTCGACCTTATTCCACTGCTCAAGACACTGATGATTTTATTAATGATGATGAAGAAGAAGTCGAACACGTAGAAGAAGCCGATGACGAGGATGATTTACTTGTTGACCTTAGTGATGATGATAACACCAATCATGTTTCACCAATAGATGTTAATTTGATAAATGATGACATTGACTATTGTACTTAGTTCTTGTATCTGTACAAGAAAAAAAATTATATTTAAATAATTATATATCAGAAATGTTGAATGATTTATGGAATTATGGATTTGTTATGTTGTGGATTTGTAATCAGAAATGTTAAATAATAATTTTGTAGTGATTACAACTATATATTCATAAATAATATATATTTGATATTCATACTAACAAACAAATTTGGTCATATTTAGTTTAAAGATGTCAGCAGATGTAGCTTCATATCATGACAGAGATGGTGGTGGTCAAGATCCACCAGATCCTACTACGATCCCATCCAGTTGCCAGTTAGATATTTTAAAATTTATTCTTTATTTATTTCTAATTAGACTTTATTATACAACATACTAAATTATATGATGCACTTATTTAAAACAATACAATAGCTCCACCAAAGAGAAAAGGTCGTGGGCTTGCTGCTGGGAAAAATTTAGACGATAGAAGGCGAGAAGCTGGACATCCATTCCCTATAGTGGTTGACCCTATCGCTTACAAGATTATGGGAACGGAACATGCTAATTTTGTCCGTCTTTTGGGCACCCAAGTCACATCAACAGTTCTAGGATATTACAAGGATTGGACTAGTGTCCCAAAACGGTATAAGGATAATGTCATTAGTAAAGTGAAGTTAAATTTTTTAGAATTTACTTTAATAATAATTGTATTATAATTCCAGCACGATTAACATGTTTTCTCTTGATTGTAGCACATCTATCAAATAGATGTGTGGCCAAATTATACCACCCTCATTGACAGTATCGATGCTGAGATGGCTGAGAGATATTGAGATATGAAAACTAAGAGGCATGCCCACTTTAAAAAGATCTGCAAAGAACCATATGATTGGGACGAGGTCCTAAAGAATCCACCCAAAGATGTCAACGCCGATGAGTGGAAACAAATTTGTGAGTTTTTCAGGAGTCCATAGTTTATTGTGTGCTCGGTGAAGATCAAAATAAACCGAGACCAAATGAAATACTCTACAATACAAGGCATGAAATCATTAGCGGCCACTCGTCACGAAAAAAAGTAAGTGAAATATTAACTTAATTAAGTTGTATGAATTTATAAGTTCTCTAACATTCTAATTTTCTTTATTAGTTGAACCCAAACCTAATTAAGGAATGGAAGGAGTATCACTAGACAAAGAAGAACAATAATTTTGTCAACGAGGATGCTGAATGAGATTATGTAAGTTTAACTTTATTATCAATTCATATAATTATATTTTTCTTAAAAAAAAAAAAACAGGTTAAGTTGAAGTCAACTCTTGAAGCTGAGACTCAGCACACAATTGAATTTGGTACTGATGATTCTTCCTCGGTCGATCAAATGAAGATACTAAGTCAGGTTCTTGGTGAAAGGCGGGGCCACCAGTGAGGATTTGGCCGCAAATTAAAGGGAAAAGCGTTCACCTGTCCCTCTCAAAACACTCAGTCTCAGGCACCACCTCAACAGTCGACTGATGAAATGCGTGAATTGGTTGACATTGTGAAGGTCATGAATGAACAGCTTCAATATGTGTATCAGGAGCTTCCACTTGAAAAACTTCCGGCAACAAACATACATATCAGCAGTTTTTCGAGAAGTATGTAGGCTTGTCTTCTGAAACTCAGACACACCACACATCTCAAGCTTCAGCTTCTTAGCCTTCACCAGGCCATCCCGACACGCCTGCACAAATTTTGCCATCTCAACCTTCGATCCAACCATATATGCAATGGTCGATGCCTCCGTACCCTCAGGCTTATAATGCTTATATGAGCGGACCTTTGTCCCAACCCCCGGCTCCTCATATGAGTGGGTCATTGTCTCAACCTTCGCCTTATCCGTATCCATACATGTATGGACATGGAAGATCATTGTTACCTCCATAGTATCCATGGGCGATGCCTCCGTACACACCATAGGCACCACAACCACTGCAAGCACCAGAAGAATGAGACAATACAGAGCCGAGAGTTGAGATGTTTTATATATTATTGTATTAAACAATAATTTTTAATTAATAAATTATTGTATGGATATTTAATTTTGATATTATAAATTAAAATATATTATTTTAATAAATTTTTATTATTTTTTTAATTATATAAAAGTATTAGGAGCAACAAAAGTCGCTCCTAATAATATTAAATTCGCCGCTAATATTATATTATTAAGGACGAAATATAATCTAGGAATCACGATTATTATGGGCAACATTCATTTTATTAGTGGCAAAAATGGTGTTGCTAAAACTATTTATTAGGGGCGATGGTTTTGTCGCTGCAAATAATCGAATTTAGCGTCGAAATATTAGCGGCGACACGTTAGTGACAACATGTCGCCGCTAAGGACTATTAGCGGCAACTTTGGGTAATATTAATGGCGACATCCGTCGTCTCTAAAGACCCTTTTTGTTGCAGTGACTTCAATGGTGATGGGATGTAGATGCTTCAAATGGTGGTGTTAATGACTTATATTATTTTTTATTGCTGCCGGTAGAGAGAAGTTAAAGAGAAGAAGAAAGAGAAAAAGAGTGATGACTTTCAAATGGCAGAGACAATTTTGCCCATTAAATAAAAAAATGACATAATTGATAAACTTTCAAGTTGGTATATAGTGTAAAAATATGGTAGACTATGCATAAAGGATCAAGTTTTCCAACTTAAATCACAATTTTTTTAAAACATGACATCAGAATTCAGAACTAAAAGTAGTAATTATATTAGTTTTTTTTACGTGGAATAAAAATTAATTACTGATAGTATCCCAACATTAAACCTCAATAAAAAGCAATTTTTTTTAGTGCAAGTAAAACTTAAATCACAACTTATTTAAAACATAACATCAGAATTCGGAACTAGAAATAGGAATAATATTGGTTTTTTTTACGTGGAATAAAAATTAATTGTTGATAACATCCCAACATTCAACCTCTATATTTATTATTTTTTAAATAAAATATATTAATAACTTATGTTTATTCAAATGCGTATTGGTTAATATTTTGTGTAAATTAAATATGTATAATTTTATTGCGCAATATTTTATGTACACATTTATGTCTCCTTTCATAAAAAAGGTAAATTTGCAAAATAAATAATCAAATAAGGGTTGGGAGAGAAGTACAAAATGTGACACTAGATCATCTATTTCTATTTTTATTAATTTTGAAATATATTGACGTGATTGCTCTCCTAATTGTCTAAATATATTATAAATCAAATAATGATTAATCGAAATCTAATTAAAAGAAAATATCATTAAATTGAAAGTACAAACAACCTGGATGCTCTCTTGTAAAAGTATCCCATATGCTTGGTCCTCTCCCATACGTATATGCTGCACCTTCAGACTAAACAAAATAATAATGTGTAAAACAATGTACTACAAAAACAAATTGAAACTTTTTTATCTTCTTATATTTTATTATTCATTAGTTTTCTTACAGATATTAACACTATTAAAAGTAAAGCAACCTATTTAATTAGAATAAAGATCATTATTTTCTAAAATATCTAGGGAAATTTGACTATTGATGCATTAAATAAGGTACCATAACAAAAATACCCTACTCTATATACATGTCCATTTGATCCTAGTATTTTTCTTAGTTCCAAAAATACTCTTGTCATTTGTTTCTCACTTTCTCTCTACTCTCTTCCTCACTCTCTTGGTCCCGAAACCAAAATCCCCAAAATCTCCCACTCTCCTTTCGCATTCACTGTTGAATTTGTAGGCATTGTCTTCCACGACCACGATCGCACATCAGTGGCAAGAAATATTGACCGGAGTAAGCGAGAAAACCCAAGAGATCGACGAAACAACTCAGAAATAAATAAAAAATGTGAGGGAATTACTTGTTTATTCTGCAATAAATTGTTTGTGCCTGATTTATTTGTTAATTTTTTGTTCATAGGATAGATCGGGGCTGGGGAATGAAGAAATCTAAGTTTTTTTTCGAGATTTTTATTCACCTTAATAGTTTATGTTAGGTTCTGGCCTCGACATACCTCGATAGAATTAGGCATACTATCGAGGCCTATCGACTTCTATCGAGGTGAATAAAAATCTCAAAAATAAAATACAGATTTCTTCATTCTCCAACCTTGATCTATCCTATGAACAAAAAAATTAACAAATAAACTAGGCCTAGACAATTTATTGCAGAATAAACAAATAAATCCCTCACATTTTTCTATGTCGGGGTTGTTTCATCGATCTCTTGCGTTTTCTCACCTACCCGCCTACTCTGGTCAAGATTTTTTGCCATTGATGTGCGGCTGTGGAAGACAATGCCCACATATTCGACAATGAATGCGAAAGAAGAGTGAAAGATTTTGGGTATTTTTGTTTCAGGACCAAGAGAGTAAGAGAGAGAATAGAGAGTCCGAGAGAGTAGATAGAAAAAATGGGAAACAAATGATAAATGTATTTTTGGAACTAAAGAAAATACTATTATCAAGTTGACATATATATATATATATATATAGTGGGAATGATATTTTTGTTACGGTGCCCTAATGCATCAATACTCAAATTTCTATTTACAGCTTCCACATTATTTCATATTTCTTGTAAATATAAAAATATATAAAATCTTGATTTTTTTAATAATTATAACTTAATTTTGTGCAAGTATACAGGTTCGTTAAGAGAAGGATGTAATAAGAAAATAGCATTTTATTGTTTAAATTATGAGGATGTATGTTTATGAAGATTTATCGTAGAATATATTTGTGAACATATATAATTAATTTATCACTAGCAAATGAGATTAAAAGAAAAAACAAGCCTTCTTTGTTCTATAAATTATACATAAATCTTCGTTAAAGACACCACAAAGCCAAAGGCAATTCTGCCATAACAACAGCAGCAGAAGCACACAGTTTCATCTCAGACTAGTTTTCAGATATAAGCTTATATCATTAATTAATCTTAAGAAGCTTAATCAATATATTATTATGTTTACTTTAGAATAGAACAAACCAAAAAGAAAAACATGAATAAGAAATGAATGGTATACGATCAACCACCATTTTATTACCGTATTAAAATATCATAAAACTTAAATGATAATATATATATATAAAATTATGATTACTAATTCATTACTCCTCATCCAGTTCACGAAAGTTCCTTCATATATATAATGTTAGAGACCGTATAAGGAGGCAAATTTTCTGTATTTTCGTTTTTTCTTTGTATGTAACCAATAAATGACTCTAACATATCATGGTTTTATTAAATAATGTATATATTTTGTTCAAATTATAACTGCTAAACAACTTTTATATGAATATAATTAAATAGATATAAGAACGGAGAAATGAATTAATGAGACGATTTTCTGTTGCCAAACAAGTGAGTATATATATCTATATACCTGGTAAGCAGATGAGCCAGCGCCAAAAATGAAACCCTCTGGGAAACTGCTTCTGTTGAAAGCAATAGGGTAATGTGTGGCCCTTTTGGCATCAGAGATTGCAATAAACAACCCAGCCACTGTTATCAACCAGCTGAAGAGAAGGAGACCACCAACACGATTTACTTCCATTTCTTAGATATCAGTACTCCTACTCATCATGTTATTCCCTCATATATATAAATGAATTTAGAATTTTGCTATTATACTATATGTTAGTGGTGTAATTTAGTATCAAGTAAGTCTCGTATATTTTAAATTACTAACTTATACAAAAAGTAGTACAACAATGCTGATTAATTAATTTAATACATTTTTACAGTAATTCCCTACTACTTCTTTACTCTACTATATATTAATTAATGTCCCATAAATATGTGTCGGTAAGGATATGTCCACCAAATATAATTGAAAATCATTAAGTAGAATTATATTTTATTATAAAGTATTTCGAACGTGATATATGTGTATGAATGTATATACATTTAAAAATTATTTCTTTTTTGTTTTTTTACCGCGAACACTCGAATAATATTTTGAGTGCAATGATGAGTCATCATGGTAGTATATATATTTATTATTATAATAATAATAATAATTCAGTATCATTTAATTTTGTCCTAACATACAATATTTATTTATATATTTTTAGATGTGTTTTGTATAGTAATGATGTGTTTTTAGACTTTTATCTTTTGATATATTTTTTGAATTCTTTATTTTATAAAATAATTTAGATATTTTTAAATTGAATTTTGGTCAAAAAAAATTAAATTAAAACTATAAGTAATTTACCAAACTAACAATTTATAATAAAAAATATAATTATTCTGCTTAACAATTGTGTTATTATATTCAATTTTTTCTTCATTAAAATTAAATTTAAATATTTATTTAAATTGTTTTACAAAATACAATATCTAAAAATAATTTGATAAAATATAAAATTCAAAAGATAGAATAAAATACATCGTACAAAAAAATTATAAACACTAAAATATAATATATAGTTATGTGTGATACAAACCGCGCACTAACACGTATCAATCAACTTACGATAGGAATTCAAAATTTACAAGTCACTACTAAATAGTTGTTAGACAAACTCTATGCTACATCTTACTTTCTCGCACGTCATATATTCATTAAATTATAATTAGGCAAAATATATTCTATTTAGTAATTATTTGTAATTCGAGCTAAGGAAGATAAGATAGCGATGAATCAATAAATATCTTATAACATTTTAGGAGACATTATTCATTTAATTAATAATTATTTGTAATTTAAATTCAAATATATTATATTTGAATTAATTATAATCACCTAGAAGATTTTGGAAAAAAAAATATAGGCAAAATATCTAATATTAATTCCATAATTTGAGCAATGCTAGGTACACTCTTAAATTGTACCCAAAATATGCACATAGTGATGTATAATTAATCTTAACTATACCATTAAAAATGATGTTTTCCTCACTTAATAATATATGTATAGTTAAAATTAATTGCGCATCATAATGTGTAATTTTTGTGTATAATTTGAAAGTGTGCCAATCATTTCTTTTAGTTATAGGCTCTTTAAAAATTTAATAATAGAGAAAAAATTAATTTATAAAAGGGTCTTCAACTTTCATTCAATATGAGTTCTCCACATCAATTGTGTCATTTGCAATCATTGTCTCTCGATAGTGAAAAACTACAGTAGACATTGAATTGAGATTATAGCAGAATTATTATAAATTTTTATCTGTTTTTGTTTATGTTTCTATACAAAGTTTATATTAATTTTTACTTTGTTTATTTTTTTCTAGCACATTTCTTTTCAAAGAAGTTTGTGCACTTTTGATTAATAAATTTGAACTGAACATACTAGTTATCTGTGTTTAGTATTTTGTATGAATGTTTATAACTATTATGCCATGTTTGTGTGTATATGTTTGATCGGCGAAGGCCGGGTTCAGCAAGGGTCGGGATCGACAAATGCCAGGAATGACAATAAGCATGCTGAATGCAAGCTACCATGGCATGGCCATATAGGGTGTTGTACTCACCTGTTCGGTGAAGAGCGTGAACCTGGTGCCTAGTAACGCACCTTGATCGGCATAGGCCGCTATGTGAATTGTCTGTGGTATCTTTTTAAAGTTATGCGATTACTGAAATGAATTGTTATATGTTATGTTTGTGGAGATTTCTTGTCGGGCCTTTGCTCATGGGTGCTCTATGGTGTAGGTAAGGACAAGGGAAAGACCGACCACATGAGTTGGAGGGCATGGAGTGGCGCGTACATGTTTGACCTACCTGGCTGCCACAGCTGGGGTAGTTTTGAGGAACGTGTTATAAACGTTTGATTTTGTCGCCTAGGTCGAATGTGCATTACTTTTGAGTTGTAAATATGTTTTCAAACAATATTTTGGGATCCCAATGTAACACTTTTATGAGTTAAATGAATGTCCAACATTTTATATTTAAGTTTCATTGAAAAATTCTTCACTTTAATTTAATCACACTTTTTAGTCTAAAACCTATATTAACGAGCTAATGACACATTTTAAAATCATATGGTAACGACTCTAGGGTAGTACGGCGTTACTACTTGGTATTAGAGCGTGCCAAGGTCTATGGTTAATGGAGATTGACCGAACATGTACGCTCGCTATCATAGACAAGCTCGACTTAGGGTTGGTCGGTATTAAGTGAGTTATCTGTTTAATTGCTTATCTAAATCGCCTTGTTTTCCTAATTGATATAGATAGAGCATGATGAATATATATATGATGTCAGGGCATGGCCCCTTTGACTATTACATGATAATGATGTGTGTGTGTTTGATTGGTTGAACTGGGAGGTGGTTCTTTGGATGTTGTTATCGAGCCTGATGTGAGGCATCATTGATTGCAGGCATATTGAAGTTATGCCTCGGCGATCAACTAGATTCCGCGACAATATGGCCGAAGATAACAACCAGGGCCAGGACCCTCCACCTACCCCACATAACTGGCTATAGATGTTTGTAGAAATGCAAGCTAGACTTCATAGAACTGAAGATGAACTCTAAGAGCTGAGGCAGCAGGCTCCTCCTCGGGATGTTAGACTACAGGTCCCACATGCTGTGGCACCAGTGCCAACCCAGCCTGTGATGGAGAATAGGTGGGAACCTTTGTATGAAAGGTTTAGAAAGCAACACCCTCCCACCTTTGAGGGTGGTCCAGACCCACTGTGAGCAAAGCAGTGGATGAATATGATTTCTTCCATATTGGATTTCATGAGGGTTGAAGGAAATGAGAGGGTGGCTTGCATCAGGATGACGCCCGCATCTGGTGGGAAGTCGTGTCTCAGAGGAGGAATGTGACTACTATGGCTTGGGATGAGTTCAGGGATGTTTTTAATGAGAAATACTACAGTGTTGCATTTCAAGCTGCAAAGGTAGAAGAATTCACCAATCTAACTCAGAACAGAATGACTGTCATAGAGTATGCCTTGAAGTTTGACCGGTTTGCTAAGTTTGCACTGGACTTGGTGCCTACTGATATGGTCAGGACAAATCGATTTTTACGGGATTGAACGTGATGATAGCCCATGATGTTAAGATAACATTGGATCCGAGGAATATCACTTATGCTCAGGTAGTGGAAAAAGCCCTTACTGCAGAGGGTGTTGAAGACCAGATTTGGAAAGAAGGCACCGCAAGGTGTGATGCACGGAGGATGGTGCCTCCCTTCACTTGTTCTAGCCGAGGTGGTGGCTTCAGTGAGCAGAAGAGAAAGGACCCATATTCTTTTGTTCCTTCTGGTCCAGATAGGAGGGCGCGAGGTGCCTTTGGTGGCCGTTAGGGCGGGGGAGAGAACTGGAGAAGCTTCGCAGAGTTTCCACAGTGCAGGCAATGACATCTGGGGGAGTGTAGAGTTAGAGCATGCTTCATCTATGGGAGTGTCAGTCACTTGAGGAAGGACTGCCCACAAGCCATAAAAGAAGAACCAAAGAGGAGTGGCAGCCTCACTCTAGCCAAAATGTTTACATTGACCCAGACCAAGGCTGAGGCTAGTCCTCCAGTCGTGACAGGTTAGATTTCTAGTGTCGGTTCTTCATTTACTGCATTGATTGGTTCAGGAGCTATTCATTCATTTGTATTTGCTAGGGTGTAGACCGTTTGTGTAGACCTTTTGATTTGTATGCTAGTGAATTTAGGACTTTGTTGCCAACTGGGGAACTGGTAGTCTCTAGGAGATGGGTTAGAGCATTACCAGTAGAGATAGACATTAGGGAGTTGTCTGTGGATCTAATTGAGCTGGTGATGGATGACTTTGATATGATTATGGGGATGGAATGATTGTTAAAGTATGGGGCAACGATAGAATGCAAGCATAGGATGGTAACTTTTGAGCTCGAAGGAGAGGAACCCTTTGTGTTTGCGGGGACAGTGAGTGGACCACGAGTGCCTATGATATCTTTATTGAAGGCTAGAGACCTATTGTAAGAAGGTTGCATGGGATTCCTAGCGAACATAGTGGATACCTCTAGGGTCGTTTCAGTTGGAATAGGTGAAACTAGTCTGGTGTATTTCCAGCAAACCTGCCAGGGTTGCCACCACACCAAGAGATTGAATTTATCATAGAGTTTGCACCGGGAGCAGAACCAGTATCAAGGAGACCTTATAGAATGGCTCCAACAGACTTGAAGGAACTGAAGATTCAGTTGTAGGAATTACTGGATCTAGGATTCATTAGTGTTTACCCAAAAAGCAGTTGCTGATGACGTGGCGAGAATTTCTCACACGTGGTTGACACGTGGCGAAAGTACTGCTCGACTATCGACCAGAAGTACACCGCATCGTCAGGGTTAATTTTTGATACGACCAGGCTGGTCGTATAACCTAAGTTATTTCCTTTTTAAGCTGTAATCTTATAATAACTGCGTTGAATATTTCTTCATTATTATCTTGATATGCTATTATTAAGGAAAGATAGGACACGTTAGCATGTGTAACCCTCCTTGAGCCTATAAATATGCATGAAATAGCTCAAGGAATGGACTTTTGAACTTTTGATTCCCGGGTCTTTTTGCTAAATATTGAGAGAAAAAGAGAGCTATAGTGAATTGTACATCGTCTGATTATAATACATTCAAGGTTTGTGAAACTCAAGAACCCTAGTTCTTTGATCACGACTTTGAGATTTAATAATAACAATATCACTAAGTGGACATAGGTCATTACCCTTCTTTGGGGCCGAACCACTATAATTCCTTGGTGTTTTCTTCCTTTCCGTTAGATCATTTTTCTCATTCTTGCTTTATACTTTGTCATATATTTGACTTCGTGTCATTGGCCAAATCGAGGGTCAACATTTTGGTGCTTTCATTGAGAGTTTGGGAAAGAACTGTGAAAGAATCTAATGGTGAAAACATCCAAGAAGACTGGACAGGCTTCTGGTGCGGCACCATCCCAACCTCCTCCCCCAAATGTGGCCGAGAATGAACCACATTTGGAGTTTGATGAGGAGGAACTAGACTCTGAAATGCTGAGGGCAACGCTAGGAGTGTTGCAAGATGAGTTGGCCAATCTGAGGGCCAATCAAGAGAATGCTGCGGAAACGATGGCGCTGCAGCAAAGAGAAATAGAATGCCAACGTCAGGAGTTAAGTGAGCGACAGGCTGAGATGGATCGTCGGCAGAGGGATGCCATTGCCGCCCTTGAAGCAACCATCTAGTTGGAAAGGAATCAGCTGCGCCAGCCTCGCAGCATGATCAACCACCAAACATGCCACCTCAAAGAGGTCCCAATCCAAGCCCTCCGCTCCAGCCAAGAAGCCCTCAAAGGCCGGAGCAGCCACCTATGGCCCATGATGATATCCCACCTAGGGATCCTGAGCAGCAGCCTCCATCCCAGGCTGGTCGAGGCAATCCCCAGGGCCCGAGGCAGAATAGGGCCAGGCAATCGCCCCACAGCCCTAGACGCCCAGGGGATGAAGAACCGAATCTACCGAGCAGGGGACCGCGTCCTTTTGCCAACAGAAGGAACACAGAGTTAGGCTCTGCGGTCAAGGGCCCCCCACGGCATAACAATGCACGGGGACCCAACGACTAGTGCAGGCCTCCCCCTGAAGCTCGCGAGATGCCACCTCGAGGAAGAATTAGTGTGAACAGCCAGCCGTGCCATAGTCAGCCACAATTTAGAGATGGCCATGGCTATAATGAAGCTGATTTCGGCAGAGGGAACGCTGGCCGGAGAAATGAAGAAAGAGGTGGAGGTAGAAGCCCCCCACCTAGATAAAATAGGCCAGCTAGCCACAATGTTGGGGGGCAGCCCAGGCAGCCGAACGTCTTTAGCTGGCTAGGAGCTAGCGAGCAGAGACGAATAGACAATGATCTTAGAGACGTACTTAACGACTACCGTGAAAGGCATGATGAGTACGCTCCCCCGGCACCAGTGGCCCCAGCAGTCCCGGAAGTAGTTCAGGCTCAGATTGATGCCCTGAACTAGGCGGTACAACAACTGGTCGGGGGACAAACGTCCCAAATCGAGTACGATAGAAGGAGGGGCACCCCCTTCGTACAGAGGATTGCTACGGCTGAAACCTCCAGTAAGTTTAAGATGCCTACATTGCCAAATTTCGATGAGTACGGAGACCCAGTATCTCACGTTAATAAGTTCAAGATACAAATGGACATACAAAAAGTGTCAGAAGATGCCCACTGCCGGATCTTTCCTGCGACACTATCTGATACCGCTCAGGAGTGGTTCTTCAAGTTCCCTCCTACTAGTATAGTATATTGGGAAATGTTCATGAAGGAATTCTACGGACAGTTCTACGCGGGTCGTGTACACACCACAGAGGCCAACCATCTGGTCGAGATACGACAGAAAAAGGAAGACCCTTGAAAGAGTATGTCCAACACTTCATGCGAGCAGCGGCTGGAGCCAAGACAGTGGGCGATGAAGGTGAAATGACGGCCTTAACAGCTGGGGTTAGGCGCCATTCACCCCTCTGGAGTAGCCTCAGAAAGCATGGGGTTAGAAGTACCCAAGAGTTCTTGGATCAGGCTGATCGATATATCAAGCTCGAAGATGCGATTGCCAATGAAGGGAAATCGCCAAATAAAGACAAGGGGCCCAAAGAACATGCCAAAGCCGCCAACGGGTCAGAAAAACCCAATGGCAACAACAAAGGAAACAAGAATGGCAATGGTAGAAATGGTGGAAGGCAGGCGAACAATGAACCCTCGACTTCCGAGAGTAAGCGCCCCAAAGGCAATCGATATGAGTCGAGATTCACCAACTACACGGCCCTTGTCAAAAGCTGAGCTGAAGTCTACCAGGCGACCAGCTCAAGCATGCCTTACAAACGACCCGCACCTATAAGGAAATATATCTCCAAGAGAGATACAACGAAGTTTTTTCATTTTCACAATAACTACGGGCACGACACCAATGAATGTAACCAGGTGAAAGATGAGATTGAGTTCCTGATAAGGCGGGGACATTTTAGAAGATATGTGCGAGCCGCAGGAGGTTCCCAGGAAGAGGCTCAAGGTGGCAACGAGCAGGCGCCTGCACACAAATGCTCGCCACCTTTACAGCCAGCTCCTGTGGCAGGCACTTTACTCACCATCTGCGGAGGCCCGCATCTTGCAAGAGACAATGAGAAGGCAAGGGAACGATACGCTCAAAACCTACGCCACGACCAGGACATCGAGATGATGAGTGTGGAAGATCGAGCACCAAAAAAGGCTCATACAGAGGAGGAATCGATAACCTTCTTTGATGACGATGCCCAGTACGTACGATTCCCACACTCCGATCCGCTGTTCGTGGATGTACAATTTTCCAATATGATGGTGAAAAGGGTGTTGGTCGACACAGGAAGTTTGGTTAACATCCTATACAAGTCTTCACTGGAACGAACGAAGTTGTCCATGAAAGACCTGGAGCCATGCAACCAAACCATTTCTGGTTTTTCTGGTGAAGGGCTCGCCCCAACAGGGTCGATTAGGCTTCCAGTTACAGCAGGTACTGCACCTGCTAATAGGACATTACTCACTACTTTTATAGTAGTTGATTGTCCTTCAGCATACAATGTTGTAATTGGGAGATCGATTCTGGTCGACCTGCGAGCCATCACCTCGATATGGCACCTCGCCATGAAATTCCCAACAGACGCAGAGACAGGTTGCGTATTGGGAAATCAGCGGGAAGCGAGGGAGTGCTACAATGCCTCGATCACCAAGGCGAAGAAGGGTGTATCAAGAGATGTTCACGGGAAAGAGTTGCAAATGGCAACTGATGCTCAGGCCCACTCGGGTGATGATGTCACCAAATAGGGCGTTGCCCAAAGTGAGGATAGAGATTTAGATCCTCGCTTTGGGGATTTTGAAGAGGAAGTGGGACCCATCAAGGACCTTGAAGAGGTCCAACTCGATGAAGAAAATCCGATCAGGGTTGTGAAAGTCGGTAAAAACTTAGAGACAACAACAAAAAAGCACTGGTGGAATTTTTAAGGAGGAACCAGGAAGTCTTTGCCTGGTTTCACAAAGACATGGTCGGGATAGATCCTGCAGTCATCAGCCATGTCCTAAACATCGACAAGAGTTTTCCACCGGTGCAACAAAAAAGAAGGTTGCTCGACAAAGATAGATCAAGGGCCTTAAAAGAAGAAGCCAAGAAGCTCAAGGAGAATGGGTTCATCAGGGTGGCGTTTTATCCATCGTGGGTCTCTAATCCCGTGCTAGTTCCCAAGCCGAATGGCAAGTGGCGTACGTGCGTGGATTTTACAAACTTAAATAAAGCCTGCCCCAAAGATTGTTTCCCACTCCCAAGGATCGACCAGCTGGTTGATGCCACTGCAGGACATGAGATCCTCTCTTTCATGGATGCGTACTCCGGTTATAATCAGATTAGTATGCATCCCCCTGATGAGGATCACACTAGCTTTTGGACTAATACAGAGCTCTACTGTTACAAAGTGATGCCCTTCGGTTTGAAAAACGCTGGTGCGACTTACCAGCGACTCGTCAACCACATGTTTAAGGAGCCGATCGGCAAAAAAATGGAGGTCTACATTGATGAAATGCTGGTAAGTCGAAGAAAGAAAAAGGGCATGTAATGGATTTGTAAGAGTGCTTCAACATCTTGAACAAATATCATATGAAGCTAAATCCCCAAAAATCCTTTTTCGGAGTAGGATCAAGGAAATTCTTGGGATTTATAGTTAACTCGAGAGGAATTGAAGCCATTCCCAAGAAAATTAAAGCCCTGATCGACATGAAATCGCCAGAAAAGATTAAGGATGTTCAAAGCTTAACCAGAAGAATTGCCGCTCTTAGTAGATTCATTTCAAAGTCAACAGATAAGTGCGTCCTATTCTTTAATCTACTTAGAGGCAATAAGAAGTTTGAATGGACAGAAGAGTGCGAACAGGCTTTTCAAGCACTAAAAACACATATGGCGCAACCACCCATCCTGTCAAAGCCGGTCGATAAAGAAACTTTGTTTATCTACCTGGCGATCACATAATACGCTACTAGTGTTGTTTTAGTAAGGGAGGAAGAAGGCGTGCAGAAGGCTATCTACTATGTAAGCAAAAGGCTAATTGGAGCATAACAGTGGTACCCGCCCATCGAGAAGCTAGCCTATTGGCTAGTTTTGGCCTCCAAGAAGCTGCGGCCTTACTTTTAAGCTCATCCAATTACGGTTTTGACCGACCAGCCTCTACGACAAGTCCTGCAAAAACCAGAGGCTACATGCAGATTGTTAAAATGGGCAGTCAAACTTGGGCAGTTTGATATATCTTACTTGCTGCGAGCAGCGATAAAAGGACAAGCCCTGGCTGACTTCATTGCAGAATTCACTGAACTGACAAATGGCGAGCAGGTTGAAGAGCCTAATGAGCCTGAATGTCAAAACCAAGCTCCCACGTGGAAATTATTTACAGATGGTTCTTCTAACGAGTGCCACGCTGGGGCAGGAGTGATATTGATAACGCCGGAGGGGTGTTGATCCCAAAAGAGGGTGTTTTAATATTTAAACTCGCAAGTGCACGAATCGTTTCAGAATATAATGTTCATGTAAATACGAGGTCGAACCCATGGGAGTTGACTAACATCAAAAGAAACTATTTCAAACAAAGTAAGAATATTCTAACCTAGTTCCAAATATTTGATGAGATTTTGTTTTAGAAAAATAAAAGACAAGTAATAAAAAAATTTAAGATTAAATAGAAAAATGGTTTTCAAATGAGATATGTAAAATAAGATTATTAAGATTTTAGAATCCACAAAATGCAAGTTCAATAGTATTTATGAGTATATTGATTCCCAAGTTTTGATATAGTTGAAATAAATCTCACTATATATTTTTTCAAAATATATTTTCTATTCAAGCACAAGTTACTCTTTCAAAAATGTAGGATTTTTCTTCACTTATATAAGATATAATTTCTAAGCATTAGTTGTGTTACAACCTAATGAAACTACAAAAAATCAAAGATATTATGTTTATGCAAAATATGATACTTATGTTCTAAGAATTAGATGTAAACAATTTAATGAAAAACATTTAATCAAAGAATATCATATTTTTGCATAATGGAGAACTAAGTGTAATATGCTTTAACACTCAATAATAGATTAAAAATGCATATCATTGATAGAAACATCCATAAACAATGTTACACAAATAGGAAATCAACATACAATAAAAAAAATACTATCTAGTTACATTTTGCTTCATCATCATCTTAAAAACCCTTGAAAAAGATTAGAAGATCATAACTAGATTGAAATAAAAATTACAAAATAACATACTAGACATGCTCTTCAAAAGATGAAAATGGTAGATAGAAAATAGTGAAAAGAAGAGAGAAATATGGAGTGTAGAAGAGGTTGAAAAAAAATGAAGAAGAAGAGCCCCCCAAATGGTCTTACAAGACTCTATTTATAGGCAAAATATGGAGATTAAATTAATCAAATTAAAATAAATAAATTGATTAATTTAATTGTGTTGGGAAGTGGTAGGATAAATAGAGTAAGTGTAAGAGTATTGGGAAGATGAAATGTTTGGTTGGATAAAAGATTAGTGAAAAGCTAGGGTAAAAAATAAATTAGGAATGTTTATTTAGGTAAGAAAAATAGGGAAGAGTGAATTGATATTTGAGTGAAAAATATTGGGAATAAAAATGTGAGTTTTGGCCTTTTGGTGGCTGAATGTTGTGTTGATGGCATGAGCTTGGGTGACTTTGGGCTTGCTTTGTATTGCTATTGGGCCTTGAGGGATGAATTGGGCCAAGGCTGGTGCATGTTGAGGCACAGCTTGAGCTTCGGTGGAATCACGCTGGGAGGCTGAAGTGTGCTGAGTGATGTGGTGCATGTGATTTAGTTGGATGAATGCTGAAGACTTGGGACAGCTGAACAGGTGGCAGCGTGGAGAGGATTGCTGAAGGATGGAGTGCTTGTGATATATGCTGAAGCTTGGTGTGATGTTGCTGAAGGAAAATTGGTGAGGCACGTGGAGGAAGCTTGGAGATGTGGGCTTGGACCATGGAGCTTCTTTAGTATTTTAATAATACCATTTTGTTCCTTTCTTTCATTTGAAAATGCCACTTTCCTCTTTATTTTTCTTTCTTTTGAAGAGCATACATTCCTTACAAAATAAATATAAAATAAATCATAATATAATATTTTCAACTATAAAATAAATCAATTTAATTCTTTGAAAATATTAATTATAACTTAATTTATATTTAACATTTAAACTCAACATTACATCTTTTTACTCCTAACTTAACACTATTAATTTTAAATAATTTAAACTATAACATTTTACTAATATAACTATAAAAATACACAAAAATTTATAAAATTAAAATAAACCTAATAAATTCAAAATTACTTAAAAAACTTAATAAATCAATTATGAACTCAAGAACTAAGCAACAATTAACACATAAAAAGTGGTCAAATAACTCTATTTTGTAGAGTTATCAAGGGGCATCGGTTTCACTGCGCAATCAGGTTTGACTTCACTGCTTCTAACAATGAGGCCGAGTATGAAGCACTACTCGCTGGATTGCGATTAGCCAGGGACATGAATATAAAAGTGCTTGACATCTACAGCGATTCTCAGCTGGTGGTGAATCAAGTCATGGGAGAATACCAGGCGCGAGGTTTAAAGATGGTTGCCTATCTAAACAAAACAAAAGATCTATTGGCTCAGTTCGAAAAATACAGTCTCCAGCAAGTACCTCGCGACCAGAATTCCAATGCTGATGCTTTGGCCAAATTAGCAAGTGCGAAGGATGTTGATACTCTGAATATAGTGTCGGTTGAGCGACTAACAATGCCAGGCATCCAAGCAGAGGAGACCGCTATGGTGATCCAGATGACGGATGCATGGATGACACCATATATAGAGTATCTAATGCAAGGCATATTACCAACAGACAGAAACAAAGCCAAGACCCTTCAGCGACAGGCTGCTAGGTATATCCTGGTTGATGGAATCTTGTACCGAAGAGGATATTCAATGCCACTCCTCAGGTGTATTTTGAAAGAGAAGGCCAAAGAGTTGATGAAAGAGGTACACGAAGGCTTTTGTGGAGACCACGCTGGGGGGCAAAGCTTGTGAAAAAAGATACTGAGGCAAGGATACTTTTGGCCCACGATGAATGAAGATTCGATGGAGTTTGTAGGTGCGACAAGTGCCAGAGGTTCTCCAAAATCCCGCGAGCAGCCCCTAATGAGCTTAAACAGATGCAAAGTCCATGGCCGTTTGCAGTTTGGGGCATAGTTTTGATCGGATCTTTGCCCACAGGGAAGGGCGGTGTCAAGTATGTCGTGGTTGCCGTCAACTATTTCACTAAATGGGTCGAAGCCGAGCCACTCGCAACCATAACAACCAAGAAGGTCTTAGATTTTGTGATCAAGAACATCATTTGTCGCTATGGATTGCCAAGGAAGATCGTCTCGGATAACAACACCCAGTTCGATAGTGATTTATTCACGGATTTTTGTGAACGACATGGCATTATCAAGAGCTTTTCTTCAATCGCTCATCCCCAAGAAAATGGACAAGTTGAAGTAGTCAACAAAACGCTGAAGGATACACTGAAGAAAAGACTAGAAGAAGCTAAGGGGGCATGGCCAGAACAATTGCCTGAAGTACTTTGGTCGTACAGAACTTCCCATTGAACAGCAACGGGTCATACTCCATTCTCTTTGGTTTATGGATATGAGGCTATGTTGCCTGTTGAGTTAGATCCGCCTTCGCATCGCAGAATAACGTACGACCAAGGTTCAAATAGCCAACTATTGATGGAATCCCTCATCTCAATCAATGAGAAACGTGAGCAAGCCCAACTCCGAGTAGCTGCATACCAGCAAAAATTCGCCTGGTATTTCAAATCTAAAGTGCAAGAAAGAAAGTTCAGCGTTGGAGATCTTGTACTCCGAAGAGTTTTTCTAAACACTCGCAACCAGGCTGCTGGAGTACTCGGACCTAATTGGGAAGGACCATACCAGATTGAAGAAGTCCTTCACCCAGGCACCTATAAACTTGCTCACTTAAACAGAGATCTCGTTCCTCGCTATTAGAATGGAGAACACCTGCGCAAGTACTATCAATAAACAATTCTTTTTAGAGAATTGGCTTGTATTAATTTTAATTTTTACAAGTTTTGAAAAAGGGTTAGTCATTTTATGTGACTAATTGCTTATAAGTGTAAGATCTTATTGATCACTCGTACAGACATGTTTCGTCCATTTATTACGAGAAATATAAGGGACTGTGCGCAGCCAGTCATTTCTTTCCAATTATTGTATTTATTACAAGTATTTGCTCATTACGTGTGTTGTTTTGCTGTATTACAATTTCAATTATTTTGCTCCGAGCAGTATTTTTCAAACAGGTTTTGGTCAAGGCAAGTGACCAAGGACCTAAAGCTCCTCGATCACTTGGGGGGCATATAAGGTACAAGTAAGCAAAGCATATCATCAAAAGGTATGTAAACACATGAGCAAAATAAGTGAAAGCATGCTAGGGTACTTAGAGTATTTTTCAAAATTTTGTATTTTGTTAAATAAAACCAAAGTGTTATGCTAAGTTCGGTCATGCGAACAGATGTTATAATAAAATAAAAATGTATTATAATATCAAAAACGAAATTAATTTACACCGCAAGCAGTATTGCTCGGATGTAATTGTTCGATTAAAAGGGAAATAGCTGCCCACGCAGCAATAAAAAATTAGTGTCTTTACATCACGACCCATAGGTCGAATAATTAAAAGATTAAAAGATAGAAGGGGAAAAGACTAAGAGGCTAGAGGATCTTGAGGGGTGTCCTGGTCAACGACATCTGTAGCTTCATTGTCTGCCCCGTCCAAGCCAGTCGCCAAGGAGATTTCGGGCGAGGCAGGTAGCCTTGCCCTCTCCTCTTCTGCCAGTCGAGAAATGCAGCGGGCTATCTCGGAATGCCTTGCGCGATCGGGAAGGTAGAATCCTTGAACTGGTCTCTTTGCTCGACGGCCTTATCCAGAGCATTTTGCTTCTCCCTTAGCTTCGCAGCAAGTTTATTCTTTTCCTCGAGCGCCGCCTCAAGCTGCTCGGCGTATTTCGCTTCGGCAGCTTTGAGTTATTCAATGTGTCGTTGCTCCAAAGTCCTGGACTACTTGGTGACGGCACCCGAGTGGAGCCGACCGACAATAAGGGTTAGAATTGCCTGCGATTAGAGCAAAGATTAGACTGACTGTAGAGTATGAAGGAGGTTGTCTCCACAGAAAAAGATAACTTACACTGGCAAACTCGTTCAATGCGCAGATTAGGATCTGGTCGATGTCCATTGTCTCAGTCGAAGCCATCGCCTCTCGGCATCAAACGTGCTTCACAATTTTTGTGACCCTGTCTTTGATCGATCTTAAGACACGACTTGTTTGTTAGGAAAATATGTATTTGCCTCAATGGAAATTGTAAGAAATTACAACTCTATGTAATATATTACAAATAATAATGATTGATTAAAAAGAGTTACAACTCTATAACTGATAATTACAAATAAACAAAGAAAATGAAGAAGAAGAGAATGGTGAGAATACAACTCTAAGCAAAAGATTACAAGTAAAATAAAGGTGGTTGAAACAAAAGAAAGGATTACAACTCTTAAACAAAATATACAAGTAAAGAGAACAAGAGAATAAGAAGAACACAATACAATAAAATGGAGATAAAAAATACAAGAAAACTCTCACTTACACAACCTAAGTGAAGAGAGTTGGGGATCACCAACTTGAACAAGGTTTAAAACCTTTGTCCAAAAGCTTATTTCCCCTAACTCAAGCACTAAGGGATCTCTCTCAGATATTGGAAATGCTTTATGGAATTATCAAGCCTCAAGGTGTTTCTAGCCAAGTGCTCTAATGGATAGAAAAGTTGTGTCTTACAAGTGAGCTATAGGCTCCTATTTATAGAGTTTAGAGACACCCTTTGAATTTCAAATTTCTACTGACCCCCATGGCTGTTACCAATGTTTAATTGGATTAATATGGAATTAAAAATGAGATTTGGGAGTTATTTGGGTTTTTTGAGCTGTTGAACAAGGATTGAAAAAATTGAAAAATTGGTCAGTTTTTGGCCTGTGGCCGCGACCACTAGTCTCTTTCCCACAGGCCGTGGCCACCGACCAATTTCAGCACTTAAAAATGTGTTGTTTTTCCAAACGGTTCCAAACCCTCCCAAATGATTTTGTAACTCCCAAAACACATTATTAGAGTTAAAAACATATCTCTAACAACCATTTCACATATGGTTTTATGAAATTCATCTCAATATTGTGTAACAATAAATACACAATAAAGGGTAATATTTGGAAGTTACAAATTTGTAACACCAAATATGTTACTTTATTTGGATATATCTCATATATCTAAATATTGTAACTCTCTATTATATGTTACAATATGTGACACTCTTTGTCACATTTATTTAATCTAAAACATTATATTATAATATAATATAATATTACATTATATTATAAAATAATATAACATTCCCCCACTGGATTAAATAGTTATCTATTGTAACACTTATTTAATCAATCATTATATTTTGAAATATAACATATCCCCCACTTGATTAAATAACAACTCTCTCTTATAGGAGTCATTGCATTAGTGCATAAAGCAAAGTATTTTTCAACTTGAACTTTACTATAGTGTAATTATCACAAAATTTGTCGAAAATTAGGTTGCACTAGGCATTGAACCATCTTTTCATGATAACAAATCGGTGATAACACACACACCTTTGCGATGTTCACTTGAGACATCTATGTCTCGCTTTGCACCGTTAATGGCCATGTGCACTTTCCATTCATGGACGTTCTTGAGAATACTCCCAATTTTCATGAGAGGCGGCACCACCCCTAGGTCCATATAGGTAGAATTCTTACAATATTTTGTTACAAAAAATACTTGTCTTTACAAGACTGAATTCTATTAAAAAACCTTTCGGTTTTAACCCTCCCCTTGGTAACACACAAGTACTCAATATCTCAGATGGGACTTGTTTTGGGTACAACTAATATTCACTTGATTGACTTGTTGTTATCAATTGAACCTAACACTAGTTGAATAACTACTGTTAAGATAGGTTACCATCAATCGTGAATCTCTTTAGGGAGTTTAAGTCCCATCCCTTGAGATGATGCAGCCACTAAATCCCTTGTTAGTGGCTTAGTGAAAGGATCCGCCAGATTTTCACTTGTTCTCACATAGGATATTGAGATGACTCCTCTTTGAATCAATTCTCTTACATATCCATGTCTTAGACTAATATGTCTAGACTTCCCATTCTACACTCCGTTGTATGCTCTAACCAATGTCGCTTGGCTATCACAATGTATCGATATAGTAGATACATTCTCTTTGATTAGGGGAATCTCTATCAACAGATCCCTTAACCATTCGGCCTCTTTGCCGGTAGTAGCTAGAGCTATAGACTCTGCTTCCATAGTGGAATGAGATATACAGGTTTGTTTCTTGGAATCCCAAGAAATTTCACTTCCACCAAGTGTAAATACCTAACCAGTTGTGGACAAGTTGTCCCCAAGATTGGATATCCAACTTGCATCTGTATATCCTTCTAAAATTGAAGGAAATTTGGAGTAGTGAAGGCTTAATCCTTTAGTTTTCTTGAGATAACCTAGGACTCTTTCAATTTCCTTCCAGTGATCCACACTTGGATTACTTGTAAACCTACTAAGTTTACTTACCGCAAATGTTATATCAGGTCTAGTACATTGGGCAGCGTACATTAGACTCCCTATAGCACTAGCGTACTCCAATTGAGTCACCGCTCTTCCTTCATTCTTCTTTAGTTTTACACTATGATCGAATGGAGTATTGGCATCTTTAACCTTGAGATTGTTAAATTTGTTCAATACTTTCTCAACATAGTGGGCTTGCCCTAACGCAAAACCCCCACTATGTTTCTTTACTTTGATACCAAGTATGGTGTCAACTTCTCCAAGATCTTTCATCTTGAAGGTTGATGATAGAAACCTCTTCATTTCCTCTATCCCTTTCATGCTATTACTTAGAATAAGCATGTCATCCACGTATAAGCAAAAAATGATCACATATCCCTTACAAGTTTTGGAATACAAACACTTGTCTCCATTGTTATGTCTAAACCCATTAGACATGATGGCTTGATCAAATTTCTCATGCCATTGCTTAGGAGCTTGTTTCAATCCATATAAGGATTTTACAAGTCTACATACTTTATGTTCATATTTTGATAGGACAAACCCTTCGGGTTGTTCCATATAGACCTCCTCATTGAGGTCACCATTAAGGAATGTCGTTTTGACATCCATTTGATAAACATACAAGTTGTGTATAGAAGCTAAAGCGAACAAAATTCTTATAGAAGTTGTTCTTGCAACAGGCGCATAAGTATCGAAATAATCGATACCCTCTTTTTGCCTAAACCCTTTAGCTACTAATCTAGCTTTAAAGGTTTGGATAGTGCCGTCAGTGTGGTATTTCTTCCTAAATACCCACTTACACCCAATTGGCTTAGACCTCGGTGGGAGATCTACCAATTCCCAAGTGTTATTGGAAAGAATGGAATCCATCTCATCATTGATGGCTTCTTTCCAAAATGCACTATCTCTCAATTACATAGCTTCTCTATAAGTCTTAGGATCATCCTCAACGAGAAGTACAATAGGAATTTTCCTAATGACTTTCTCTCTATTTCCTTCTACCATGTAGAATGAAATTGGTTGAGAATCTATCTCATCCACTACTAGACTTTTATGATTTTTAAGCCTTTGAATTCTTCTAGGTTCAAAGGGTTGCTTTACATCCTTTTGAGAATTCTCCTCTTGAGAATCAACTTTGGATGTAGAAGATTGAGAATTGTTCTCACATAATAAATTCTCCTTTAGAGATGTTGAAGCTTGAGAATTGTTGTTACATAACATATTCTCAAAAAATTCAACTTCTCTAGATTCAATCACAATATTAGACTCTAAATCTAATAGCCTATAAGCTTTACTATTGTTGGCATAACCAACAAAAGCACACTTTATGGCTCTTGAACCTAATTTTGTTCTATTAGGTTCGTTTTTCTTGCAATATGCAAGACACCCCCACACTTTGAAGTACCCTATGTTGAGTTTTCTTCCTTTCCATAACTCATATGGAGATATCTCATTTTTCTTCATCGGTATTCGATTAAGAATGTGACAAGCGGTTAAAAGCGCTTCACCCCATAAGTTGAAGTTCAACTTAGAAAACACCAACATAGAATTTATCATCTCTAGATAAGTCCTATTTTTCCTTTCGGCAACACCATTGTGTTGTGGTATATAAGGTGCAGTGCACTCATGAATTATACAATTTTCTTCACAAAATGTATTGAAGTCATTAGAGTAGTACTCGCCTCCTCTATCACTTCTTAGCACCTTAATCTTTTTATTTAGTTGATTTTCTACTTCTAATTTATACAATTTAAAAGCATCAAAGGTTTCACCTTTATGCTTTAAAAGAAACACATAGGTATATCTACTAAAATCATCTATAAAAGTAATAAAATACCTTTTACTACCTCTAGTTAAAACACCATTTAATTCACAAAGATCACTATGGATTAAATCTAGTAAATTAGATGATCTTTCTACACTAGGAAATGGTTTCTTAATCATTTTTTCCTTAACACATGTTTCACATTTACCATAGTTTTTAATATTGCATGCAATCATACCACATTTAACTACTCTTTTCATGGTTGAAAAACCTATATGCGATTGTCTAAGATGCCACAAAAATAAAGAATCATACTCAATAATATAGGCGAAATTAGAATTTTTATTGATAACATTGAAAGTTACATCATTGGTGCACAATTTAATCGTACCCTCACAAGAGTACCCCTTTCCCAAAAATACATTTGATTTGGTAAGTATAAGTTTACCGGACTCAAAAATGGCTTTAATGCCGGGCTTGCCAAGGAAATCACCACTTACCAAGTTTCTACTCATTTCGGGAACATAAAGTACATTCACTAATGTAAATTTCTTGCCAGAGGTGAAAAAGACTTCAATGGTACCTTTGCCAAGTACCTTGGATTTGCCCTCATTGCCCATTTGAATCTCATGGTTGCCCTTTGACTCTTCAAAGGTCTTGAACAATGATTTGTCATAGGTGACATGGACGATGGCACATGTATCATACCACCACCCTTTCACCTTGCCTTGGACCGCATTCACCTCACTAAGGGTAGCAACTATGTTTTCCTCTTGAGTTGCGTTCACCTTAGGTCCTTGTTGGTCTTTTCTATGCCTACACTCTTTAGCATAGTGACCCTTTTTCCCACACACAAAGCAAGGACCTTTCTCTCCCTTAAACTTGTTTGGGTTGGTTTTTGGACCCAAAGGTTTCTCGTTACCCTTTTTCCCTTTGTTTTTGGGATGTTTTGGTTGTGACACTGCATTTGCTTTGGAAGTCTCTCCATTAGACCCCTCCACAAGTTTATCTCTACATATCGATTCCTCTTCGATTCAAATATGCTTTTGGATTTCCTCCAAAGAACAATCCTCATTTTTATGAAGGATTCTTTACCTATAGCTCTTCCAAGTTGGTGGTAATTTAGCCACTATAGCACCAACTTGAAAGGTCTCGGGAAGCTCAATCCTTAAAACTTTCAGTTTGTTAACAATTATTTGCAATTCATGAATTTGAGGAAGAATAGGTTTATCATCAAAAAATTTGAAATCGAAGTATTGAGATATCAAAAACTTTTTGGTACCTTCCTCTTCCGCCTTAAAATTTTTCTCAAGTGCATCCCATATCTTCTTGGTCGATTTGGTCTCAGTGTAGAGGTCATAAAGCCTATCGGAAAGGGCGTTGAGGATATGACCCCTACAAAGGAGATTGTCCTCCTCCCTCTTCCTTCTTTTCTCCACCTCCTCGAGAGTGTCCTTGTCGGATGGCGTTGGGAGAGGTTCTAGAGTGGATTCTAGAATGTAGGCGATTTTGAGAGTGGTCAAAAGAAATCTCACCTCATCTTGCCATCTAGTGAAATTGGACTCATCAAACCTATCCAACCTCACTAGGTCTTGATTCATGATTTTGATGGTCTCACCTTCTATTGAAACAAACAAAGGAATAAGATTTTGAATGTTAGGAAAATATGTATTTGCCTCAATGGAAATGGTAAGAAATTACAACTCTATGCAATATATTACAAATAAATAATGATTGATTAAAAAGAGTTACAACTCTATAACTGAAAATTACAAATAAACAAAGAAAATGAAGAAGATGATGAAGAAGAAGAGAATGGTGAGAATACAACTCTAAGAAAATGATTACAAGTAAAATAAAGGTGGTTGAAACAAAAGAAAGGATTACAACTCTTAAACAAAATATACAAGTAAAGAGAACAAGAGAATAAGAAGAACATAAAATGGAGAACAGAAATACAAGAAAACTCTCACTTACACAACCTAAGTGAAGAGGGTTGGGGATCACCAACTTGAACAAGGTTTAAAACCTTTATCCAAAAGCTTATTTCCCCCTAACTCAAGCACTAAGGGATCTCTCTCAGATATTGGAAATGCTTTCTAGAATTATCAAGCCTCAAGGTGTTTCTAGCCAAGTTCTCTAATGGATAGAAAAGTTGTGTCTTACAAGTGAGCTATAGGCTCCTATTTATAGAGTTTAGAGACACTCTTTGAATTTCAAATTCCACTAACCCCCATGGCTGTTACCAATGTTTAATTGGATTAATATGGAATTAAAAATGAGATTTGGGAGTTATTTGGGTTTTTTGAGCCGTTCAACAAGGATTGAAAAAACTGAAAAATTAGTTAGTTTTTGGCATGTGGCCACGACCAGAGACAATAGTGGCCACAGCCACCAGCCTCTGTCCCACAGGCCGCGGCCATCGACCAATTTCAACACTTAAAAATGTGTTGTTTTTCCAAACGGTTCCAAACCATCCCAAATGATTTTGTAACTTCCAAAACACATTATTGGGGTTAAAATCATAAATCTAACAGTCATTTCACATATGGATTTATGAAATTCATCTCAATATTGTGTAACAACAAATTTACACAATAAAGGGTAATATTTGGAAGTTACAAATTTGTAACACCAAATATGTTACATTATTTGGATATATCTCATATATCTAAATATTGTAACTCTCTATTATATGTTACAATATGTGATACTCTTTGTCACATTTATTTAATCTAAAACATTATAATATAATATAATATAATATTACATTATATTATAAAATAATATAACATTGTTATGTCGCCCCCAGTGGAAGCAGGACCAGCCTGCTGAGTCTGGTCAGTTGGGGCCGGTGGAGACGGTGTCGACCCGGAAGGAGCAGGGGAAGTATGTTGTTCGAGAGGAGAAGGGGGTGGTGTTGCATTGGTTGAGGGTCCGTCTTCTGGGAGGCCTGCAATGTGGGATTTCTTGGCCTGAGGCATTTTACTGCTTTCCCCGGGATGCCTCTTGCTCATTTTCGTTTTGCTCGAGGGAGCTTCGGGAGCCTCAGAGGCGCTGTATATGTCGAACATGCACTCAGAGTCCATGTCTGAAAAAGAAGCAAATACACGAATAGTGAGATAGTATAAACAACTGAGTATGTAATGTCAGGAAAAGAAACAAAGAAAATTGTAAGTGAAATACCCGAGCTATCATTACTAGTCGCTACATTATATACTCTACTAGTCTTACACTCCCTCTCTAGCATGAAGAAAGTTGAATCTAAATTTGGAGCGTACTTAAAATTGCCGTCCCCGTCAAATAAGTGACAGGGAATTGGCAAGCTATCTAAGAGCGAGAGATCAGTACCGTTCTCATCCGAAGATTCGTTGAGGGGCTCAAGAGGTTCGGTGGCTTTCTTTTTCCCTTTTCCCTTTGGGGCGGGGGCAGCAGCAGCCCACGGGGTGCTGGAAGGTTCCCTGGTTGTTACTCCAGTGGCCCTCCTCAGAGGGGTTTGTTCCACGTCCGGGTGTTGCTCGGGAACCTCTCCGCTAGTAACACTCCCCGCTGTTGACTCCCTCATATCCTGATGAAGGGCCAAAAGGCCGACCAGCCTAAGGTTAGCCTCTGTGACTAGATTCTTGACACTTTTCTCCATGTCAGTCATACTGGCCAAGATGGCTGATCTTAACTCCATGTCTGGAGTGGGGTCTGGTCTGGAGTGGGGCCTGGTCGCAACCATGGGCCTGAAAAGCATTAAAAATCTAAGAAAGTGTAGAGAAAAAATCAAAGAAAGATTAACGACCAGTGGTACAAGGACGTTACCTCCTTGAGTGAAGGCCAGGTTGTTCGCGACCATGTCAGTCGTAAGGAAATATTCCTGATAGTACCTCTCCACGTTCGATATGTGAGTGGTGTCGGACAGGAAAGTGCGCCCTGTTTCCTGATGACAAAAGTGAAAAAACCCCGTGCTTTCTTGGTTGGGGTTAGACTTGAGGTCGAACAGATAATTAACCTCATGGGGTGATGGCACATGCCATTTTTTGTGGCTATAAAGGATATAGAGTGTTGCAAGAATTCTATATCCATTAGGGGTTATTTGGAAAGAGGCGACCCCGAAGTAGTTGGCCACCCCTTGGAAAAAAGGATGAAGAGGCAAGGTAACCCCTGCCTCAATATGGTACCTCGACCAGGCGCCGAAAGTGCCTCCAGGCAAGTTCGCCCGTTGGTCTTGATTGGGTCAGACTAATGTCACCCCCAGGAGTCCATATTTTCTAATATAGTTGGCGATCATCCTGATCGTCACCCGGCTTTCAGGTACAACATACCATTCAACATCTGGTTGAATGGCATTTTGGGGTTGAGCATGAGTTTGGATATTTGGGTCAGGAATATTTTCTGCTTGACCACTGGTCGAGGGAATTTCAGCCCGAGGAGCAGGCTGATTTGAAGGATTGGGAGTTTTCTTTTTCTGGGCTTTAGTTTTCGCTCGACCCATATTTTGAACGAGGGTCGATGGAGTGTTTGAAGTGGCACGAGAAAAGGGAATTTCAGGTATTAGCAATGACGGTTGCTCCTCGTCTTCAAGCAGCTGAGCTAGTAAGTCATCGTCAATGGGTCTTTCACCTCCCCACAGATCTTGCATGAAAAGCTGCGAGCAGAGAAAGGGGGAGGTAAGACATAAAGCTTAAAAGCTTGTGTTGAGAGTTGGAATAGCGTTGCTCGCGTATAAAAATTAAGTTTTTATACGACCAACAACATTCTAACAAAAACACTAAGTTCTATACCGGCAGTTTGAAAAGCGGAAGTAAAATTTTTTTTCAGAAAAAAGCTTTTTCGACTCCGAAGGGGCGGGAAAAACCCAGTTTTTCAACTAGCTTAAAAATCGAATTTTCACTTTGATTTTACGCCCTAAATCTACAATATCGACTACCAAACTGGCTCCTAACTCCTACGGAACATTATTTCGCTATCCTACCAAGCATCTATCAGTATGCCCATTATCCCAGAATAGTTCGGCCAAGAACAGTCAAGAACACAGACTTGAATACATAAAAAACAGTTTTGCATGGCATCTCAAACATCCAAGGGGTTCGTAAAACTTACTTGGATGAAAAGAGGGGTCAGAAATGAAGCAGCTTTGAGCATCTGAGCGGAGGATCCTTAGAACATCGATGGAAGTTTTTTGAATTTTCTGGGCTCTGAAAGTCGAGGTTCTTAGGAGTTCTTGACGAAAAAATGGCGAGTGAAAAGTAAAAGTAAAAAAAAATGGATTTGGGGTATTATATATAGTGACTGCGACACATTAAAAGAGGTAATCACGAGTTAATTTTTCTAAGCACGAGGAAGTGAAATGCCGTCGGACACATTCTTGGGAAACCGAAAAGACTTGATTAGACATGATTGGTCATCTTTTTCGAGAAAACATGGGCGGTTCTGACAGATTTCGTGGGGTATTCGAAGAGTCAGTTTCCTAAGTTTACTTATTGCTGGTCGCAATAAATAAACTTGGGGGGCAAATGTTTACCCAAAAAATGGTTGCTGATGACGTGGCAAGAATTTCTCACACGTGGTTGACACGTGGCGAAAGTACTTCTCGACTATCGACCAGAAGTACATCGCATCGTTAGGGTTAATTTTTTATACGACCACGCTGGTCGTATAACCTAAGTTATTTCCTTTTTAAGCTATAATATTATAGTAACTGCGTTGAATATTTCTTCATTATTATCTTTATACGTGATTATTAAGGAAAGATAGGACACGTTAGCATGTGTAACCCTCCTTGAGCCTATAAATATGCATGAAATAGCTCAAGAAAGGGACTTTTGAACTTTTGATTCCCAAGTCTTTTTGCTAAATATTGAGAGAAAAAGAGAGCTATAGTGAATTGTACATCGTCTGATTGTAATATATTCAAGGTTTGTGAAACTCAAGAACCCTAGTTCTTTGATCACGACTTTGAGATTCAATAATAACAATATCACTAAGTGGACGTAGGTCATTACCATTCTTTGGGACCGAACCACTATAATTCCTTAGTGTTTTCTTCCTTTCTGTTAGATCATTTTTCTCATTCTTGCTTTATACTTTGTCGTATATTTGACTCCGTGTCGTTGGCCAAATCGAGGGTCAACAATTAGACCCAGCTTTTCATTGTGGGGTGCCATTGGGTTAACCATTGCCCCAGTCGCCTTCATGGATTTGATGAATAAGGTCTTCATATTATAATAAACATCTAATCATATTAATCTAACCTACCATACAATTTAAAAATATATTTCACATTCACATTTATATACATATAAACATATTCACATTCACATGATCACATTTATATACATATACATATATTTAACCTATCATACATTTTTTTATTACATAACATTTAATTAAAGTAAATTAACATAAAAAAATATAAAAAATCACAAATATAATTAAATTAACAATATAAATTCTTAAAATGAAAACAAAATTCAACACTATCTAAAATAACCAATTACACAATTAAAAACATAATTTAACCATTACTCAATCACAAAATATTTTTAAAAAACAATTACCCAAGGCTCGGGCTAGGGGATTATCCAAAGGCAAAGGCTCGGGATGATGATCCAATACTTAAATCTGAAAAAGAAAACAAAAAGAAAATGTCAAAACTCATTTATACCAAATACATAATATACACACATATATTAAGAAAAAAAATACATATTAAGGAATATAATAGCAAGATAATGGGTTTAGACTACCGAAACTTGGGAGAAATTGGCCAAAACAGGGTTGGGCGGCGTTGGGCGGCACTGGGAGGTGGAGAAAACCAGAGAAGTCTCTGTTTTTTTTAAGAAAACATAGCAGAATGAGGAAGAAAGCCTCTACCTGGGGGTTATATCGCTGTGACCTATAGTAACGACATGTCATCGCTATAGGTAATGGAAAGTTGTCGCTAATATCAAACGCACCATTTTACTCAAATGAAGAGACCCTACAGCGACGAGTCGTCGCTGTAGGATAGTGAATAGTACACTAATCCCCCTTGTGTGCTACGCGTCTACTCTACAGCGACGACATATCGTCGCTATAGACAGTGAAATTTGACTTAAATTTTTTAGCGGTTTATGTTCCCACGTTTATTTTGGGTCCTATTGCGACTACATGTCATCGCTGTAGAGTACAAAATAACTGACCAGTGGATTAAATTGGACTCATGTCATCGCTATAGGGAGTGAAAAATAGGCAATCAACCCTTGGTGGTTAAGTTCCCTCCCTATCCTACTGCAACGACATATCGTCGCTCTAGAATAACATATTTCCCTCTCTTTTTTTCCATGATGACTTTATAGCAATGACATGTCATGTCATCCCCGTAGAGTCACTTCCCGCCTCGTGTTCCCTCCAAATCCCTGATGCCCTACAGCGACCTGTAGGGTATCAGGAATTTGGAGGGTCTGTTTGTGTATTGTTGACGACCCTGCAGCGACGACATGTCGTCACTGTAGCTTGTATTTTTAATAATTTAAGAAAAATATTTTTTCGTGGATTTTGCCTACACACAGCGACGACTTGGAGTCGTCGCAATAGATGTCGTCGCTATGGAGTCTTTTTCTTGTAGTGAGATGCCTCTATATTAACGCCCCAAGCATGACCCAAAAATGTGTCCAAATGCCTCCAAACTTTTTTGGAATGTTTAGATACCTTATTGTATCTCTTTAGACTCATAAAAGTCAAGTATTGATGCCTACTACACAATTTCATGTTTTCACTTCAACTTAAGTGAAAATTATTGAGTGTTTTACACCTCATTATGTAAAAAACCTAACAATTATATTTAACTAATCTCATCATATTTTTGGGTCCAAAGTATTTCTTTGGAGTATATATGAGTACCCAAAAATTTTGTAGGCATTTGGAGATATTTTGGAGCAAGTTAGTGGGACCTGTGTTGTGTTGCCTCTAGGAGGCGCTGCATCGCTGGTCTCTGAAAACACTACATAGGTGACGCATCGTCTACATGGTTGTGATGCCTCACCTGCCAGACAATGCATCGCCTGGGTGCAGGCGATGCGTTGCCTGGGCGGTCCATATAGGACCGTACAATGACATATTTTTGGCTCCAAAATTTAAATTAAAATGTTTTAATCTCATTGGTTAATTTTAATGATGATTCCTATACGACTTTAAAGGGTTCATTTGAGTTTTTAGTGAATTGATCACTCATCTCTCTCTAAAAAAAAATCTTATATCTCTGTGGCTTTCAAGATTACTAGTTTTCTCCATGAACTTCATCAAGAAAGTTTTACTTATTTGAAGATTCAAGGCTTGTAAATCACAATCCCATTCCATTGTAGCAGCTTCAAACAATCTCAAAGGGGAGGCTAGAAATAGATATTTTTGGACAAAATCTTAATTTGTGTTAAACATTTGCAATATCCATTGATTTACATAAAATCAGACTTGTGATTTTATGTAACTAAGGTTCTACAACTCAAAGGTCCACTCGACTACTTGATCTTATTTGTGTTATTTCCCTTGTACTATTCCTCCATTTAAGAGTATATTATCTTTGGTTTATTCTTTTAAATTGTAATATTCAAAGTTTTGAATATAGCCATATCCCCAACAATCAAAAATCTATATCACCAAACTCTTATTTTGTCTTCAAAGATTGTTTATATCTAAGGTTCTGCACAAACCAAATCCATATTTTTTTAATATAGTTTTTTTTTTTTTAAATATCTAAAACTAAAACGAATAAAAAATATATTTTTACACTTTTATGCCATTAATATATTTATAATATTTTTTAGATTATATAAAATTATTTTAAAAAGTCTATAGTTTTTTTATTTTTTTTATTTTAGGTTTCATTATTTTAAAATTTAGAGTTTAATAAGTTTTATAGGTTGTTTATATGAAAATAAAAATATTAATGGCTTTTTAAGCGAATGTATTTTTGTCATTTTTAATAATACTTCAACTAAAACTAGTGATGTAGTCCATTTTTTATTATCTATATTAACGAAGAGTTATTTTTAGCTTTTTTGAGAACCTAGGGTTACACTTGATAGTTGGCTTAAATAAAGGGGCTAAAATCGTAATTTTCCTAAAATATTCCATTTCTCTATTTTATTAACTTAATTCTCAAACTAAATCTTTAGGACAATTCTTTCTAAATTCTAGGTCCTTGTCTAAATTAATTTATTTATACTACTAAATAAATTAATTAAGCGATTTACTTACTTCTAAGAAATAATTAAAATAATATCATATACACAAATATTATTTGAATTTTACCACTTTATGCACAAAAGTAGTAAAACACATAAAATAATATAATAATAAAAATTCAAATAAGGCCGGATTTATATAAAAATCAAAATTTTGCTTTCAAATATATATATTAAAACCAAGTGTAACAATTATGACTTAATTTTGTTGTTACACTTGATCATGAGGATCATTATGGGAGGGGCACTCAAGGGAATCATCAATGATAACTATTTATATATATAACAACAGCCATGCATGAACATTGCTCTTTTCCAAGATTAAAAAAATCGAGCCATTTAGTGGGCAGGATATGGAGATTAAGTCGGAAAGATCTTTTGTGCTCGTGAATTAAGGACTTGCAGCCCTTCTCATGGGCAGATCGATTGTTCTTTTCTTGGGAAACAAAGCGATTTGTGGTAGAGGTGTCATCTTTGTCGTGCGAAGAATTTTATTGCCATTTTTCGAAGAGGGTCTGGTTGTGCCACAAGCCTCATCACCATTATTAGAGGTTATCTTCTTATTCTACCACCAACTATCAAGCAAGAAAAAGAAGTGTATACTTTGATACTATGTTTGTGAAAGAAAACAAGCAATACCTATTAGAAGAAATATTTTTATCACAATATTATTTCCTTTTACAAGGAGTTTACTCATTTTGTACCTTATGTTTTTGCAAAGTATCATTTTAGTACCCTCTATTTTCAATAATGCTCATATGGTATCATATATTTTAAAATTATATATATTTGATACCTTAGACTCAGATTTGATAGATAAAATTTTGTTAATATGATCAAACTGTCATCAGTTATATGTAATTAAGTAATTAAATTTAAATTTGGAACTTACATAACTGACAGTAGTTTGATTAAATCGGTAAAATTTTATTAATTAAATTTGAGTTTAGGGTACCAAATATGTACGATTTTAAAATACAGGGTACCATATGAGCATTATTGAAAACAGAAGATATCAAAATGATACTTTGCAAAAATACAGGGTACAAAATAGTTACCTACCCCTTTTATATAATTATGAAAAATGATCCCCAATTGTAACAGTGGAAACCTCACCCATTAGATAGAAGAGGAGTACTCTATGGAAAGGGTTTGAAATTTTGTAATTAAGAGAGAGCAACAGAAAATTTTCTTTTTCAATAAGCAACATTTTGAATATCAACTTTGAATCACTTGCAGATTTATATTCATTTCTTAAGTTCATTGTTTGATTTTAATACTGAGATACTTAATGAAAATCTGGCATTAACATGTTTGGTTTACAATTTTTAAATTTTAGGATGTTCTCAATTATTATTTCCTATTTAGGTTATTGTTGTAGCTAGTTATAGAACAATAAACAAGCAAGTAAACATTAAATTACACGGATTGCGAATGAATTAGTTAGTTTTGTAACTACTAGTTTTATAATTTTTAGGGTTGGTAATCATTTGCTACCTTGTATTTTTGTAAAATATAATTTTAGTATAATGTATTTACAATAATGTTAATTTGATACTCTGTAATTTGAAATCGTACATAATTAGTACTCTAAAATTAAATTTAATTAATAAAATTTTACCAATTTAATCAAACTACTCTTAATTATATGAGTTCTTAATTACATATAACTGATGATAGTTTGATCATATTGACAAAATTTTATTTATCAAATCTGATTATAAGTGCTAAATATATATGATTTTAAAATATAAAGTACCATATAAAAATTATTAAAAAAAAGTTACCAAAATAATATTTTGCAAAAATAAATAGTACAAAATAAGTTAATTTCCTAATTTATTTTAGATACTAAAAGTAAATATGATATGTTATTTAACTTTAATTGTGACCAAATGATATATTCTCTTATTAAATAAATCGACTAATTTTGGGAAAATAAAAGAAAAATTAATTTACATTTTAAATAAAAACCCTTACATGGGTTCCAGTCTTCAATAATGTAAATTGCATAATGGGGACCTCGAACTTCAATGTATAAACGACGAGAGTCGAGTCCCACAACCGACATTGGAATAGGATTGATTATATTAGTAATTTTGCCGGACTATCCCTTCCCACACGATGTGGCCTAATTTATATAAAAAAGCTGTTTTCACTACGTCCCACTAATATTATTATTTGATTATTTTTTCGGTGGCCGCATTTATTTTGCTGATAATAACTTATAAGGTTTATACTTTTTTGGATCATGTATTTTTCTTTATTATTTGTTTGGACTATGTGTTTTGACAAATTATTTTTTGGACCCTATATTTTGTAAAATGATTAAAATAGAACTATAAACTCAATTTTAATGAAGAAAAAATTAAATATAACAATACAGTTTTATTTTTGTTCTGAATTATTAGTTTGGTAAATTATTTGTGATTTTAGTTGAGAAAACATTAACCAAAATTGGGTTTAGGGTTCTATTTTAACCATTTTACAAAACATAGGGTCCAAAAAGTAATTTGTCAAAACACAGGGTCCAAACAAGTAATGGAAAAAAATACAGGGTCCAAAAAGGTATAAACCCTAACTTATATGTTCCTTAAAAAAAGTCTCAGAGGATCTCCAATACGCTTAAAATGGTATGATGACGCGGTTCTTCGCCAACAGGTAATTAAAAGAAGAAGAGAAAGAGATTAGTGCTAATAATGAACCGAAACAGATATATAATCTTAGCAAATGGAAAGGTGACTCAAGACACGGTTTTTAAGTGGTTCAAATGTTAAAATCCTTCTACTCCACTAGTCAGTATTATTGCTCTATACTGGGTATTTAATTACAGGACCTTTTTTACAATTGAGAGTCCAACCCCTATTTACTCCCAGGGTCTCCATATTTATAAGAGAAAGGCACCTAAGAGTTGGTAAGAAGGTCATCCCGTGACCCTCTTTCCTATTGTATCAACTCTGTTACATTCTGTAATGACCCACTACTCTAGACTTTTTGGACCATTAACGAAACTATACATAAAACTTACATTTTTGCGAAAATACCATAATTTATCAGAAACCTGTAGAAACAAAGTTTACTTTCATAAAATAAGTAGGATATGGGTACCCATTGTCTTTAAAACAAAAATAACTTAAAGTAAAAAGAGTTACATAGAAAATGCGGAAAATACATTTAAAACCATAAAAACATAAACAAGACTATATCCTCGAATCGAATAACGCTCGGCCCCTTGACTCCATTCACCATCGATACACATCCTCTAAGCGTCACGAATCTTTCCGCCTCTAAAGCTTATTTCCTACACATAAACAGAAAGGAATGAGCCTAATGCCCAGCAAAGAAAAATCTAACACTTAATCATATACATAATTTCATAAGAAACATAAAGACTTAACATAATACATATAACATACACTTATTATAATGCCCATTATTACTTGGGGTCCCATAGACTAAACAAGCATATGCCCATGGAATTAGTGGGGTCCTACTAGCTAAGTAGGTCATATGCCCATAATCCATTTGGGGTCTTGTTAGTCATATGGGTCATATGCCCAAGCCTACAAACATACATACATATCATAACACATTAATAACATAAAACATATAGATAACATAAGCACATAACATATTGATTCTAGCCTATTTTCCTTACCAAAGTTACCGGGATATAATGGACTGAGTTGGGACTTTTTGGAACACTCCTAAAACCATAAGAAAGAGTGAGTCTAAAGAAGAAAGGAGATGAAATGAAAGGGATGGAAAGACTAAACCATTAAAAGTCACACTTACCAAACTTATGTGCTTCAAGAACTTAGATCCCCTAACCAAAATGAATATTAAGGTTAAAGATTGAGTAGAAGACTATGAGGAAGAAAATAACATAATACAGAAATGAACTAGAGTTTTGGTTACCTCAAAGACTTGAAAGACCAATCTACACCTCAACCGAAATACTATAGAACCTCACTTCCCAAAGTGTTTGATAAGCTTATGATGTTTAAGCTTATGATTTTTCCCAAACCAGGTGTTTACACTCTCACACTCACTTAACACTAGCAGCTTCTGAACTTAGAGCAAAAGGTGAATAATGGCTGGGTACTAGGTCCTATTTATAGAGTTTGGAGATGAAAAGATCTTGATTTTACTTGAATAAAAATAATGGCTTTTTAGGTGAAAATCATTTGAATAATCGTTCAGCAGAGGCTGAAGACTCGTTCAAAAGATGCTGGACTGTTGAAGGAGTTTGAATGGCTGAAAGGAAATGAATTCAAAAGAGTTTGAATTTATGCTGAAGGAGGCGATATATCGCCCCCTGTAGGCGATATATCGCCTGGGCCAGTATGCCCGAGGCGACCGTGCATCGTTTCGTGTTTTCCGTATCTACGTGCTGCGATATATCGCCCCCTATAACTGCGATATATCGGCACACGCTGAATATTGAAACACGAAATTACACATTTTTAGCTAAGTTTGAATGGAGTAAACAGCCTTGACTAAGCCCTCAACGTACTCAGAGCTGCTGACTGACCCTATAACATTCAAACTTTACTCCTTATTAGATTTAATCCCCAAAAATACTTAATCCTTAATCACCATTCATAACATGTGTTTAAAATCCTATTGGTTGATGTCTAAACCTTATAATATAATAAATATAATCCTTAATATCAGTCACTTTAATCAAACCTTAGGTTATACTTAATATTCTTAAACTATAGATTAAACTTAGAAAATCTATAAGTACTACTATGAGTGTCCAAATAATTCTCGGTCTGAACCAAAAATCCACAATTACAAAGATAATACTAAACATACTATAATACTATTATCTATCTTAGCTAAGTAAAGTTCTTGGACTCTACAATTCTCCCCTACTAAAAAGAATTTCGTCCTCGAAATTTACTTATCACATAACTCCGGATACCAGCCTTGCATGTCCTCCTCTAACTCCCACGTTGCCTCGCGTTCAGAACTATTGCTCCATAGGACTTTGACTATAGGAAGGCTCTTAGACCGTAACTACTTCATCCCTTTATCTAGGATGCTAACCGGTCGGTTCTCATAACTTAAGTCTTTCTGGAGCGCTATCGTATCGTACTTGAGGACGTGAGATGGATCTGACACATATTTGCGTAACATCGAGATGTGGAAGACGTTGTGACTATCGGCTAGTGCTGGCGGTAGGGCTAGTCTATACGCAACTGTTCCCACTTTGTCCAATATCTAAAAGGACCTATGAATCGGGGACTAAGCTTGCCTTTCTTTCCGAACCGCTTGACACTTTTCATGGGAGATATCTTCATGAAGACTTGATCTCCAACTTGGAATTCCACATCGCGTCGCTTGGTATCCGCATATCTTTTCTGGCGGCTTTGAGCAATCAGCATACGCTGTCTAATAAGCGTTACTGCTTCTTGAGCTTGTCTAATAGCTTCAGGCCTTAGAAGCTGCCTTTCTCCTACCTCGTCCCAGTGCAACGGTGATTGGCACCTTTGTCCAAATAGCAACTCATAAGGTGCCATTCCGATCGTTGACTGGTAGCTGTTGTTGTATGAGAACTCGATCAGTGGTAAGTACTTGTTACACGATCCTCCGAAATCAAGTACACATGCGCGTAGCATATCCTCTAAAATATGAATCGTACGCTCGGACTTCCCATCTGTCTGAGGATGGAAAGCTGTACTAAGGCTTAATTTAGTACCCATAGCTTGCTGTAAGCTTCTCCAAAATCTTGACGTAAATACTGATCCTCTATCTGACACTATCGTCTTGGGGATTCCATGCAATCGTACAATCTCCTGGATGTAGATGTCTGCATGTTGGTCTGCCGTATATGAAGTCTTAACAGGAAGAAAATGAGCCGACTTGGTTAGTCTATCTATGACTATCCAAGCGGAATCATGCTTCTTATTCGTCTTTGGCAGACCCGTTACGAAGTCCATGGCTATATCGTCCCACTTCCATTCTGGTATGCTAAGCGGTTGCAATAATCCTACAGGCCGCTGATGCTCCGCTTTCACTTGCTGGCATACCAGACACTTAGATACATACTCCGCTATGTCCTTCTTCATCCCTGGCCACCAATAGACTGCCTTGATGTCATGAGTCATCTTGGTAGACCTTGGATGAACTGAGTACGGAGTATTGTGCGCTTCTTCTAGGATCGTCTTCTTAATACTTTGATTGTCTGGCACGCATACCCGATCCTTATATCTCAATAAACCTTAACTGGATATTGAGAAATCTGTAGTCTTGCCTTCTCTGACTGCATTCATGTGCGCTGTTAGTGTGTCATCATGCCTCTGACCAATCTGTATGTCCTCTAACAGATTCGATTGGATAGACAAGTTAGCCAACTTGCCTACAATCACTTCTATTCTGGCACTAATCAGCTCCTGCTGTAGCGGCTTCTCTATTCTGGCTAAAGCTGCTAAATTTCCATAACTTTTCCTACTAAGTGTATCGGAAACTACGTTCGCCTTCCCCGGGTGGTATAGAAAATCGTAATCCCTTACTAACTCCAACCACCGGCGCTGCCTCAAGTTAAGCTCCCTTTGAGTAAAGAAGTACTTTAAACTCCTGTGGTCCGTATAAATCTCACACCGTTCTCCGTAAGGATAATGGCGCCAGATTTTTAACGCAAAGACCACCGCTGCCAACTCCATATCGTGAGTTGGATAGCGTTGCTTATACTCCTTCAACTGACGTGAGGCGTAGGCTATCACCTCGTCGTTTTTGCATCAACACGCATCCCAATCCTAGCTTTGATGCATCGCATTAGACAACGAACTTATCGTCGGGTGTCGGTACACTAAGTACTGGTGTTGAGCAAAGCTTATCTTTAAGCAACTGGAAGCTTTCTTCACATTTATCGTTCCAGTTAAACTTTTATTGCTTCCGGGCCAGGTTGGTGAGTGGAGTGGCTATCTTAGAAAAGCCCTCTACAAACTTTCTATAATAACCTGCTAGCCCTAAGAAGCTTCTTACTTCCGACGCGTTCTTTGGTCTAGGCCAATTCTTCACGGCCTCTACCTTTGATGGATCTACTGCAACTATGTCTTTCGATATGATGTGCCCGAGGAACGCCACTTGCGAAAGCCAAAATTCGCATTTCTTGAACTTGGCGTAAAGTTTATGCTCCTTCAATCGCGTCGAATTCATCCTCAAATGTTCCTCGTGCCCTACTTCATCCTTAGAGTATACTAAGATATCGTCGATGAATACAACGACGAATTTATCTGTGTAATCCTTGAAGACCCTATTCATTAAGTCCATAAACGCGGCTGGTGCGTTAGTAAGACCAAAAGACATAACCAAGAACTCGTAATGTCCATAACGAGTCCTAAAGGCTGTCTTAGGAATATCTTCTCCCTTTACCTTGAGCTGATGATACCTGGACCGTAAATCGATCTTAGAAAATACAGTCGCGCCTCGGAGTTGATCGAACAAATCATCAATCCGAGGTAGCGGGTACTTGTTCTTAATCGCTACTTTGTTCAGCTTATGATAGTCTATGCACATCCGCATACTTCTGTCCTTCTTCTTCACGAATAGTACCGGAGCTCCCCATGGTGAATGGCTTGGCCTAAGTCTAGGAGTTCTTGTAGCTGCGTCTATAACTCCTTGAGTTCCGTAGGTGCCATCCGGTATGATGCCTTAGAGATAAGCTCGGTGCCTGGTACTAATTCTATCGTGAAGGCTATCTCTCGAGTTGGTGGCAATCCTGGCAAGTCATCGGGAAAAACTTCTGGAAATTCTTGTATAACTCGAACATCTCTAACTTTAAGTGACGTCTCCTTCTCCACATTCGTGATGCTGGCTAAGAACGCTTAGCATCCTTTCTCCATCATTCTCTGAGCTTTGAGAGGTGACACTAACAGTGTGCGTAGTCCTGAAGCTTGTCCTATGAAGCACAGTTTCTGGCCATCAGGAGTCTCGAACATCACCTTCTTGCGTTTGCTGTCGATCGTTGCGCCATGCCGTGCTAGCCGATCCATGCCTAGTATTACGTCGAAGTCCTTGATCACTAGCTCTATCAGGTCTCCTTCTAGTTCTATGTCCTCAATCTTGATCGGTACGCCTCGTACTATTCGTGATGATAGAACTACTTTGCCCGAAGGCAACTCGGTTACAAACCTAGTTCTAAATCTTTCACTAGGTTTGTCTAGTTTTTCTATCATTCCTAACGAGATCTACGAGTATACAGCTACCAACCAAGCGATACTAGAACATATACTATCGAGGATAGGATCTGACCTGTAAATCCTTGTTACTAGCATGGGTTCCTCCTTGGGTCAAGGCAAAGACTTTGGTCTGGAACCATCGTTTAATCCCTCTTCTCCTCACTAACATTCCTCTGAATCCTTTCTACTTCTATTGCCGTTTCTAGAATATTGGCATAGGTAGTGGTTTCCAGGTTTGCTAACTTAACCCCTAATTCCATCTTTGGTCTAAGTCCTCTGATGAACTTGGTCAACCTCGTAAAGTCGGTTGGGACCAACTCTGGTGCAAACTTGACTAATCTGTTGAACTGACGAGCATATTCTTCTATCATTAGAGATGACTGCTGAGGTGTAATACTTCTTGTGGAACGGCTCCAAAAATCTTGTCCATATTATGGTGGTGACATCGTTAGTCAGGTGAACTAAGTCCCACCATATTTTGGCATCCTTTTTGAGTAATGACGAGACGCAGGATATGCGGTCTGCATTACTAAGATTCATGTGCGTAAGAATTGGCTTCACATTCCTTAGCCACTCTTCTGCCTCAAAGGGGTCTATAGTCCCTTCGAAGTTTGGAGCGTGCTGCTTGCGGAACCTTTCATACACTGACTCCATATTCGGTACTGGATGTGGCGCGTGGTTCGTCACTGGGCATCCCCCATATGGACCAACTTGTTGGGGTGCTAGGGCCATTTGTTGTAGCTGCGGCTGCGGTTGCGGCGGAGGCTGAGTCTGAGTCTGCGCCTGTTGACGTTGTTGCGGCAAGAGTTCCTCGACTTGTTGTTGCCGTCTAGCGATTTCCGCGGTGTTGTCAGCTGGCGGTGTCGGCGTGTTGCGGCTAGTAGTAGCACGCACTCCTCTTCTGCGAACTGGAGGGCATCATTGGTCGTTGGAACAACGTTGGAGGCATTTCCGTTGGTGCGTGCAGATCTTCGGAGCGACATCTTCACCAAAAGTTCTAACAGTCGAGAACTTGTTATAACTTACCCTAATAGGCTCTAAGGCAAAAACTTATTCTAAAACAAACATATCTCGGACCTATTTATTATGACTTCTTATGAAAAATTATATAGGTCTTTATATATTATTAGAGTGGGTTTCTATACTTAGAAAAACAAGTCATCTTTATTTTCTAAGTGTGTTTCTAATCATCCTATATGAATTAATTCTCAGGCTCGAAACTTATCTTTGTTCCAAAGTTAACCATATTGAGGGAGGGCTGGGATCAGTAAAATCGTTCCCACTACTAAGGCCCCCTAACTCTCAATAAGGAAACTTGGTTCATTGATTTGTATCCACCCTCACTGAACTTGGTCATTATTCATTTTATTTATTACTTATTATGATTGCGAAAATAAAATCAAACTCATACATGATGATAAAATAACATGAAATTAATTTGGAAAAATAATTTTCACTTATTACAATCATAAAATAAAGAAATAAACAAAACAAACAATGAAAAACTAGCTATTCTTAAAAATTGGGATCTTCTACATCCGATCCTTCATCTAGCATATCATTATCTATCTCCTTATATTGTCTTGAGCCTCAAAATTTCCTCGGGGAAGATTCAAGAAGATCCTATGTTGTTGCTCATTAGTGAATTGAAACTCTAAATCATAGGTGAACTTAAGTATGAGAGAATAATATCTTAGGGCTGCTTGTAAGTCATCATCATTATTTATATTCTCCCATATTTCTTCTAAAGTTAAAATTGCTGAAGGAAAATCTTTTAAAAGCCTAATTACTAGGACATATTGTTCTGCAGCTCTCATCATGATTTGCTTAGACTCTTGAAGGTGACCTATCTCTTTGTGGAACAAGATCAATCTTTGAGTGATCCTTTCTAGTGCTCCTACAGTGTTCCTTGGCTCCCTTATTCTTTTTAAAGCCTTAATGGCTCGGATATCCTCATTGCTTAAAGCTCCGTTCATTCTTAACTGAAAACATAAACACTAAAGGTGTTAGCTATACACATAAGTAACATAACTAGTAACTTAAACACTTACTTGGCGGTCCGATTCGGAGCTTTGAGCGTGTGTATCGAGGAGAACTTCATGCAAAAGAACCGTTGCTCTGATACCAACTGTAATGACCCACTACTCTAGACTTTTTGGACTATTAACGAAACTATACATAAAACTTACATTTTTGCGAAAATACCATAATTTATCAGAAACTTGTAGAAACAAAGTTTACTTTCATAAAATAAGTAGGATATGGGTACCCATTGTCTTTAAAACAAAAATAACTTAAAGTAAAAAGAGTTACATAGAAAATGCGGAAAATACATTTAAAACCATAAAAACATAAACAAGACTATATCCTCGAATCAAATAACGCTCGGCTCCTTGACTCCATTCACCATCGATACACATCCTCTAAGCGTCACGAATCTTTCCGCCTCTAAAGCTTATTTCCTGCACATAAACAGAAAGGAATGAGCCTAATGCCCAGCAAGGAAAAATCTAACACTTAATCATATACATAATTTCATAAGAAACATAAAGACTTAACATAATACATATAACATACACTTATTATAATGGCCATTATTACTTGGGGTTCCATAGACTAAACAAGCATATGCCCATGGAATTAGTGGGGTCTTACTAGCTAAGTAGGTCATATGCCCATAATCCATTTGGGGTCTTGTTAGTCATATGGGTCATATGCCCAAGCCTACAAACATACATACATATCATAACACATTAATAACATAAAACATATAGATAACATAAGCACATAACATATTGATTCTAGCCTATTTTCCTTACCAAAGTTACCGGGATATAATGGACTGAGTTGGGACTTTTTGGAACACTCCTAAAACCATAAGAAAGAGTGAGTCTAAAGAAGAAAGGAGATGAAATGAAAGGGATGGAAAGACTAAACCATTAAAAGTCACACTTACCAAACTTATGTGCTTCAAGAACTTAGATCCCCTAACCAAAATGAAGATTAAGGTTAGAGATTGAGTAGAAGACTATGAGGAAGAAAATAACATAATACAGAAATGAACTAGAGTTTTGGTTACCTCAAAGACTTGAAAGACCAATCTACACCTCAACCGAAATACTATAGAACCTCACTTCCCAAAGTGTTTGATAAGCTTATGATGTTTAAGCTTATGATTTTTCCCAAACCAGGTGTTTACACTCTCACACTCACTTAACACTAGCAGCTTCTGAACTTAGAGCAAAAGGTGAATAATGGCTGGGTACTAGGTCCTATTTATAGAGTTTGGAGATAGAAAGATCTTGATTTTACTTGAATAAAAATAATGGCTTTTTAGGTGAAAATCATTTGAATAATCGTTCAGCAGAGGCTGAAGACTCGTTCAAAAGATGCCGGACTGTTGAAGGAGTTTGAATGGCTGAAAGGAAATGAATTCAAAAGAGTTTGAATTTATGCTGAAGGAGGCGATATATCGCCCCCTGTAGGCGATATATCGCCTGGGCCAGTATGCCCGAGGCGACCGTGCATCGTTTCGTGTTTTCCGTATCTACGTGCTGCGATATATCGCCCCCTATAGCTGCGATATATCGGCACACGCTGAATATTTAAACACGAAATTACACATTTTTAGCTAAGTTTGAATGGAGTAAACAGCCTTGACTAAGCCCTCAACGTACTCAAAGCTGCTGACTGACCCTATAACATTCAAACTTTACTCCTTATTAGATTTAATCCCCAAAAATACTTAATCCTTAATCACCATTCATAACATGTGTTTAAAATCCTATTGGTTGATGTCTAAACCTTATAATATAATAAATATAATCCTTAATATCAGTCACTTTAATCAAACCTTAGGTTATACTTAATATTCTTAAACTATAGATTAAACTTAGAAAATCTATAAGTACTACTATGAGTGTCCAAATAATTCCCGGTTTGAACCAAAAATCCACAGTTACAAAGATAATACTAAACATACTATAATACTATTATCTATCTTAGCTAAGTAAAGTTCTTGGACTCTACACATTCATGATTAATTCCTAAACCTGATACATAAGTGTGGTCAAATTAGTAGGTAAGGAGATAATAGGCCGCACGGCCCAACCCAGTCGTGGGTGTCTGAATACGCACGTTCCTGCTGCGTGTCCGAGAAGTCAGGGGGATATCAGACACGTGATGTCTGATATATGCACGTTTACCTTGCGTGTGTATACTTTACAAATGGCCATAGCCTCCCTATCTAGCTCATACCACGAGCTGCATACTTGACTCGACCTTCGGCCTTCAGAGTCCTTCCCCCAGCCTTGGGCAATCTTGGCGAGCCCTTGGGGTCTTCCCGAGCTAAGGAGGTACGACCTCGAGACAGAAGCTCCGATGTTGGGGTTGTTCATGAGGTAATCATGGTTAGGCCGCAGCTCGGCTTGCTAATCAGCCCGTGGGAAATCCAGGGCGTACATGGTGTATATCATTTTTTAGCTCGTAAAATTGAATTTTAATGGTGGTCTAAAATATGATCAAATTTAGTATATGCTAAGAGCTTCTCCAATAGAGTATTAGAAAAGTGGTGTATAGCCATTTTTTAGCTCATCTCCATATAATTGAACTTCAATAGTGGTCTAAAATATGTGTCAAATTTGACATATGCTAAAAGTTGTACCAAATTTAGCACAAAATATAACATGCACCAAATTTAGCCCACAATAAATAAAACTTTTTCTAATTACTTCTTTGACACTCATTAATACATATTATTAATTTTAAATTTTAAATTTATCTTTTAATAAAAAGAATTAATTATTTTTGTATATTTTTAATATTTATTAATAGTTATATTGATTTTTTTAGCTATTTGCAACTTATGTATTAGAGTGCAAATACAAAAAGTGGGTCAAATATATTAATGACTCATATTTTGGGCCAATTTGGCACAAATTATACGGAGGTAATTACACTAAATATGGGAATTTTTTATAAACTTTGAAAAATATGGCAGTTTTTTTTTTAAAAGTTTTTTATGGCGTATTTTTTTTTATTTACATTTTTATGGGAGTTTTTTTCCCATATATTTGTATAAATTTATTTGTAGACCATATTTTATCTTTTATACTTTTTTTAGTACCTATTTTTTATAACTTTAATTTATTTGTGTTAATTTTTATCATTTCTTTCGACTCAGTTGCATACTTGTGGCACAATTATTTGAAAGACCAGCGAAAAAAAAAATGAAACAGAAACCAACAACATACATATTCCTCAAATATAATATAAAAACATATATAATTATAAATTTATTGGGGGTAATCATTACTTTTGTTTTTTTTCTATTCTCAGCTAAATTTCAACCACACAACTCCGATGACGAACATGGTCTCGTTGGTGCCCTTAGTTAGTCTGTACTGTTTATTAAATGAATTCAGGTTGTTCAAGTTCCCTAAGAAGAGGCAGTAAATATCCTCAAAATGACAGAACAACCTGCACAGGAATTAACATATGTACATAATACACATATAAATACAATACAATAATGATCATAATATATATGTATATAAATCTTAAGAAAATTGAAACAGTAGATCTAGATCAAAAAAGGACTAGACTACTACCTTTGGTTTACGGAGAAAGGTCTGTCTGGTCAGACATAAGCAAGAACAGCAGCATGACCAAAGGTCATGGAGAAGGTGTTTTGAGGGTGGTGAGAGAGAAAATCCTAAAGAGTTTCTTCTGGGAGTTTTTGCTTCGAACCAGCATTGTAAGATGCTGGGCTATTAAGCTCCTTAGGTGGGTGAGCGAAAGCTTTGTGAAATATAGCCAACATTTTTGTGCTCTTTTCTTTTAGTTTCGATATTGAAATTGATCAATGAATTGGTGGAAAGGGAGGGATGATGGAGTAGAGGTAGGTTGTGGCTTTTATAGCATGTCACTTTTTGGACTACTCTTTAGTCTTTGGGTAATGGTTTTTTTTTTTAGGTTTGGCTCAGTAACTAGTTATCAATCAGTTATTTTAATAGGGGTAACCGGTTACCTTCTTCTTTACTAGATGTATTCTGGTCTGTTTTTTTTTTCTTCCAAATCTGTCAGTAACCAGTTACAATTCACTTGAGTACTTGCCATGACAGTTAAAATTGATAGTAGTAACCGGTTACTGCCACATTACTAAAAAATCTAAATTGATAATCGTAACTAGTTACAGCGAGGTTTGAAAAAAAAAATCAAATCTAAAAAAAAAAAACCAATTGCTATGGTACCTGGTTGCTTAGTCAGGTGTGAAAACAAAATCAAATCTAAACAAAAGAATCTAAATTAATCGCTATTGTAACTGGTTACACCTAGGTCTAAAAAAAATCTGATATGAATAAAATGAATCAGGCGTCATGCTACCTGGTTACTTAAACAGATTTGGAAAAAAAAAACCCTGAAAAATCAAAAGTTTTGTTTGCTTGTTTTTTTATTTCTTGTACTTGTATTCTGAATAAATTTTGTAAACCTATCGATACATTTTTTGAGCAAACGTTCTAGTTCTATTTCTTTAAATAATTAATAAACACATAAATATTTATGTTAGAACCTTATTTGATGAACGTTTGGCTGCTAAACCAATATCCAATTGATCTAAACATCACAGGGAAGAACATTTTGACAAATTTGACCATTTTCAACCAAAAAAACTAATCAGCTAACCTAAGCTTTCATATGTTAAAAGTACCCTAAAATATTCAACTACCTAGCTTCTTATACTACCCTAGTCTACACTAAATAATAGCAGTCAACTTTTCTTAAGTACATTTCTTAAATCAAATCAAATATGAAGTCAAGTACCTGGTTATTTAAACAGATTTAGAAAAAAAAAACCCAGAAAAATCAAATATGAAGTTCAAAATCAGATGTGAAAAAGAAGAAAAAAAATAAAACTAGATTTGAAGAAAGAAAAAGAAGAATAAGAAAGACCGAATAAGAAGAAAGAAAGAAAGAAGAAGAAGAAAGAAAGAAGAAGAAGAAAAAGAAGAAAGAAAGAAAGAAAGAAGAAGAAGAAGAAGAAGAAGAAGAAGAAGAAGAAGAAAAACCAGTTTGTCGTCATCGTCGTCGGAGGCAGCGGCGGAGGTAGCATCGCCGGAAGAAATCTGAGGAGAGATCGTGAGAAAGAAAATAAGAAATGAGGAAGAAATGGGGGAGGAGAAAGAAAGAAATTAGAATAAGAGAGAGAGATCGTGAGGAGAGAAGAGAAAATAAGAAAATTAAGTTTATGGTAATTTATTTACCATATTTTAAATTTTTTTTTCAAAACTTACCATATTTTGTACAATTATTTTTTTTCCCATAAATTTAGAAGCTATATATATTTTCCCCATATTTATGTAAACATCTCAAATTATACGTCATTCATTGGAGATGATCTAAAAGTTGTGCCAAATTTGACACAAAATATAACATGAGTCAAATTTGGTCCACAATAAATGTCATATTTTTTTAATTACTTCTTTGACACTCATTACTACATATTATTAATTTTTTAATTTTTAATTTATCTTTTAATAAAAAAATTAATTATTTTTGTATATTTCTAATAAACATTAATAGCTACATTCATTTTTTTAGCTAGTTTACACCTTATGTATTAGAATATAAATACAAAAAGTGATTAAATATATCATTAACATATATTTTGGATCAAATTTCACATAAATTATAATTCATCCATTAGAGAAGACTTATATGTTTGTATTTCTTTTTCTTTCTTTTGGACAATCACGTATTATTTCTACATCAAAATATATAAATAGGGTTTTTCACTAGCCACAAAATCACGTGATATATATTAAATTAATATTGTCAGCTAAATGACACATTAGTTGTTCAATAGTACTTGTCATGATTATTTGGACAAATCTTGTTGCCAATATTAAATTGATGCCATATTTTATAAATAAGTTACAGCCAATAAAGTGTAATTTTAGACTATTTTTAAATCCTTAATTTTTTTTAATTCTTTACATTTTACAAATGTTATATACAATGGAAAGACAAAACATGATAATGATTTCGAACTAACACAACCTACTAGGAATACCATAGGAGGAAGGAGTGTCGGATAACACTACCATTTTGGGACCAATATCACTATTTTGGAGATAAATACTTGTGTACATATATATATATATATATAGGTGTATTTTTAATGGTTACTACCATGGATAGTTACTTTAATATTAATTATTGAATTAAGATCAATAGTTCATATTTATAGTTGTTAATTAATATTTCTAAAAATAAATTTTGATTTTTCAAATTTTTGAAAGGTTTAACTGATGGAAAAAATTGTATTTATTATGAAAATATAATATTGTAAACTTTTCATTTTTCAAATATATGTCAATTTTTAAATATAGCTAGTGTCTCTCATTGATTTGACACAACATTAATTATGGGAAAAGAAAAATTACCAAATTCGAAATTAATGTAGGAAAAAAAATATTTACTTGTTAGTGACTTGGTATACCAAGTCACTATGTTATCAAATTATCATAATTGTTAGTACCCATTTATGGGTAGTAACCATTAAGAAATTTTCCATATATATATATTTATATATATTTTTTTTGCCTCAAACCTCAAACCCACAACCTCTTGGTACAAAGTAAGAGGCCCCTCCCCACTAAGTCAAGCACACATTAGTTTTAATTTCTTTAAATTTATATATTGTTAGTTTTAGACTTTGTTTGGACCTTTCATTTTAAGAGGGAAAAAATGAAATCTAAAAAATTCAATTTTCTTATTTTAAATTGAATTAATAAATTATGAATTTTTTTCTAAAAAAATTAAAACTTAAATGTAGTATAATTTTTTTAAAATTTACAATAATTATAAATATATACAAAAAACTTATTAAAAAAAATCTTTTGTGGAAAATATTTTATTTCTACTTTCTTTCATAAAAAATTTCATTCCTAAAATTCAAGGTCCAAAGGAGGCCTTTAGTGTTTCCAATGAATATAATTTCATAAAAATTTTCATTCCTAAAATTCAAGGTCCAAATGAGGCCTTAAGTGTTTCCAATGAATATAATTTCATTTTTGTTCTTTTGTGATATTTAAACTATAAGGAATTTTTTAGAGTTGAAATACTTGTTACTATTAAAATAAATTAAAACTATTAAAATAAATTATTTTAATCAATATTTTTATGGATTAATTTGATATATTTTTAAATTGGAAATATCTAATTTTAATTTGATTTATTTTGCTTTAAGTAAAATGTGGTATTTTTGTAGAAAGAATTATGAAAATGATAAGCAAAAGAAACGCCCATATTCAAAGGAGTAGAAGGCCTATTTCAATTTATGCCCAGCCCGTAAACCATTTAGCACCTTTGGAGTCGAGCTGCCGAGCCATGTGGTCTCCTTCTATCAGGTGTCATCTTCTTAGCTTAGTTGCAGTCGTGGTCCCCAAGAGGTTACCTCTTTCATGCGCAATCGTGATGCACACCCTAATGAGTGAGCAAGTGTTATACACTCGCGCGTGGGGCATTATTAACAGCTTCTTTTGGTCAACGGGTGATTCCCACGAACACTCATCCTTCAACTCTCTCTTCATGTGAGTGAGCTTTACATTCCAATCAAATGGCAAGTGGTCTTTACCCGTGCACCATAGAGTAGAAGGAACAAGTGTGGTCAAAACGTGTGGGACCCAATCAAATTTTATTCAATTAACAATTGTAACAAATTGGTTCTTTTTAAGTCTTCAATTTGTTCTTAACATTTTGAATATCTTTTTCTAGATTTTTTAGTAGTTTTGAAAATTAAAGGAAAAAAATAATAAATAAAGGTATTAAGTCCTTATTTGGATACACTTTTTCTCATAAAATACTTAGCATTATTTTAAGTAAATTTTAGAAGGAATTCAAGAAAGAGTTTATTCTTCAATTTTATTCTTCCTCCTATTTCTTTATTAATACTATAAATTCTTGTACTTGTCTCACTAAGTTTTATTGGTTAAGAGTGATTTCAAAGCAATAAATATAATTTCTTGAGTTTAATAATTTTCATCATTCTTTCATTTACATATATGTTGAATTGGTTATATTCTTCTATGCTTATAATTATTGTTTCTATCTTGTTTAGAGGACCCTGGAATAAGATCCTATGTTAATCTATCACCATCTTATGATTTATATTCACTTACTTATTTAAGATTCTAAGTTTATGTGAAGAATTATAATTAGGAATATGGTCAAAGTTGTTTTTAATTATGAAAGAGAATATGACCTAGATAAATGAATTGCATGCTAGTTGAGTTTGTTTCTTAGATCAATCTGTCTCTATTAAATTTAATTGAATTAATTCTTTGGTACTTTTCCTTTAGGTTGTTTAATGAATGAAATTAATTAAGAGTAATTAACTTTAATTAATTACTTTAGGAGACGAGGGTAATGACGACTTTAGTGTTTTCTATGGTAGGTAATTTGATAGGGAATAGAGATCAATACTGTTATTAAATGCTTGAATGTATGTTTAGTGGTGGAGAATCACCTCTTGACTGTTTCTATCATTAAATTTATTCTGAGTTATTTTCATATTTTTATTTCTCTTTACTTCATCAATTTTCCAAACCCTCTTTCATTAACTTGTTGTTTATTTGAGCAATAAATTAAATTAATATTTCTTGTGGGATCGACCCTTACTACTACTTTACTAATAATATAGTAAATAACAATTAAATTCGATATAACTTATAACATGCATCAAGTTTTTGACATCGTTGTCTGTGACTATTTTGTTTAATTTGTTATTCATTTTTTTCTATACTAATTTAGTAATTTAGTTGTGGTCTTTGTTTTAGGGATTTTGTAGAACATGGTTGGAGACATGGCGATATATTATCAACAATATTATAATTCATAGTAATGACCCAACTATTTTTAAGATCTTAGACCATTAAAACTACTAGACATAGCTACTATTTCGATACAAATATAAGAAATAACATGCCTTTATTGAAAACCCAAAATATATGAAATAACATGTCTTTATTAAAAATGTAAAATAAAATGTGATATGGTATGGTATGGTATGGGATCCCATTGTTTACAAAACATAAAACATAGCTTTAAAAACAAGTTCAAAAAAATCTGAATGCGAAATTACAAAAGAGACATATTTCAAAAGATTAAAATAAACGTCATCCTCGATCGACACGCAGCCCATCCATTCCATTCATCCTCAACACACATGTCATGCTACCAAGAATCATTCCGTCTCCATAATCATTTTCCTGCATCACACTAAAATAAAGGAATGAGCCTAATGCCTAGCAAGGAAAATCTACTAAAAACAAAACATACATCGTAAACATAAGCATAAGACTACATCAAATACTATAAAAGAACATAAGACTATCTAAAACATATATCATATATCATAAGCATACACTATAAAACATATAGCTACAAAAACATCTATTACAATGGCCATCATACATCTTGGGGCTTGCTAGCTAGGCAATCATATGCCCATAATTCTACAGGTCTAGTTATCTAAACAAGTCATATAAATTTATGGGGCTTGTTATCTAAAAAAATCATATGCCCAAGGAATATACTATTTGGACTTGTTATCTAAACAATTTATTTGTTATCTAAACAAATTATATGCTTGTTATCTAAACAAAACATATACCCAAGAACTAAATCATATCATACATATACATATCATAGTGTACGCCCTGATTTCCCATGGGTTGATTAGCGAGCTGAGATACGGCCTAATCATGGTTACCACGTGGACATCCCCAACAGTGGAGCAGGGTTGTATCCAGGTTCGGATCTCTTCGGTGACGTTGGACGATCTGTCTGGGATTGAACCTAGCTAGCCGGGGGTCGGCAATGGCCCTATCTAAATTCCTAAACATGTAAGGGTTACCTTGGCCAGAAGGACCCGCGGCTGCTCCGGAATGGATCCTCTCCTCGTCCATTCTCTGGGCGACCTCCAGCATCCGCTTCCTGTTCCTCACGAGGGGAACCTCGTCGTCCTCATCCTCCTCATCTTCATCCCCCGCGACCTCCTCCACGATGGTAGGTCTGGTGTCGCGAGCTGGGGGAAGCCCCCGGGGCCTCCTTAGGTTCAAAGTCTGATTTGGGAAAATCAGCTTGCAGGCCACCATCATCTCGTCTGTTACGAGCACGCGGTAATCCTTCTCACTAGGGGGCAGGCCCGCCAGTGTCTCGTATTGGGCCCCGAGGGTCACAGATTTCTCTGTTCTCGCGAAGATAGCTGCAGGATTAATCTTAGTCAGAAAGGGATACGGGAGGAACTAAATGACACTTAACTTACGAGATAAGGTTGAAAATCACTTACGAGGACGATTGAAGTAGTGGAGCTCGCAGTTTCTGAACCCCATCGACATAAAGAATTGATCTTTGAAGTCGTTGGGGTGGCTGGGCAGCTCGATGACTGCAGCCGTGTTGGGGAATCGGGTTAAGTAATAAAACCTGTCGCCTCGCCCCCGCTGCTTCGGGCTAGCCTTGAGGCAGAAAAAATACAAAATGTCTGCAGGAGTGGGGACCTCCCACTCCTGTTTCAAGAATAAATATCTTAACCCCGCCAACAGCTGATAAGAGTTGGGGGGGAGCTGGAAGGGGGCCAACTTCACGTAATTGAGGAAGTCAGCAAAATACTGGTCCAACGGGAGGAAGGCCCCCGCCTTAAAATGCTCATCGCTCCAGGCCGCAAATGCCTCGTCAAGCGGCGTGCAGCTCCGCTCGCCCTCTGCGGGAGGTCGGGCAATCACTGATGCTCTCCCTAGCCCGATGTTGTGGGAGAGGAATATTTTGTTGACCTTCGTCTAGTCGGTAATCTTTGAGACGATCTTCTTCGCCTCAAAGAACGCGTCAGGAGCCACCTCGAGCTCCTGTTCCACCGTTGGCCCGAAGTGGGGGATTGGGGATTCGACCATCACCACCTTTCCTTTGTCTTGCTGGGAGGCCGAGCTGCCGGCGGTCCTTTTTGGGGCATTCTTCTTCGGTGCCATCTGGTCGCCTAGTGAACAAAAGAAAAGATTTCAGAAAAGGCGACCTGAGCATGAGGAAAAATAAAACGTTCTTTGCACGAGCTGAGGTAAGCCCAGCTCGTGGAGAGTGAGACCACGCGGTTCTATGAACACGCGTCTGTGCTCCCAACAGATCCCCGATTACTCGGAATTCGTGTGTCAGGAGGGTCAGGTTAAAATTTTTCCTTGGAGGGAAAGTTCCAATAGGCATGAAAGGCAAAACCGCCTGTGAAGCGTGCCCTCTAAGCTACCCGGTTTTACACCCAAAATACTAGATATTTTGAGCTAATGTCCCAAAAATCCTACCCAGAAATTTTCCCCAGAAAATGCATCCTGTTAACCATGCTCCTAAACGGTTTTCTACTACAAAGATACCCTAACCTAAAAGGATTTCACCCTTCATTCCCACAAAACCCAGCAAACCCTTGCATGTAGCTACAATAAAAAATAATTTCGAACCATGCATAGTCAGGAGACTTACAGAGTGTTTGGCTGGGAAGTGGATGAGAGTATCGCCTGGGTTGGGGCTTCGTCGGAGCAGTTGGTTCCAAGGCTTTGAAGGAGTCTCTGCGCCTAAACTTCTTGAGCGATAAGAATGGCGGTCGGGAAGAAAAGGGTTTTTTCTCTTGAAGATGAAGAGAGAAGATGAGGAAAGTTTCTGAAAAAGATTGCAAATGAATGGGTGGCCCGCGTAGGGTGGCCAACCCTTTTTATATGCGTGAAGGGTCACATGAAGAGGGCCATTGGATTGCCTTGATGTGGGATCCAAGGCCCTACACTCGAAAGATGAAACGACGGCTGGGCATAGGCTAGGCCATTTAATGCGGTTCTCGGAAGACGTACCGTCACCAACTACGATGTTCCACGTATTCGACGCCTGCGTAGAATGCGAAATATGAAGAGTTCTTGGGGAAGCCTAAAAGCCCCTACTGTGGCCCTACACGACGTCGTGTACCACGAGCAGAGGCTTGGGGGCAGATGTACGCCCTGATTTTCCCACGGGCTGATTAGCGAGCTGAGATACGGCCTAATCATGGTTACCACGTAGACATCCCCAAGACCGGAGCTGCCATCGTAAGGCCCTACCTCTTTAGCTCGAGGTAACCTAAGGATTCACCAAGATTGCTCAAGGACTGAGTCTGGACCCTGAAGGCCGCAGGTCGAGGTAACCATCCAACTCGTGGTACGAGCTAGAGTTGGAGGCTGTGACCTTTTATAAAGTCAACCACGCAAGGTAAACGTGCATATATCAGACATCACGTGTCTGATATACCCCTAACTTCTCGGACACACAGCAGGAACGTGCGTATTCAGACACCCACGATTGGGTTGGGCCGTGCGGCCCATTATCCCCTTATCTATTGATTTGACCACACTTATGTGTCAGGTTTAGGAATTAATCATGAATGTCACAGAGTTGACATGATAGGAAAGAAGGTCACGGGATGACCTTTTTACCAACTCCCAGGTGCCTTCTCCTATAAATATGGAGACCTTGGGAGTTAATAGAGGTTGGATTCTCGATTGTAAGAAATACCCTGTAATCAAATATCCAGTATATAGCAATAATACTGACTAGTGGAGTAGAAGGATTTTAACCTTTGAACCACTCAAAAAACGTATTTTGAGTCACCATTTCATTTTCTAAGATCATATATCTGTTTCGGTTCAACCTAAGCACTAATCCCTTTCTCTTCTTTTCTTAATTACCTGTTAGCGAAGAACCGCGTCAACACATAGCATAAACATATAACATAACATATCATAACATAACATAACATAACATATAAGCACATAAAATCTATCATATTTTCCTTACCAACACCGGAATATGAGAACAAGGACGGGATTTGGAACACTTCTAAAACCAACAATACAATTGGTGAGTATTTCTAAAGACTAAAGGATGAATGTGGAAACTAAACCATCAGGAAGAAACTTACCAAGAAAGAACTTAAGTTTCAAGAACCTAATCAAGAACCAATAACGAAAGTTAGGATCTGAATAAAAGGAACTAAAGAAAACTAAAGAGTTTTAAAGAATTGGACTTAAAGAATATGAGTACCTTAGTTGACCTTATGGATTGGTCTAACTCCAATACTGAAATACACTAAACCTCACTTCCCAAGTATTTTATAAAGCTTAAGAATGGGAAAGCTTTTTCCCAACCCAAGTGTTTATCACTCTATGGTAGCACTAGCACCTTGGAGTCTGATCACAGCTGAAGAGTGAGGAGAAGGGCTGGGTTCTAAGTCATATTTATAGAGTTCTAGGAATAAAAATCTTATTTTTGGATTTGAATAAAAATAATGAATTTAATTGCAAATATTTGAATATTCTTCAGTCAAAGGCTTAGGACTTGGTCAAATCGTTCAGAGGGAAGTCTAAGGAGTCAAAGTTTGTTTTAAAAAATTAAAAATAAAAATAACAAAAATAGAATCCTAACTTCTAACTTCCTAAATCTCGTAACTCTAAACTCACATGTAGTAAAATTAACATAACTAGAGCTGTAGGACTTCGATTTAGACCATCTTTATACTGTTAGAAAGATAATTCAATTATCTACAACTTTCTAGAAATATTATTTTTCGAAATTCATAATGTAACTGGATCAAAAATAGGTCAGAAGTTATAGTACGCTAAAGTTACGGGAAAATCTATTTAATTATCTAAATAACAACCTAATCCACAAATTTCTTAACTAACCATAAAATAACAAACTCTAATTCCCTAATAATCATGCTTATGACAAGTGTCATATTCTTATTGGCTCTATCTAAACCTTAGGTTATAATAAATAATACGCCTAGGACCAACAATATTAATCAAACCTTATGTTATAATTAATATTCTTAAACTATAGGTTAAACTTATAAAATTCATAACTATTGCTATGAGTTTCCAACTAAGTCCCGACTTGAACCAAAATCCACGGAATCTAACATACTACAAACTAATACTGACTACAACTACTACTACTATCTAGCTAGTTAAGTAAATATTATGGGACTCTACAATTCTCCCCAACTAAAAAGAATTTCGTCCCCAAAATTTACTTATCAAACAATTCCGGATACTGGGTTAACATGTCTTCCTCCAACTCCCACGTTGCCTGCCATTCAAAACTATTACTCCATAGGACCTTGACAATCGGAAAACTCTTAGACCGTAATTCTTTCATCATTCTATCTAGGATGCTAGCCGGTCTTTCCTCATAATTCAAGTCTTTATGGAGTGCTATCATATCATATTTGAGGACGTGAGATGAGTTTGACACATATCTACGCAGCATCGAGATGTGGAACATATTGTGACTATCTGCTAGAGCTGGCAACAGGGCTAATCTATATGAAACTACTCTCACTTTGTCCAATATCTCAAAAGGACCTATAAACCTGGGACTAAGCTTGCTTTTCTTCCTGAACCGCTTCACACCTTTCATAGGAGATATCCTTAAGAAGACTTGATCTCCGACTTTGAATTCCACATCACGCCGCTTGGCATCCACATAACTTTTCTAACGGCTTTGAGCAGCAAGCATACACTTTCTAATCAGCACTACTACATCCTGAGCTCCTCTAACTGCTTCATGTCCAAGTAGTTGCCTTTCTCCTACCTCGTCCTAATGCAATGGCGATTGACCCTTCTTCCATAAAGTAGCTTGTAGGGTGCCATCCCGATTGTTGACTGGTAGCTATTGTTGTAGGAGAATTCTATCAGTGGAAAATACTTACGCCAAGATCTCGATGTAAACACCAATCCTCTATCGAATACTATTGTCTTAGAGATTCTATGCAGTCGTACTATTTCTTGGACTTAAACGTTTGCGTATTGACCTACTGTGTACGAAGTCTTAATAGACAGGAAATGAACTGACTTGGTTAATCTATCTATTACTATCCAAGCCAAATCATGCTGCTTACTTGTTCGTGGCAAACCCGTCACGAAATCTTTGGCTATATCATCCCATTTCCATTCTGGAATGCTAAGTGGTTGCAATAAGCCTGCAGGCCGCTGATGTTTTGCTTTCACTTGCTGGCATACCAAGCATTTAGAAACATACTCCGCTATATCATTCTTCATTCCTGGCCACCAATATAACACTTTAAGGTCGTGAGTCATCTTGGTCGACCCTGGGTGAACTAAGTATGGGGTATTGTGCGCCTCTTCTAAAGTCTTCATCTTAATCCCTTGATCATTTGGCACGCATACCCGATCCTTGTATCTTAATAACCCCTAACTAGATATTGGGAAATCTGTGGCCTTCCTTTCTCTAACTGCATCCATATGTGCTACTAATGTGTCATCATGTCCTTGCCCAATCCGTATATCTTCTAACAGGCTTGACTAGATGGACAAGTTAATCAGGTTACCAATGACTACTTCTATTCCAGCATTGATCAGCTTCTGTTGTAGCGGCTATTCTATTCCAGCTAATGATGCTAGGCTTCCGTAATTCTTCCTACTTAGCACATCAACAACTACGTTTGCCTTAAGGCGTAGGCTATCACCTTATCATTCTGCATCAACACACAACCCAATCCTTGCTTCGACGCATCGCAATGGACTACAAACTTATCATTGGGTGTCGGTACATAAAGTACTGGTGTTGAGCATATCCTTAAGCAATTGGAAACTCTCTTCACACTTATCAGTCCAGTTGAACCTTTGCTGTTTCCGGGTTAGGTTGGTAAACAGAGTGGCTATCTTAGAAAAGCCTTCTACGAACCTGCAATAATAACCTGCTAGTCCCAGAAAACTTCTTACCTTAGACGCGTTCTTTGGTCTTGGCTAATATTTACAGCCTCTACCTTATATGGGTCTACTGCAACTCCTTCCTTGGACACTATGTGCCCGAGGGATGTTACTTGCGAAAGCCAAATTTCGCACTTTTTGAACTTGGCGTAAAGTTGATGCTCCTTTAGTCGTAACAAGATCAACCTTAAATGTTCCTCATCTTCGACTTCGTCCTTTGAGTACACCAAGATATCATCGATGAACACTATGACGAATTCATCCAAATAATCCATAAAGACCCTATTCATTAAATCCATAAACGCGGCTGGAGCATTGGTAAGACCAAAAGACTAACTAGAAACTCGTAATGTCCATAACGAGTTCTAAAAGCCGTCTTGGGATTATCCTCTTCCCATACTTTGAGCTGTGATACCCGGTTCATAGATCAATCTTTGAAAACGCGGTTGCCCCTTGGAGTTGATCAAACAAGTCGTCAAGTCGTGGTAGTGGGTACTTATTGTTAATTGTCACCTTATTCAACTCGCGATAATCTATACACATATGCATACTTTTGTCCTTCTTCTTCACAAATAGAACCGGTGCTCCCCATAGCGAATGGCTCGATGCCTGGTACTAGTTCGATTGTGAAGTCTATCTCCCGTGTCGGCGGCAATCTTGCTAGTTTCCAGGAAATACCTCTGGGAATTCCTTTACAATGTGGAAGTCTCCAACTTTTAGTGGTGTTTCCTTTACCACATTTGTAACATTGGCTAAGAATGCGTGACATCATTTTTCTATCATCCTCTGAGCTTTGAGAGATGAAATAAGCGGCGTATGTAGTCCTAAAACTTTTCCCATATAGCATCGTTTCTGACCGTTAGGAGTCTCGAACATACTTGCTTACGTCTGCTATCGATGGTTACGCCATGCCTTGCTAGCCCGTCCATGCCTAATATCATGTCGAATCCTTTGATTTCTAGCTCCATCAGGTCTCCTTCTAGTTCTACGTCCTCAATTTTAATTGGTAATCATCGTACTATCCGTAATAATAGGACTATTTTACCCGAAGGCAACTATGTCACAAACCTAGTTCTACAAGGTTTGTCTAATTGCTCTATCATTCCTAACGAGATATACGAGTATATTGCTCCCAAATCAAATAATATAGAACATACATTATTGAGGATAGAAATCTAACTTGTAACCAAATTATTGCTAGCATCAGCTTCTCCTTGGGTTAAAGCAAATACCCTGGCAGGAAGCATTGTATTGTCCATTTTCTCCTCTTGCTTGAGCTGGGGACACTGCCTCCTTCGGTGATCTTCCTGACCACAGTTGAAGCATCCCTTGATGTTTGCATGACATTCCCCAAGATGTTTCTTTTGGCACTTAGAGCATTGCAGGTATTCTACATAACCCGACTTATTGCCTCCATTGTTTGTCTGTGCTCTTTTATAACCATTGGCCTGCTTATCATCTGGATGCCTTCTCTTCTGACCAATACTATTACAATTGCTATGCTGACAACTGTTGTTGTGGTTATTCCGATCATTCTGAGGTTGACCCTGCTGTTTAAGCTCAGGCTTACTAGCCTTCCCCTTACTAACATTCGCCTGAAGCCTTTCTACTTCTATTGCCGTTTCTAGAACATCGACATAGGTAGTATTTCCCAGGTTTGCTAACTTAACTCCTAGCTCAATCTTTGGTCTAAGTCCTCTAACGAACTTGGTCACCCTTAGAAAGTCAGTTGGAACCAACTCTAGTGCAAACTTGGCTAATCTGTTGAATTGCCGAGCATATTATACTACCGTCAAGTTGCCCTGCTTCAAACTAGCGAAGTCCTTGACCCTTGTAGCGATGACTGCCGAGTTGTAGTACTTTTTGTGGAACAGCTCCACAAATCTTTTCCATGTCATGGTGGCGACATCGTGAGTCTGCTGAACTAAGTCCCACCATATTCTCGCATCCTTCTTAAGCAGAGACGAAACGCAGGATATGCGGTCCGCGTTGTCGAGATTCATATGCGCTAGGATCGAATCTACATTTCTGAGCCATTCTTCTGCCTCAAAGGGGTCTGTTGTCCCTTCAAAGTTTAGAGCGTGTTGCTTACGAAACCGCTCATAGATTGGCTCCATGTCCTGAGCTGGGTATGGCGCATGGTTCGCCATTGGCCATCCCCCATAAGGACCTACTTGATGGGGAACTTGAGCCATTTGCTGAGGCTATGGTTGCGGCGGAGGCGGAGGCTAAGTCTGTTGTCGTTGTTGCTGTAGTAATTCCTCCACTTTTTGTCGCAGTCTTGTAATTTTTGCGGTGTTGTCAACCAGCGGCGGCTGCGGTGCGCTTCGGTTGGCAGTAGAACACACTACCCTTCTGCGAACTGGGCTTCATTGCTCTCAAGAGCGGTGTTGGAGGCCTCGACATTCGTTCGTGCATACCTTCTGAGCGACATCTTCAACAAAGTTCTAATAGTCGAGAAAACATATTAGAACTTACCTTAATAGGCTCTAAGGCAAAAATTATTCTAAGCAAACATAACTCGGACCTATTAATTATGACTTCTTATGAAAAGAATTATATAAGCCTTCTTTGTAATTAGGGTGTGTTTCTAAACCTTAAAACAATAAGCCATCTTTATTATTTTCTAAATGTGTTTCTAATTATCCTATATGACTTAATTCTCAGGCTCGAAACTCATCGTTGTTCCAAAGTTAACCATACTGAGGGAGGGCTGGGATCAGTAAAATCATTCCTACTACTATGGCCCCCTAACTCTCAATATAGAACCCG